>NC_133452.1:144164172-144479172 GCF_048565385.1 Saimiri boliviensis
TCATTTATCTCCGGTATCCTTAAAGTAGCTTGCATCACTTCACTCTTTTAAACTTTTACATAACCAAAGTTTCTGTCCCCAGTACACATTGTTTGGAGGAGTTGAGTGGTCAGGAGCAACCCTGGAACCTTGAGGCCAGCTTGTGGTGACCCTCAATGTTTACATTCAGGGCCAGGAGCTGAGGGTACAGGCTGCTGGGGGCTTCATTCCCAGGAACACCATGCAAGATACGGGTGTTGTCCGCCCTACCTGGCACCAGATCACATATGATGCTTAATGCTTAACATACAATATCTCATTTAAACTGATGGCAACTCAACAAAGTGAATACCGCAGCTATTACTACTTTATAGATGAGAAAACCAAGGCTTAGAGAACTGAGCGACCTTCCTCAGTTCATACAAGTAGATAAGTGATGAAGCTGGATTGAACCCCCTGCCCATGTGATTCTAGACTCTGTATCTTATCTACTGGGCTGTGTAGTGGATAAGACTGATGGAGACCCACAGGCCAAGTGTGGTACCTGGGGTCTAGGATTGCTCATGAGCTGAAACCAGTGACTGTTGGTGAGTGAGGCCTGAAAGTATCCCTCTCATTGCCTTTTTGATAATAAGACCCCAGACTTGTTCTGAGAATGGGCTTCTTAGATTTCCTACAAGTACTTGGATCATTGGGAATGGTGACAGTTGGCAGTCATATTATGGGGCAAGCAAGGGAAAGGGCCCCAGTGCTGGACCCATTCCCTTCCCTGTTAGGAGCCCTTTCAAACTGAGGTCAGAGGACTGAGCCTGGGGTTTTGAAAGAATTTACGGAGCAGAAGTGCAGGGCCTTCGGGAGGGGGGCATGGAATGCCGTGTGGTACCAGCAGTAAGCTGAGAGATGGCACGTGAATCTTCCGTCTAATGGTAGTTATCCTGGTACTAATGTCAGAGTAGAACACATTTCTAATAAACAGTTCCTACTAGAAGAGGCCCCGTGTTTCCCTGGAGAGGGAGTGTGCTCCAAGGGAAAGGGTTGGCGTTTAGGATGAAGCTGACCTGATCCTGAGTTCACTTTGTGATTGTATTTCTTACTGGTTTTGCAAGCTTCCACCAAGTATTTACCCTTTCCTGGTACCTCAGCTACTCTGTCAGTAAGATGTAGGGTAATAGACTTAATTGAAGATGGTAGATTGAACATAAGCTTTAACCTCAGTTGCCTCCCAATACGGTAACAGTAAAGGGCTTGGGTTTTTTCCCCCTTGGGCATAAAGTAATTAGGGACTAGATGAAGGTGAGAGGAGACATCAGCAACATAATTTTAGAAGCTGGAAAGCAGATGGAGAAGGGGAATAGTTAGGTTTCAGTAGACCCAAGAAAGCTGAAATCCAAGTTGGCAGGGGGACAGTCAAGAGGTAATCCAACTTGAACTTCAAACCCCCAGAAGATTCAGGAATTAGTAGTACCAGCTTCCTCTTGAAGTCGGGCTGACATAGGACTGTCTAGTGAAAATGCGTTTGAGGAGCAGAACCCTCAGTTTTCTCCTCACTTATGAGTAGCATGAGGACCACTCTGCCAATCACCAACAAGTCTTCATCTTGGTAGAAGTCTGGAGATTTATTCCCGGGAGAGGATAAAAGCAAGGTGTTTCCACCAAAATGAGAAATCAGCTAAGACAAGATCCACGAAACAAGCGTTGCAACACAGAAGCAAGGCAAGAACCATCCCAAAGCCTCAGCTGTGCCGTTATCATCAGAGGGGATCTGTTCAGACTGGAGCAGATCTGAAGGCTCCAGGGACTCTTCAAGATTAAGTAATCGCAAACCCAACAACAACCATGGCCTTTTATATTGATTGAGTGTTCATTGTGTGTTAGACACAGTTTTAAGCATATCTGGATTAACGGTTGAATCCTAATAGTAGCCCTATTAGATAAGTAATCATTACCCTCCTTTTCTCAATGAGAGAATCAAGGCACTCAGTGCTTAATCATTAGTCCAAAATTCCATAGTGGGTAAATGGCAAAACTGAGATTTGAACCCAGAGGGTCCACACTTGTAACCAGCATACCACGCCTCACGCCCCCATCACAGGGGGAGAAACCAAGCTGATGACAAGTGAACACGGCTGAGAAAGCTAGGGAAAACAGGACATTGCACAGAAAAGAGATTATCTTAGTCCACTGTGGGGCTCAGTAGTGACCCAGACAGGTAACAGTATGAATGGTGATGTGACGGGAATCTCGGCATGCCCATATCAGGACGATCTGGGCACAGGCACAGGGCAGGAGGTGTGAGGTGTGAGGCGTGAAACAGCTAAGTGCTTTTCTTCTGCCATGCAGAGGCAATGCCTAAAACAAATAACAAACCAGAAGTAGCAAGAAAGCTAGCTTGTTTAGAGATACGGAGACCCACCAAAGGAACCAACTAGAAGAATTGAAAACAGGTCCCCCGTAGGCTGACTGGGCAGACTGTGGCAGGATAGGGGATGGGGGCTGCTGTCTTTCAGGCAAAGTCCTGAGAATTATTTGACCCTTCAAATCTGCGCAAGCAGAACTTTGATAAAAATAAAAGCTAAATTTTAGAAGGGAATAAATACCTGGCAGTACTGCTATAAAATCAATCTGTTTTATCTTCCTAGGAAATTGGTAAATGTTAGTTTTCCTCTTTCCTTTTTCTTTCAAAGGACAGGTTCCCATGGCAGGCAGAAAGGAAAGCCTGGCGCGGTGCGGCTGCTGACGGCTCGCCTCTCTCAGAATGGCCCGCTGCCCTTCAGGCCTTCATTTCTCACTTGCTAACTTCCAGGGAAGGGCAGAAAAGCAGAGGATTCTGTTGACAGAGACTTTGATGAGTGCTTGTTACCATCCGTGGCCTTGTTGGGGGCCTGGATTGAGGCCCAGCAAATGGCCAGATGTGGGGCGTCGCTAACGTGGGTAGAGCACCTCCCGTGGCCATGGCAAGGGGCAGTGACAGTGTCTGACTGCGTCCGAGGTGCTAGCAAAGGTGCCCTCCTGGCCGCGGGTAATGGGGGAGCTGCCCCAGACAGTCTAAGGCAGTGAGGGTTTCCTTTCAGCCGCCTCCAACTAGGGCAAGAGGCCAGTATCTTGAAAGGCAGAGTTTGGGGTTTGTGTGTATGCAGGAGAGAGAGACTGAAGTGTGTGTATTTATAAAGCATGCAATATGCCACTTTATTTTTATCTCTTCTTACCTCAAATACAGGGAAAGCCTATTAATTAGTAAATCTAGTCATACATATGTGCATATGTATCTACATTAAGTGTTTATATTTTGATAAATTGATTTAAAAATGCTCTTCATTTCTGGCAGAACATCAGACATTAATGAACCTGGGTCCTCTTACTGAAGTATTATCTTACTATTTTATAGCAGTTCTTCCTACTACAAGGTAGTTACGAACCTGATTTTAACAAAAACACTACGCTGATTGACTGTAATCTTCTGCTCAGTAATACAGGTGAGCTTTTCTCTGCAAACCCTATTGCTCCAAAAAGAATTGAAGAAAAAATGTTCTACCAATTCAGACCCACAAGTATTTATTGTGCACCTATTACGTGGAAGGCATTGGGCTGGCTGCGGTGGATATAACGAGTATAAGCAAGCTCAGTTCTTAGCTTTTCGCATTTTATTTTGGAAAGGAAAATTCTAAGAACCAACTGACCACAACACAAGTCTGACAACAGTGGCAGAGGAGAGGAACAAGCAGGCCCCTCCTGGGGGATCGGAGGGGAAGACATCTCATTTCCGGGATCAGGAAGAGATAGAGGTGAGTTGAGCCTTGGGGATTTGCACTATTGGAATTATATAATAACACATCCCCAACCTTCATTCATTGATTCATTTACTCATTCAACAATCGTGAGTGCCTGTGATGCTCCTCTGGACCCTGGGGATGCACCAGCACAAAGCTCACCTTCATGGAGTACACAGAAAAGGATAGTGGAAAAGGGTAGGCTGCCTCTCCCTGCTCTGACTCTACCTTGGTTTCTGTGAACATTCAGAGATTTCCTGTGTAACGCAGTGTGACATTAACCTTCAGCAAGGCTGGGCAGTCCTTGGTGGTCTTGGAGTTTGATTGGCATGGATGCTGTGTGTAAGTATAGTAGTGGTGGCACCCTGAGTTTCCTGACAGCATCAAGACATTGCTAGTGGATGAGCACTATTTCTCAGAAGCTTCTGTTCTGATCTTTTGACCATGGAATCCCAGTCACATTAGGGCTCTAAGTCCACAGGGGAGCAGCAGGAGCAGAGACCTTCTGTGGAAACCAGGGCTGCCCCATCCCAGCTGGGTCGTAGGTTAGGGTGGGTCTGCTTTGATGGAATGTAACATCCTTTCTGGAACACCCTACCTGCCACATCCATGGATTTCCTCCTGTCAGACTGTAGGGTTGGATGACTCTTCCCCAATATCTCTGTTACGGTGTTAGCTGATCATCATCTTAGAGAGATTAAATCAGAACTTAAAAATGTTTCCCTGGAGTTGATGTTTAAAATATTTATTCCAAAAGAAAGATGTTGTCAGACCGACACATCCATTGTGAATAATAGCTTGGATGGCATTAGTGGCCTCTATTGTTAGGCTGCTGCCCTTCCCCTTAGGGTTAACTGAATGTTCAACAAGGATGAGCATAACACTGAAAAGCTTTAAGACCCAAAGCCCTGTTACTCTATGAGGATGGGTTCAGGGCCTTGCAAAGACTGTGTTGGCGGTATTTACATATTCCCTGTGTATGCTGGGAGTCCCATGCACCACTGCGCCTGAGACCCGTCGTTGGGTGGTTTCCACATCTGTCCTGTTGGGAAGTGGTTCTCCTGTAATTATAGTTGACCCTCGATCAAGTTTAAACTTCATGGGCCAACCTATACATGGATTTTCTTCCGCCTCTTCCACCCCTGAGACGGCAAGACCAACCCCTCGTCTTCCTCCTCCTCCTGCTCAGCCTACTCAATGTGAAGATGGCAAGGATGGGGACCTTTATGATAATCCATTTCTACTTAGTTAATTGTGAATGTATATTTTCTTTCTTATTATTTTCTTAGTAGCATTTACTTTTCTCTAGCTTACTTATGAGAGTATAGTATATAATACATATAACATACAAAATAAAGGTTAATAAGCCATTTGCACTGTTGGCAAAGCTCCTGGCTGGAAGTAGGCTACGAGTAGTTATGTTTCAGGGAAGTCAAAAGTTACATATGAATTTTTGACCGTGTGAGGGGTTAGTGTCCCCAACTCCCACGCTTTTCAATGGTCTACCGTATATTCTTTTCTCTCCTTGAGAAAAATTTTCTAGCCAAATTTTGTCTTCCTTAAACCCTGTAGAGCTTGAGCTTCCAGCTTGTGGTCAGAGAAACCTCTTTCGTTGGTGTTGAGCAATAATCCTTTTTAGCTTGATTGATTTTTTTTTTCATTCATTTTGTCTAGGATCCCACTTTTCACTGCACTGAGTAGCTGTGCACGTTTCCTATCACTGCTCCAACATTACCACAAACAGAGTGGCTTAAAACGACACACACTGATCATTTTATAGGTGCAGATCAGATGCCTGAAATCAGTTTTCACTGGGCTGAAATGATGTGTTGGCTGGCCTGGCACCTTTTGGAGTCTTTAGGGGAAGATCCATGGATTTGCCCCCATTTCCTGCATCTAGCGGCACCTGCATCCTTTGGCTTGTGGCCCCTTCCTCCCATCTCCTCTGACTCTGGCTCTTCTGCCTTCCTCTTATAAGGACTCCTGTAATTACATTGTGACCACCCAGACAGTACACATCTCCCCATCTTAACGATTCTTAACCTAAGCATGGTTGTAAAGTCCTTTTTGCCACGTAAGGTAATATTTTCTCAGGTTCCAGGGAATTGGAGGCATATGTCTTTGGAGGACCATTCTTTTGCCTATCACAGGAGCTAATTAAACATTTTTAAAAATCAGTTGGCTGTTTCCTTTCCCTATCTCTGTCTCTGAGTATTTATGAACCAGGCTTTTTTTTGTTTTTGTTTTTTTGTTTTGACACAGAGTCTTGCCCTGTCACCAGGCGCCAGGCTGGAGTACAGTGGGTGCAATCTCAGCTCACTGCAATCTCCGCCTCCTGGGTTCAAGCAATTCTCCTGCCTCAGCCTCCCTAGCAGCTGAGACTACAGGCATGCACCACCACACCCAGCTAATGTTTGTATTTTTTAGTAGAGACAGGGTTTCACCGTGTTGGCCAGGATGGTCTCAATCTCTTGACGGAATCTGCCCGCCTTGGCCTCCCATAGTGCTGGGATTACAGGCATGAGCCACTGAGCCAGGCCTGAACCAGGTTTTTAAGACACATACCTCACTTTCTTGTTATAAAGTAATACATGTTAGACAATTTCTCTCAGTTCTTTAAAACAGTTGGGAAATAATTAAGTTGTCTTTGCTGTGAGTGTGGATTATCACTCTGAAAACTGGACTTGAAGCCCAGGTAGGATATCATCCTACGAAACCACCAACACTCTACCAGTATCTCCATTTTTCTTGGCAACTCTCCTTTTGTCTCCAAGTACAACAGAAGACAAGGAAGTGGATGGTCCCTCTGTTGTTGCTGTTGCTGCATTCTTTGTTGTTGTGGCTTCCTGCCTTCTTTATCCCCCACTCCAGAGCTCCCATCTGTCCCAACACGTCACTGGGTTTGCTGTGGAAACCTTGACCCCCTCTCACACACATCAGCTGTAGCTGGCTCCCATCTCTCATCTGCCACCCAGGCACAACCAGGTAGCCTAGAATTGGAAGTGCTTGTAGAGGAGAAGAAATAAGCTGAGTGAGTCATCTGCTTGAGGTCCAGAGCCCACTTCTTTTTTACCTACTCTCTGAGCAGTGACATTAAACAAACTCTCGATTCTCCACCATGTTTCTCCTTAACCCTGTTCTTTGTTTTTTATTTGTTTTTGTTTGTTTTGGGGGGGGCTGGTCTTTGAGATGGAGTCTCACTCTGTCACCCAAGCTGCAGTGCAGTGGTGCGATGTTGGCTCACTGCACCCTCCGTCTCTCGGGTTCAAGAGATTCTCCTGCCTCAGCCTCCTGAGTAACTAGAACTTCAGGCACCCGCCACCACACCCAGCTAATTTTTATGTTTTTAGCAGAGACAGGGTTTCACCATGTTGGCCAGGCTGGTCTTAAACTCCCGACCTCAAGTGATCCACCCATCTCGGCCTCCCAAAGTGCTGATATTACAGGCATGAACCACTGTGCCTGGCCAACCTTGTTCTTTGACACAGCTGTTTTAAGCATCCATCTGCGTGTTCCAATGAGAATGAAAAACCTGTCAACAGCCAACCATACTGTATATATCTTGGTGTTCCAGTGAGTGTGACATGATTGGCTTTTGATCTGTATTTGACAGATACTTTAATAATATACAGATATTTTACAGATACTAAAATATTATATAATTTATGTATCCCTAGGTAATGCATATATGTATACATACTGTGTATATGTACAATGCATATCATAATATGTGAAAATGTATATAAAGGCCTTGGGAATTATTTTCAACTATTATCTCTTTATCCTCTTTTTGTGGGATGTGTATTTAAAAAAAAAAAAAAAAACCATAATGGAAAGTTCCCTTTATTATTGTTCAGCTTCCAGCCCCCTCAGTTCAGAAGACTGATCCCTGTATCTTTCAAGATGGAAGCCTTTATCTAAATGAGGGCCTATGAGTTTAAATCCCTCTGGACAAACCCAGATGAAAGATTGCTCGTTGCAATGAAGGCATCTCTTCTACTTTGCTGCACTGATTAGATTGACCAGTCAAGCTTAGAATAGGAAGTGGCATGGAAGATCAGATGTGGGAAATCATTTAAATATTTGCCCTCCTGTTACAGGATCACTGAAGTCCATTTATTACGGAACACGGAGGTTTCCACTCTTAAGATGCGGGAAGGCAGTGACTGTGAAACTGGTCCTGGGGGTCTGTTGTTTTGGCATCCTCTGCCCTGGCTAATGAGGTTCTGGCTTCACAGGGGCCTTGGTTTATAAGTGCTCCAGGGGGATTTATATGCATTTAGCTACACAAAACTTGGGCTGCATTAACAGTTCTTAAAAGCAGAGAATCCGAAAGGGAGGACAGAGTCATTTTCAAAAATTGATGTTCAATTTTCTAACTCTCAGATTTCAATAAAAATTTATATTATGGTCAGTAGTGTATAAAGGAGCAGTTTTGAGTCATCGTTACGAGTGGAGGCTTAAAGGCAGAGTGCCTGGATTCAAATTTTGGTTCTCCCACTCACCAGCCATGTTGGTGAGGTACTCAACTTCAATTTCCTCTTCTGTGAAATGGGGAGTAGTCATAAACAATGCATTCCTCATATGTGTTGTGAAGTTTAGAAATAATATAACATAGTATAACTTCACAAGCACTTAGAACAGTGTCTGGCACAAAGTAATTTCCTCAATATACATTGGCAGTTGTTACTATTATGAAGTTATTATTGTTATTACTTAGTAGAGACTGGAAGCAGTAGCAAATCACCTTTCAAAGATTTTTTATCTACAGTAGCTGAACTCCAAAAATGTGGATACTTCAAGGGGGTGACCACTGGGGTATTCAAATGTACCCTTCTAGTCCCAAGAGTATACCAGTGTACACTCCAGTATATACACGTATACCCTAACTACATAAACTGTATTACATGTCTACTCATACGTTGTCTCTTTAAGAAATGTATGTAGCACAGCATTTTCTTGTCACGGCTATGGAGGCATTTATGTTTTATAAACTGGAGGGAAGATTACAAGAATTTTTCATCAAATAACTAATCTTTTCTAGAATTAGAAAGATGGTTAGCAAAATGTACGACTGGATTTCTGCCATATAAATTTTCAAGGAGACAAATTCTAGGAGAAATTAAGCATCTCCCCTCCCTACCCCAATAACACAAGTTATTAAGTAATTATAAATTTGTGTGAAGTGCCTTAATATCCTTTCCACAGACCCTGGAAATATAAAGATTTGATATATGCTGATATCCAATTTCAGATTCTGCTGGTATTCATTTGAATTACTATCTCCTTAGCTGCCAGGTTCCCCAACACAAATGTTCACCCCTGCGTTTTACAATTGTTCCTGATAGTGTTTTGTTATGTATAGGGAGACTTTTATGCCCAGTGCCCGTATTGGACTACAGCTCTTCCTTTACCATGACCCTTCTTGGCAGTACCTCATATGATTCACAATGTGGAAGGTTTTCCAAAGTCATATGTGACCCACTGGGATTAGTGCAACTGCTTAAGCCCTGGCTGTCCCCAGCTTTTGTCTGCTTGTTCACATGGTTAATTGTAGATTCATCAAACGTTAGAGCTGAGAGAGAGATCCTGGAGATCATCTAGTGCTATTGTCTCATCTTCAGTCCAGAGAGACAAGGCTTTTCCAGCCAAGTCTAACCCTGGTCATTAGCGCAGGGGCTTAGGCTAGACTTTGATTCATTTGGTAACTACATTAAGGGGGATGAGAAGAGAGCTCACGTTCACCTGCACAAGGACAAATAAAAAGGCCCTGCCATCCCTTGAAGAACTCACAGTACAGTGAGGTGACACTCAGGTGAGCAGATGATTATTTTCTGATTCTCAGTCCGTTGCATGTTCCCCTGCACTGGAATGCCTTTGGTAAATACTGTTTCAGCTTCTTATCCATCCACATGATTGTAAAGTGGGGAGCTTATGTCTATATGCCTGTCTCTCCATTTATTCATTCATTTATTTTTCTATCTATAAGTCATTCATCAAAAAACACTTAGGAGTGCCTAGCCATGCTGGATGCCAGAGTCGCTTAAATGCTACATACTAGTAGAGAAAAATCATAGTTCTTGTCTTTAAGTAATTTATAGTCTAGTTGAAGGAGACAAGCATATAAAGAACAAAGTACAGACATGTGTTAAAGGAACTGTAATATAAACATGACAAGGTACATGGAAGACACAGTTTCATTCTGCCTAAAGAAGTTTTCACAGATATTGCATGTGTTAGTTATTGGAAGAAACTTTACAGTGTACCTCCTTCTTTGGGGCATTTACATTTTGAAGTAGGTTGGGAAGCCTGCTTTACTACCTTCCTCTCCCTTCCCTCTTTCACTTTCTTTCTTAAGTTGGAGAATGTGTCCCACCTGTGTTATTGCTTAGAGGAGGTGGGTCTAGCCTTGTGCTCCATGATGGAGTGCAAAGAGAATACCGTCCACCAATCCGGCACTCTCTGGCTCACAATCTGCTTGCTCCCTTCATTGAGTAGTTCATGTGTTTATTCAGTTGAACGTCCACTGTTTGCTAACCCTGCAGTCACTGTGGAAAGCAAAGGCAGACATGGCTGATGTTCTCAAAGAGCAGCAGTGTAGACTAGAGAGAAAATTAACTTTTGTGGAACAATCACACATGAAGATATGAGTGACAGCTGAAATAAGCATCTGCAACATGATGCTTTCAAAGCAGTGAGCAGGCTGTGGTCCCACAGCCTGGGGAGGCTGAGGTGGGAGGATTACCTGAGCCCAGGAGATCAAGGTCTGCAGTGAGGCATAATTGCACCACTGTACTCCAGCCTGGGTAAAAGAGTGAGACCCTATCTCAGAAGAAAAAAAAAAAGGAACAGTAAGCAGTGGAGTCAAGGTTGAGTATGAGGCCAGGGAGAGAAGAGCACTGAAAGCCAAGAGCTGCCTAAGCAAAGCTCCCTGGCAGGAAGAAATCTATGGATCAGAGCCCCGGAAAGAAGGCCAGTGTGGCTAGAAAAGTGGGGGGACATGGTGATGAGGCTGAAGTGGGGCTAAGGCCAGACCACACTGGGCCTTTAAGACCATGTAGGGATCTCTCACTTTACCAAGAGCAACAGGAAGCCCCTGGAAGGTTTTAAGCGAGGAATCTCACACAATCAGATTTGGTTTTCTAAACCAAATCTGCTTATGCACAGCTACACAAGCAACAAATTGCTCTAACTGAGGTTACAGCAAGGGGATGGAGATAAGTCAACAGATCCCAAAATAAATAAAAACCAAACTTCTACAACCTGCTACTTGGTTGAACAAGAGGGACAAGGGATGATGCTGATATGGAACCAGATGGATGATGCTGCCATTGTTGTGAAGGACACAACTGGTTGAGATTTAGGTTCGAACACATTGATCTTGAGGTTTACTAGAGACACTGAAGTAAACACATCGCACACATAGTTTGAAACAGTCTGGAGCTTACAGGAAACACAGAGACCGGCATATAAAGGTGTGAGTGATCTTCACCGAGAATGCATTTGTGACTGAAGGAAGGTGTGGAGGAGGTGGACTAGAAAGCACGGAGTGAGAAGAGCAAGGGGCTTTGCATGAGTCTTAAGGAACTAGAGCCCTTAGTGGCTGGGTAGGCAGCAGTTCTTCCCGGAACATGGGGGAGCCAGGGAGTGAGGAAGAGCCAGGCCAGGGTGTGTGAGTTCTGGAAGCCAGGAGTAGTAGGTTTCAAGATGGCGGGAGTAGCCAACATCACTGAAAAGCCAATGACATGATCAACAAAAAGCCATTGTATTTAGCAACAGGGGTCACTAGTGACTAGAGGGAGAAATGATCCCTCGGGGGGCCAGAAGCAAGATTACAGTGGGTTGAAAACAAAGTGGTAGCGGAAGAAATGGAGACAGTAAGTGGACAGCTCAATAAAGAGACAGGGCTGTGCTGGGAAAGGTTGTGTGTAGTAAGGGAAGTTCTGTGAAGGTATAATAAACTTCAGAGTGTTTAAGAGTCAGTAAAAAGGATCTGGTAGAGTAGGAGAGGTAACTATGTGTGTGAGAGAGCGAGAGAGAGAGAGAGACAGAGGGGAGATTCTCCTGCTACAGCGTTCCTCAGGTACGACATCACGGGACCCCACACTGGAGGAAGGTGAGCAGGGTTGACCTTAGACTAGACAGAAGCATATTTGAGATTGAATGAAAAAGAAGAGGAAAAATGTTTTCTGTTGTTCTGCTTAGATTTTCATCTTAGGCTTGTCTTTGACATGGATCTAGGCCACTAATTTTTATGGCCTTTTTAACCATGGGTTTTCTACCATGGTATTTTTAAATTCAGAAAGTTGCTTTTTTTCAGTCTTCTTTTTTTCTTTGTCGGCTTCTTTATCACAAACTGCTGTATTCATCTGTTGTATTTTCCCATCCTTGCAGTGCATTGCAGACAATATTATTATTACAGTTCTGCATGCATGTTATTACTTTAGTTTGACAGGGCCTTCCCCATGAATAGCAGAATGTAATTTATGAAATCTGACAATCATTCTCATAACACCTCTGTGCTGTATTTTAAACTCACCTAAACAGCATCGTGGAAATAGTCACCCACACTGCTGGCTTCCAGAGTGTCAGATTGCCACTTGCATTTGGAAGGAGCCTCCCCTGATCCTTCTCTGGATGAAATCCCAGAAGAAGGCATTACCCACCAAGGCCACTCCTCTTGCTGGCTTTGCCATTTGAACTAACTTCAGGGACAGGTGTCTCTAGATTCATCCAAATGTGTGTAAAGAGACGTACTTCTACTTTCAGTTATTTATCAAAACTGTAATTATCTTAGAAAGTTATGCAAATTAGTCCATTTTTAGGCCCTTCATTGAGAAGCCGGCAATGTAGAATTGGTATGTGCTGTGGTCAAGAGGGAAGATTCTTAGATCAGATCCCTTGGGTTTGAATGCTGTTCCAGCTGTTTGCTGGCCATGTATGACCTTGGCAGGATATAATTTCTTTGTGCCCCATTTACTTCGCTATAAAGCAGACGTAATACTCCCCAGCTCATGTGATTATTGTAAGGATTAAATTCGTTTGCATAAGGCTCTTGTGCCTGATGTATAGTAAGTACTTAATAAATTCTATGATAACATCTCATATGCAGCGATGGTGCTTTGGGAGCCTGTTACCTTCTGCTGCCTCCACGTGTTGCAGTTTCATTTGCGAAACTCTTTTTGTTTTAGTCACACGCAACTCTAAAGGTGGGCGATTCTATGTCCAGTTTTTCACACTGTCTAAAATAATATGGTTCGTGATAATAAGATTTTAATTAGCAGATGCATGTTTATATCTCGTTTCCCATATATGTAATAATCAATATCCATTCCCTTTGCATTAAAAACAAGCCCCCCTGAGTACTGAATGGCTCCTTGATGTAGGGAGTATCTTAGCCAGCTTGGCACAAATAAAACCACTTTCCTTTTCAGGTCTTTTAAACATTTAGCAGTGGGATCAGATAATTGAACTTTCAAAAAACATTCTCCCTAAAATCTGTTTGGATGGAATCATTTGCCGTAAAGATCCAGCATTGTTCAAAGCTGTTCTCTGCTCCCTTAATTGAAAAGCCCTGACGTTGACACTGGACAGGGGCTGCCTTTGGGGCCACCAGCAGACAGCTTTCTTCAGTGCCTCATATTGTTAATGACTCAGAGAATGCTTTTCGATGAGATCAGAAGCAATCCACTAAAGAAAAAAATGGAGAGGACTTGAGAGCTTAAAAGAGCGGAGAGGAGAGATGTGAGAAAAACTAAAAAAAGACAAAAGTTGGTGTGGAAGAAGGGGTGGCGCGGGCTCCATGGCAGATTTGTCATTCGTCCCAGTCCAGCTATTTAGAATCATTTTTCCAGTGGGAAGAGAGATGAAGAGAAATCCTGTCCAAAAGAACAAGGAAGATGTCTTTGAAATGATATGAGGGAGCCAGAGACAGACATGGAAGTGAGCGGGACCAGGTCCTGCTCCGTAGATCTCCAGGGAAGATGTACTCACCACTGCTGTGTGCTCCTGAGCTTTACTGCAGGCAGAAGGATGGATGTACGCCGACCAGGGCCATGGCCTGCAGGTGCTTACATGTCTCCACAGTCGATGGCTGTGTTGACAGCTCAGACCTGTGGCCCCCTGGACCCCTCAGCCCTCCTGAGTAGCGTCCCACTCTTAGCAACTCTGCAGTGAAAGTACAATCGGAACATAAATTAAGTGGCAGCTTTGGGCTTTAAAGAAAAAGGAAAACTTTTTCATTTTAGAAATGCAAAACTTAATGTCTCCTGTGTCAATTCATTCTATGCTCCCTGAAATGGTTTCATCTCTATGCTAATTTTATGCTGAAAATAGGAACTCCCCTGTGCTGGAGAGAAGAGAAAGGGCTAGGAAGTCAAAGACTATCCAAGTGGCTGAGAGTCAAGTGGACCCTCCTGACTCATCTCCTCTTAGGAAATGCTCTCAAGGCAGCCAGCGTTATACTGAGGGTCCTGCCAGGGGAGCCCAGGCCTTTGCCTGTCACCCAGGGAGCTGACTTCCAGGCCTTGGGCATGGATCTCTGGCCCAGAGTCAGCTTGGTCTTGTACCAGTGATTTCACAGGTTATATGCAGACCTCAGTACTGACTTCCCTTGGTTTCCTCCACTTCTGTTTCAAATGAATAATTAATACATTAAAAGCATCATCTCAAAAGCACAAAGTATCCTATAATTCCATGACTGTAGGTTCTTTGACTAAGGAGTGGATGTTGTGTTATGCTTACTTCTAGACTGGTCTGTCTGTCTTAGTAGGACATGAGATGTTGAGGATGGATCTCATCCTGGTCCTCTCTGTGCCTTAAGAGCATCAACATGGACCCTTCCTCAGTGTAGACATATAACTGTGATCACTGAAGACTCCTATGGTTCTCTGATTCAGTAGCTCAAGGGCAGTTGGACAGAGAAGAGATTAGAAGTCTGGTTACTGCTCCTTAACTTGTTCACAAAGATACTTTATTTTTATTATTTTGGTCCTGCCAGTTGTTTTCATCTGGTTTCCTATATCCTTCCACATGCAATGATGCTGAGGGGTTTTTTGTTTGTTTTATGTGTTGTTTTAAAGAGAAAAGGGAGTATACTTGCTGCTTCAGGGCAAAACAAAGACCAGTGGGAAGAAAGTTATCAAAGGTCGATTTCAGCTCCTCACAAAGAGCTTTCTAAGGACAGGCTGTGAAGGGACTAAATATGTTTAAGTAAAGCTGGGCGGTCACATGAGACGACTGTCCTGAGGATGCTCACCCAGAAACTCCGATGACCAAGGTGTTGACTGATGGCTCACCCTGGAGACTTGACATCCGGAGCCTCCGCCGACAAGCAACATGGTCCACGGGTGGGTGAATAGGGGCCGTGATTGTGTGGGCTCTCTCCAGGGCTGGCTGAGGCTGGCAGCCCTCAGTGTTGGGAAGCACATGAGGCACGGCTG
Source organism: Saimiri boliviensis (assembly GCF_048565385.1). Taxonomy (NCBI): domain Eukaryota; kingdom Metazoa; phylum Chordata; class Mammalia; order Primates; family Cebidae; genus Saimiri; species Saimiri boliviensis. Next base: position 144,179,360 of record NC_133452.1, read on the forward strand.
CAAGAATGCTGGGGAATGCTGACCGGGCAGACGTGCGGGGGTCACCATGCAGCTCCATCTTCAAAACAGGAAGCATTTCTCGCAAATGTGGTTTCACAGATTCCAGAGGGATTTGAGAGGAGACTGTCAAAGAGACACAGAGGCCTGGGTGTGTGTGGATGAGGTGATTTCTAACTGCTCGATGATAAGGTAGTAAGCTTTATGTTTCTATCGTATCTATTTCCCTCGCATGCCAGATTGTCTGAGCCAGAACCACGTATCCCAGAGCAGGCATTTTAGTGACCTGGGATCGAGAAAAGTACATTCTAAACAATGTCTGGAAACACAGGGGACTGCATTTAGCCATTTGAAAAGATAACGGAAATTTCTTTTAACGAATTCCTTTGAGGTTTAGCCGTATAGTATTCCCTTTCTAATTCTTTCACAAAACAGACCCTGGAAGGACTCAAATCGGTAAGTGAGAAGCCAGTTACTAGTCAACTACTGAGCAGCTTCTTGGCAGGAGGTGAGAGCTTTCTGCTTCCTTTTTAGGACAATTCTGCCCTTCCTTGAGTGGAAGGAGCTAGCGATGTGGCTGAATGTCAAGGGTTTGGAGAGGAGATGGCTGTAATTGCACAGGCACTGGCATTGAAGACACCCAGGGAAGGGAAGTACCTCTGGCTCCACCGTAGGATCTGGAAGGAGGAAGGCAAGATTCATAGCCATAACAGGTCTAGGGTGCTGCACTTGAAAAGACATGTGTGCTTAGTGCCAGGAACGATGGGCTGTGTAAACAAGAATCCAGTAACTCCCTCAACTAACTTAGAATATTTATTTCCTAACTAAAAGGAACATAATTAAGAGTCACCAGTATTGTTTGTTTGTTTTGCTTTTGATACAGAACAAGGCATAGAAACATGCTCAGTAAACACTTGCTGGTTAGTGACCACTGCAGGTCCCTGAATTTGCTTTGAGTTGAAAGAAATGCCACCAACATGGCCCCCAAACCAGGAGTTCAAATCAGGAGAGCAGCCAGCCTGACTGTACAAGAACTATAGAGTGCCTGGCGTTCCAGGAGACTTTCCAGTTGCAAGGAGAAACAGCAGTGCTATTTTAATAAATAGTACACAGTACTTTTGCTATATACCAGGCATAGAGACAAAGACAGGCAAACAGACAAAATAATTAAAATGTGATTAAGATCATATCCAAATGTAAATTAGTTCCAGCACTGTGGAACACAGTGTGGTGATTCCTCAAAGACCTACAAACAGAACTAACATTTGACCCAGCAATCACATTACTGGGTATATACCCAAAGGAATATAAATTATTCTATTATAAGGACATGGACCAGACACGGTGGCTCACACCTGTAATCCCAGCACTTTGGGAGGCCGAGGTGGGTGAATCACCTGAGGTCAGGAGTTTGAAATTAGCCTGGCTAACATGGTGAAACCTTGTCTCTACAAAAAATACAAAAAAGAATTAGCCGGACAAAAAAAAATTACCAGTGGGTCCCTGTAAGCCCAGCTACATGGGAAACTGAGGGAGGAGAATTGCCTGAACCTAGGATGTGGAGGTTGCAGTGAGCTGAGATTGTGCCACTGTACTCCAGCCTGGAAGACCGTGTGAGACTTTGTCTCAAATAAATAAATAAAAAGACACCATGCACATGTGTATTCATTGCAGCACTGTTCAAAATAGCAAAGACATGGAATCAATCTAAATGCTCATCAATGGTACACTAGATAAAGAAAATGTGGCACATATATACCATGGAATACTATGCAACTATACAAAAGAATGTGATCATGTCCTTTGCAAAAACACAGGTGGAGCAGGAGGACATTGTACTTAGCAAACTAATACAGGAAGCAAAAACCAAATATGGAATGTTCTCACAAGTGGAAGCTAAAAGTTGCAAATACGTGTTCACATAGCGGAGAACAGCACATACTGGGGCCTATCAGAGGGTGGAGTGTGGGAAGAGGGAGAGGATCAGGAAAAATAACTAATAGGTACTAGGCTTAATCCCTGGGTGACAAAATAATCTGAATACCAGACTCCCATGACACAAGTTTACCTGTATGACAAATATATGTACCCCTGAACTTAAAATGAAAGTTAAATTAAAAAATAAAAATAAAGATTATATTCTACCAGTGGTAATCCCAGCTACTCGGGAGGTGGAGACAGAATAATCGTTTGAACCTGGGAGACAGAGGTTTCAGTGAGCTGAGATTGTGCCACTGCACTCCAGCCTCGGTGACACAGCGAGACTCCATCTCAAAAAAAAAAATATATATATATATATATATATTTTTTTTTTTTTCATCAAAATGAAAACTTGGGGGAAAAGTATGATATCATTTGACATAAAGATAACCCCTTAAGAAAACCACTATTGGTACCAAACATGGAACCAGCCAGCTAAACCTATAGAATTCCAGAACATGGGAACTGGATAAGCCTTTAGAACAATCTGTCCAAATCTGTTATTTTACACAGCGGGAAATGAAGACCCAGCCAGGCAAAGGTATCAGCAACAGTTAGTTTACATTTCTTTCTGGCTGCATTTACATCTTGACTTTAGTGGGTTGAAAAAGACAGGTGCTATTTCCTCAAGAAATATTTTGGCTGCTGGTGATCGACTCTTAGAGCGAGAGAAACGCTTTCTAACATGGATGTGGGATTTTGTATGTGGTGTGTGGGTTTCCTGAGCTGTTGAGCTTTTCCACAATCTCCTTCTCTATTTTATTGTAGCCCACGTTCCTTTAATGCCCGCCATCAGAGGGGTTCTCTTTACCGTTCCTCTGTTCGGCTCCATCAGAAGTCTATATATACCGACAATAAATAGTAGGTCTGAAAACAGATGAGAGGTTTTTAAGTTTGAAAACAGATGAGAGGCTTTCTTGCCTCAAGGGATGATGTGGGATTTAGCAGCTTCAGCTATGTTGAATTTTACTTATAAATGGTGATGACTTGCTTATAATGTGAGGTTTATTTTCTGTTTTATATGTATTTTATAAGCAGCCACATGAGCAAATATTTAATTTACTGTCATTCTTGTACTGTTGGACAGTAGCAGCTCATGTGAATGATACTGTACCAATTTAAGCTTAGGAATGAGTGCTGGCCACCCAGCACACTGTTAGAGTTATCCATGTGTGTCCATACTGAAATGGCTGGTCCACTGGTCAGGTAGCCAGAGAAACCAGAGGGAAAGTGAATTCTTGAACTTCATTCAATTAAATGAATGGAGGTTTAGTTGTTTTTCACTGTTTGGTTCAGATAAAACATTGATTATTCTTTATGTAGAAACAGCCAAGGCAAAAAATGGATGGCTTTAAAAGAATATCCAAGTTTTACCTCTTCATTGCTATGTTACCTTGAGAAAATTTTTTTCTCTTTCTTTCTTTCTTTCTTTCTTTTTTTTTGAGACGGAGTTTTATTCTTATCACCCAAGCTGGAGTGCAATGGTGCGATTTCGGCTCACTACAACCTCCACCTCCCAGGTTCAAGTGATTCTCCTGCCTCAGCTTCCCGAGGAGCTGGGATTATGGGTGCCCACCACCACGCCTGGCTAATTTTTTTTTTTTTTTTAAATAGAGATAGGGTTTCACCATGTTGGCCAGGCTGGTCTCCCTGACCTCAGATGATCTACCCACCCCGACCTTCCAAAGTGCTGGGATTACAAGCGTGAGCCACCACACCCGGCCCTACTTGATCAAGTTTCTGAACTTCTCTAGATCTCAAGGGCTTTAACCACTTGTAATGATGATAATAATGCACAGTTGCTTCCAGTGTTATATTTTAATAATCAATATAAGGTACCTAGTGCAGTCCCTGAAAAAAAAAAAAAAAGAAAGAAACAGATGTTGATTCCCTTTCTCCTAAGAAAGTATTCCAGGAATGGGAAGATAGGAGCCAGTCCTTGACACCAAGCAGACGTGTTATCCTGGCCTCCTATGCCATTGCCTTCTGTGTTCAGCACCTGAACATCGTGCCCTCGGCTTTCATCAACAGATCCTAAGAAACAGCCAGAGAAGATTGCCGCTGCAGGTCCCATGGTAAGCTTCTTGAGGGTTTAATCCATTCCTATCACTCCGCACCCCCCTCCCCCGCCGCCTATAAAACCTTCTATGGGAATTAATTTAAAACTTAAGCGCCAAGACTTAGCATGCCTCAAGATAGGGGTAAGTGTAACCTTAAGCGTTTTGTAGCTGACCGTTTTCCTTCTCTGTGCCTGGGGCGAGCCGCGGTACGCAGCAGCCCCCAGAGCTTGCCTTCATGTTCTTTCCGCCGATCTCGGTCCTCCTGAATTCGCTCATATTTTCCCTCGTCGTATTACACTGTGTCAGGAGAGGGCTTTGATGCTGTTCGGTGGTATTCTAGGCCCAAGTCAAGAGCTGGTGAATCCTGCTCCGCTAGTCACCTGGCCTCCTGATGTCAAACAGAGGTCCTGAGAGGCTGCCGGCACCACGTTCTCACCTGCGAGAGCACCCAGTGCCTTGTCCGGAGTTGGGCTTCGTGGAGGGGCTGGCGAAGGAGAAGAGGCTGAGCCGGGTGAAACACGCCTTCTGCCTCCCTCTCACCCCACACTTCCAGATCCCTTTAGCCCTGTGCATGGCTCATGACCTACGAATGGGAGTGGAAAGAAGGGGGCAGAATGGAGTCTGACTTGAGAAAAGTATCAGTAACGTCCCATTTCTTATGTTGATTCTTATTTTTATTCATATTCAAGCATTATTATATATTTTCTTTGGTAGGCCTCCTTAACATTTCCATTGAATGAGGCAAGATATAAACAGTTGTATAGAAGTTAACAGCAGTGTATTAATGATCTATGCAGCCAAGCATGGGTACTTATGCCCAAAATGCACACGTATACAGAGGACATTCAGTGGGCAGTTCCGGCTAGAGTTGCTTTGGTCCTTGATCAAGTCATATTTAGATTTTTCCACCCAAATAACTTACATCAATACTGACTAGATAATGCATGTTCAATGGGCAGTACACCCTCTGTTCACTGTGGCTATCACATTTCATGAAATTATTTACTTACAAGCCCGTGCCCGAGACCTTGATCACATCAGGGTCGCCACCTGATATGTCAGTCACCACCTGTGGAGGTCTGTCCTGCAAATCCTGACTCAACAATGGATGAATAAATGCACTCTCACACCTATTTCAGTGATTCAAGTGGGCTAGGGATGGTTGTGGCTGCTTTCAGAGGGCAAATTCTTATCTTTCATAGCAATGAAGAGGTAAAACTTGGATTTCCCTAGGCATAATGTAAATGAACCAGCTGCCTTCAGCCTGTCCCAATAAAACCATTTGGCCTTCCAAAAGGTTTGGGACCAATCTATAACTTTCCCTAATATTTTGCCAGCCACCCCAAGTGAATCCCAACATGTCCCCTACTGAACTTTTAGCTTCTAGAGAGTAGAGACCATGTCTTATTGTTCTTCTTCTTACAGTACTTGGTCCACAACTGATACACAGTGGCTCATAAGGGGTGACTAGATAAATGAGAATTTTTTAATGGCAAGATTATTCAGAGTAAACGAAATGTAGAATTCATAATTTTTTTTTTTTTTTGAGACAGAGTCTCACACTGTCACCTCGGCTGGAGTGGCGTGATCTCGGCTCATTGCAACCTCTGCCTCCCAGGTTCAAGCAGTTCGCCTGCCTCAGCCTCCTATGTAGCTGGGATTATGGGCACCCACCACCACACCCAGCTAATTTTTTGTATTTTTAGTAGAGACCGGGTTTTACTATGTTGGCCAGGCTGGTCTGGAAATCCTGACCTCGTGATCTGCCCAGCTCTGTCTGAATATCGTAATATTTTATAAGGAATGGCATTTTGGGCAAGTTATTACTTGTACGCACTTTTAGAAACACAAACTCTTCCCCTAGCCAAATACTTCTGAGTAGGGTCCTCCTTTAATGGATAGAGAAACGTGAGTTCTCATTAGCATGCACAGCACTGAAGCCCAATGACATTTTTTTAAAAATAAGCACACCTTTTTTTTTTCCTTTAGGGATGGAGTCTCACTCTGTTGCCCAGGCTGTAGTATGGAGTGCAATGGCACAATCTCGGCTCACTGCAACCTCTACCTCCTGGGTTCAAGCAATTCTCCTGCCTCAGGCTCCCAAGTAACTGGGAATACAGGTGCACGCTGCCATGCCTGGCTAATTTCTTGTGTTTTAGTAGAGACACGGTTTCACCGTGTTACCCAGGCTGGTCTTGAACTCCCAAGCTCAGGCAATATGCCTGCCTAGGCCTCCCAAAGTGCTGGGATTACAGATGTGAGCCGCCGTGCCCAGCCCCAAACCAGCCTACTAACTATTGCCATGTAGCGTCATCGCTCCAAAAGCTCATCAATTTCTTAGCACGCCCAGTGCTACTCATGGTGTAAAGTTTCAACTGGGGCTCTTCATAGTTATTACTAATTCTTAAGACTGGAATCGGGTAGCTTTGAATTTTTAGCATCCCTATTGTGCTCACTCAAGACTACATATTCAGCATTGTGAAGTCTATGCCTGACTGTATAAAAGACTGGAATGTTCACACACTGTAATGAATAACGAGTGTCAGTGAACTCATTGCAGTAAATCCTTAGGTAATTACTTTCTGCCTTAGTTAGGGGACTTATGGCAGCATAAGCTAAAATTATTTCATCTCCAGACAAACCCTGAGGTGGCTGTTAAAGTTAAATATAATTCATTTGCAGCATGTTTATTATAGTTAAATTCAACTAATTTAGGGCCTGTTGCTGGCCAGCAGCTGAGGAGGAGGAATTTGCAGTGTCCATGAGTACCTCAGGAAAATGAGGCTTCCCAGCCGAGCTTTCAGAGCATGACGTAAGAGTTACTCCCACTCTGTCTCTGCTCTTCCTGTCCCCAGAGCTGGATGGGTTTGTTCATGAAAGTGATTGGCTAATGAGCTCTTCGGGCATAGGATTAACGTGGTGTAGCAAGAGGAAGTCTCAGCGTTGAGCTGGGCTCTGCTCAGTTCTCTCCTGTGATTCTGCTGGAACCTGGTATTACAGAAAGAACTAAGGTGTTCAGGGTCACTGTAATATGAATGAATTTATCAGCAGATGGTGAGGCTCCCCGCTCTCATTCCCCACTTCCACTCAACACTGTATGGCCAGTTTGGGCGTGATTTCTTCCTAAGCCTTCCAGCACGGAAGACTTAGATCTGGGAAAAACAGGAAAGGACTTATTCCAAGAACCAAGCACATGTTTACAGAGGATGGTTTAACCTTCAAAGATGTTGCCACTGAAGAGTTATTAGAATAGATTTTGCCTCACAAGAGCTCTTCTGAACTGGATGGCTTGCTCTACCAAAGATGTTACAGGGACACCTCCAGCAGAAATCACAACAGCCCTGGGAGGTGAGGCTTCTGAGCCATTGCTTGCGTCTAAGCACAAAAGCCAAGAATCATTGTAGGTGGACTGTTCCCCAGAAGACAGGGACCATGCCAGGAGAGGAAACACAATTCCGATCATCGTGAGGAACGTGCATTTGAGGGAGACATTGTCCTACTTTTCCACAAAAATACCATGTCTCTGCTCTGGAAATATGTGCACTGTGCTAATTGCTCAAGAGAAGGTAGCAGTTGGAAAAAGTCCCGAGAAGGATGAGTAAATGAACGCAGGAATCAGTTGGTAGCCGTGGGAACAGCAAAGCCCCTTCAGTGGGAAGGCAAGAGTAAAAAGAAGACATCATTGAAGTCTGTGGAGTCGAAAGCAGCTTCACTGCGGTTTCTTCACCAATCCAAAGTGCAGAGCTAGCAGGATAGGCACACCCACCTGTGCCCATGGTGGCCTGCTCTGAGACTCCATCTGGGACAGCCACTCAGCTTCAGTATCCCCTGCCCACGTTCTGGCTGTTCGGTCCTCTGGTGACACAGCTTACAAGCGGCAGAACTGTCCGCCTCTTAAGCCAGGGTTCCTCCCATGGCACCAGACCCTTCCTGTGGGCCCGGACCCTTCTGAAAACTCTCCTTTTCGATTTTACTCAAACAAATCTTGGCCACGGAAATGGCTTGTGACTTTAATGGACAAGCTGTGATATAAAAAGTAAACTATGAGTTACATAACTTCAGGGGCAGGTTAACTTTTCCAGAATTCTGTTCTCAAAGTAAAGATTTAGTTGAGGCTATGAAAATTCAGGAAAAAGAAAAATAATAAAGCATTTCTACACCTCCCTCCTTCCACTCGCAAGCCCCCCTTAAAAATAGCATCTGAAGTTTCATTGTAGCTGAGTCACTGCTTGGTGCAATCTGGGGCTAGGCTGCAACTGGACCTGTCAGAATGAGGCCACAGTGATTCATGATGAAGCTAAGTTTGGTTGCCACTGACAACATGTGTTCCTCTCTGTTCTTTCCCTGGAGTTTGGAGACACTGTATTTTGCCTTTGGATTAGAAACACCTCTGCACAGTGAGAGTAATAGGATGAGATGAGCCACTGCAATTAATGCGCCCTCTGGGCCCTCTTGCTGTGACACCCAGGATCCCTAGCCATTTGTTAGGGGAAGGCAGGAGTAATTAACATAACCAAAGACCCTGGGGGCTGTGAAGGGAATTTATCTCCTCTTCCTTTGCAGCTTAGCTTCAAGTCAGTCTCCCAACCAAGAGACTCCCAACACCTTCTCTGCACCCCAAACTGTGCTCCCCATTGAGAAAAGGTGCATGATTGACTATGCAATCCCTATCCTGAAGGAACTTGGGGAAGCACAAACCAATTGAAGAAGCACTGTCTACCTCCCACGTTGATTATAAGCATGTATCTGTCAGTTTCCACCCCAGCTCGCACCTGGAGGGCAGAAGCCACATCTGGTTTTGCTGTGCCTGGTGCCTGTGTTTGTGGAGCTGAAAAGAACGGACCCCACCTCCCGCACCTGCTTCCCGACTTCTGCCATCAGAACGACTCATTCGGGAAAACATCCTTTCATTCCCTTCCTAGGGCACCACAGTAATCAGGCCACAAATTTGGGCCTGTCCATTCCGGCGCAAGTGTCTGAGGAAGCAGGAAGAGATCTGGGTTTAACAAGGATACAATTACAGTGGTTTTATTTTTTTGACGGGACTTGGGCAATGAGAAAATTCTATGCTCCCCGTCATTTGTGCAGACTTCAGCTAAACTTATGCGAGTTGAACTCACAGCAGCTCTGTGGAAGTGAGGGACAGGTATAAGAAACATGGGGACTTTCCAAGAAATGAAGCTTCTTTGCTGCCATGCCGACGATGCTTGTTTCTGATCATCTCAAACTTAAGGAAGTGTAGAGTTGAGCTTCCCAAACAGGGTGCCTTAGTACACAGATTTACACACAGGAGTGCCAGCATAATGATTGCCATAGCTCTTGGGACACCTTGGTATGTCTGGAGTATGAGCTGGATTTGCGATATGAATATACATATAAATATATAATGTATATAATATATCTGCACATCTTAGGAGACTAGACAATTACACAATATGTTAAATGTGTTCCTGTCTGGGTGGTAGGTTTGTGGTATCCTTTAAGCGTTTTACTTATTTGCTTATTTAAACTTCTGAATCTATAAGAATGTATTGTGTGTGTGGAAGAATTCTTTCAGCCCAACCAAATACTAGCCAAAACATTAAAGCGAAAGTTATCAGTGTTCGCTGAGCCAGCCAAAGGTTTATGTACATTATATTCAAACACTGACTTAGAAACCATTTGCCCTGAGGATGTGTCCTCTTTTTTGTCAGTTTAAAAATGATTTTCAGTCAATGCATTCTCATTGAAAAAAAAAAAAAGGAAAGAAAAAGAAACAGGAAAGCAGATGTCACATATCAGAGAAATTGTTGCATCTTGATAGATTCACACCATTTATTTTCTTTGCCTGTAAGCCTAATATTGGTAACAGCCCAAACTGCCAACTTTCTTAATTTGTCGACATTCTTCTAAAGTTAACGTCCTGTTAAGGATATTTTTGACAGGAATATTAAGAGAAAGACTTGTTGGTCAGATGTTGGTTCTAGCTGAACACACTGGAAAGGCCACTGGGGATCGGACCCTTGGCAGACCCATGCAGAAGCAGTAGACTGGCATTTGGCAATTCTTATTTCCCAGCAAGTGTAAACGAGGAGCAATGATTTGCTGTTTGTATTTGAGATCATGTTACATTTTCAAAATGTTTGTGGTCATTCAGATTGGTTTTTTTTTTTTTTTCACAGCACTTCTGTGAATGCCTGATTTCTCTTTGCCTAGGCTCTCAGATTCTTGAGGGGGTGGCTGGAGGTGTGATATTTGCCTTCTTCTCACATGGGAATGCCTATAACCTAAATGAGATCAATATCATTTCGTTCTTCTGGGAAAAGTACTATTTTTGCCCGTTACCAACATTATAAAATACTTCCATATTTGGAACTGTGGCATTTTGTACTTGGAGGGATTTTTTAAAGAAATTGTCTGGTCTGGTTCCTTCATTATACAAATGAAACCATTGAGACCAACACAAGGGGAAGTTCTCAGAGTCACAAGAAGCTGGTGGTGACCAGGCTGGGACCAGAGCCCAGTTTCCTTTTTACTACTGGTCATACTCTGTACTTTCTGCCAAGATTTCCCAATTACTATGGGAAACTAATAGAAAATCTTTTCTAATCTGCATTTTTTGGGGGGAAAGAGATAAAAAATGCAGTTTGTCACAACATAGGTGGTCAATAAATATTTGGTGAGGAAGGTGTCTGATAAAGTTGCATATATTTACCTCATGAGTCAATAAAATGCATTATATTTGCAGATGGACACACACAGAGACATACATACACACACACACAAACACACACACACACGGTGATGTGTAGCTGGTAACCACATTCATGCTATCAGTTAGTACGGGGACTTGATTGTCATGTATCCTAGTCTATGTGCTCTGTTCAAAAGAAGAAGCCCTGGAGAGGAGTGACAGACAATTTCAGGAGACAGAGAAAATAGACTTCTTTTCAATGGAAACTTGTCAGAATTATTGAAGTGAGAAAGCCGTATACATCTATATGTACACTTTGCTATCAGTGCGGTATTGTCTGCAGTAACTCTTCATTTAGTCATGAAATCTATCATTTGCCATTCCACATGTACCAAATACAGTGTTCAAAGAACCCTATTCAGCGAGGATAAATCACAGAACAAGTATAGTAAGAATATTACCAAGTAATTATACAGTGTGCCTTTGAGATTTGTGTCTCCAAGTTTCTCAATATTTCTTTTTGAAAGAGGAGCTTAGAAAACATAAAGAGAAGTTCCATATAAGTGCCTGGGAGAGCTGATCTTTACCAAATTCAGTAAAAATTTCAGAGATAAATAAAAATAAACCCGGACTAATTTATAATAACCTACAGAAGATACATTGTTTTCATTATGTTTTCTATTGGCTAATGTGTCCAGTAGGAAGTTATATTTCATTGCCTTTTGCATATCACAGAATTTGTTTTCCTACTCACCTTACCTACATGTTGAACAATATCTTGGTCATAATCATGGCATATGCTGCATTGAACCTAAGGTGAAAATCCTTTTTCTTTTTTTCTCACCTGAGATAAATTTCACTTTTTTCTTGAATGAGGGAAGCACTTAAAGTATAAATTAAAATAATGATAACTACTATTAAATTTGGTTAGGCTCATATTAAAAAAAAATAATAAAATGGCAGTCAAAACAACCTGACTCAAGTTTGTGACAGAAAAGCTTAATTTATTCAACCATTATGGAAGACAGTGTGATGATTCCTCAAGGATCTAGAAATAGGAATTTGACCCAGCAATCCCATTACTGGTTGTATACCCAAAGGATTATAAATCGTTAAAGACACATGCACACATATGTTCATTGCAGCACTATTTACAATAGCAAAGACTGGAACCAACCCAAATTCCCATCAATGATAGACTAGACAAGGAAAATGTGGCACATATACACCATGGAATACTATGCAGCCGTAAAAAACGACGAGATCATGTCCTTTGTAGAGACATGGATGAATCTAGAAACCATGATTCTCAGCAAACTGACACAAGAACCAAAAACCAAACACCACATGTTCTCACTCAGGCGGGTGATGAACAATGAGAACCCTTGGGCACGGGAAGGGAACAACACTCACTGGGCTAGGTTGGGGAGGTGGAGGAGAGGAGAGGAGAGGGACAGCAGGGGAGCCGGGAGGATGGGAAGGGATAATAACACCGGAAGAAATGCCTGATGTAGGTGACGGGGGTGGTGGGGTGGGGATGGACACAGCGAAACACCATGGCACATATGTACCTATGCAGTAATCCTGCAGGATGCAGGACATGCACATGTACCCCAGAGCTTAAAGTACGATAAAAAAATAAATAAATAAAATAAAATGTTTAAAAAAAGAAAATACTAAATACATGAAAAAACAAAGAAATACAGAAATATACACTTTAAAAAAAAAGGCTTAATTTAGTACAGGCCATTTCTGCATGCAAGAAGCTTTTCTTAAGGACCCTTAAAGATGTCAGCTCCAGTCATAAAGGAAACACACTTGAACCAAGCATGAGATGAATGAAGAGATTCTGCTCTTGTCTTTTATTGATGATTTCATTTATCTGATTCTTCTCTTTTCCTCCCACATTCTTAGATTTGGCTTGGCCTTCAGTTGGATTTTGTATTAGTTAAATACAAACAATACACGTTAGACTGGATATGTATTTGGAAATTCAGATTTGTGTATTCTTCTATTTGTAAATTATGAGACTAACAATATATTTTATTGCACATGCCTGTGGTGTCCAGGTTTGGGATCTGCTTTAATTCTCAATAACATTCTAATGAAACTATTGCACAGAGCAGAGCTAGCCACAGGGACATTTACAGTGTCATGTGAAGGTAGACTGTATGCCCCATGCCATATGATAGTATATTAAATGACAGCAAATAGGATTTTTATAGAAAGTGTTCACAGCAGTTAAAAGAATTATATTTGAAGTCATGTTTCTGAATGTGAGGCTTTCATTTTGTTTAATTATCTATTAAATGCTCCCAAATTTACTAGGACTTAGTGTGTGCTTTTATTCTGCTAGTAAGAGAAAATCTTGGTAGTCAAGCTGAAGTGTATGTCTCATCTTATGACTGCCATGTTCGTCTCTCATCCTGCTGTTGTCCCATGATATTTGCTGCTTTCTGCAGTCAATATAGACAGACTTGAGCCAACTTAAATGTTGTCTCAATATTTACCTAGTACAAAGAAAATTCCATTTGACAAAACCACAGAGTATAGTCATTCCTGGAACAACCAGGAGCTGGTTATTACCGTTGGAAACAATTGTTTTTAAAAATCGATCTCAATTCAGAGGCATATGTATATTTAAAGTGCCCACACATCTGAAATTATTCCCACTTAATTTCATGAAGTTATTTTTTAATTCAAAACAAATCAAAGATGATTAATTTTTATATAACCAAAGATGATTAACTTTTATATAATTTGGTGAATCAGAACAAATTCTTTAGCAAAACATGTGTCTCGCTTTCTTTTTATATGGACATGGTATAAATACTGAAAATCAAGGCAGCCATAATTAAAAAGGCCTGGTCTGAAAAGGAATCGTAAAGTAGGTAAGGTTTGTATTTTGCTTTCTTCTATCTCCTCCTAGCTCACTTCCAAGTTATTTCTTCTGGCTGTCCTCTCTGGCAAGGTACAAATGCCCCTGCCTCTGCCTCACCCCTTGCACTGCAATATTGGTTAAATAACTCAGCAATGAGCCAGCGTCATCAAATTCCTCTGGTTAGACTTCTCTGGCAGTAGAGCATTTAGGGGTTCTGCTCCAAGTACTTTCTAATAATCAGAACCAAGATACCTGTGTGGAAGCCAGTGCAACAGATAAGTCCCTGTTAGTGACAGTGGCCTTACAATGATGCTTTGGGAAATTATCCTGCCTTCAATGAGTAGGACAGAGAGGAGTGAGTGTCCAGCCCACACAGAGCCAAGCAAAGGTCTGTAGTCAGAGTCAAACGCCAGAGTTACTATTCTTCCCTGTGAGCTTGTATAACAGCGTGTGTGTGCAGCTACTTGAAATGTTCACTTGTCTGTCTGCTGACTTGATTGTGAAATTCCTGAGGGTAGGAATTATGTCTTAAACCCAGCACCAAGGAGGATTGCAGTAAATGGGTAAGGAATGAATGATTGAATGAGTCAGTCTGTCAGGCAGTCCGAAAGTGTGGATTTAAATGGCATCTTTGAAAATTGCAAGAAAGGGATGGATATGGAAAACAGAGAGATAAAACTAAGAGAAAATCAGGAGAGATCAAGGCGTCGAAGCCTCCGAGGCTTTGAGCTGAGCCAAAGGAAGAGTCTGGGAGGCAGTCATAGACATGGGGAACTCAGTGAGAAACCTCATGAGGGAAGCCAACAGATAAGCAGTTTGTCACAAATCTCTTTCTCAAAGAACCATCCTTTAAAACGTGCCTGCGTTTCTAGCCTCTCATGTCCCTCCCCCATACCACACCTCACCCAAGTTCCCGGAGGTCTGATAAGCAGCCAAAACTCATAGAACTAGCAGATGTCCACGTTTTAAAGGACATTTCCCATCAACGCTTGAAGCTTGCCATTCTTTGTAGACTTGGGAGGAAAGGTGGATGGAAGGGAGATAGGAAATCTGATCTGGTGCCTTGAAGAGATGCTTTGGTCTCCTGGAAGAGGGTACTTGTCAGCCGGGATTCGCCCCTCAGGCCTTGGCATCTTTCAGAGGCACTAAATTCACATCAGAGAGGACATGCTCTTATAGTCTGTGTTGTCAGTGCTGTGCCCTCGCCCACTACTGCAGATACCCTCTTACTTTCTAAGTAAATAATCTCTCAGAGAAGAGATTCATCTCATTTCACACACAGCCACCCTTTGTAATATGAGGGCTGCTTGTACTCCCATTGGCCTCTGGAGATTCCATCCTGTGTCATTCCCACGTTCTTCAGAAGTGCCGAAAAGGGACCTACCTGGCTGAGTGGTACGGAAGCTAGGAGGGCAAGACCCTGGCATGTGCTCTTTAAAGTCTGTGAGTTACAGAGGGAGTGTGATAAATAATTCATTTTCTCTTTTCAGCCCCTCTTTCTCCAAAGTTTTGGAATGAGCTCTCTAAATTTCCCAAGAACTTCTCTGAAAGTTCTACAACATGACCAAGTGTGGAAATACCTGCTGCATGCTTCCTGGAGATTTTCCCCACTGTCTGTTTTATAATTAGGCTGCAGTCTTGTCTTGGTCCAGAAGTGGTGCCCCTTGGGTCAGAAGGAATGACTGAAACACATTGATTTGTGGCCAGAATAGGAAGCTAAGCTCTAGGAACCTCTGCCAGAGGCTTGTCCTTAGGAAATAGTCTCACAAATTTTTTTGCTGGGGAAGAGATGTCATGCTGCAATTGACCTTCCATTGAAGGCCAGAAAACAGAAGTGACAAAGCAAGCCTCTCAGTTTCTAATGCTTCCTTCAGGCCATGCTTTTTAGGGGTGGTACCCTCTATATCCCGAGAGACCTTAGCTGTGCAAGACATTAAAACCTGGTCCTCAAAATGAGGGATACCAGCCTCTGGAACGTAATTGTGACCAAAATGTGCCCTGGGGTCACCAGCAGCCTCCTTCTACCTTTCCCTTTAAAATCCAAGTAAAAACATTAAGCCCTACTGCACTGGCCTGCCCTGGGGAGTGTTTTCGCAGATTGGGGATATTTATGTCCTCCCGTCTCCTCCAGCTCTAAATTCTGGCTTCAAGACCCTCCTCCATCACCCCCTTGTCAACACTCTCCGGGTTGTTACCATGTCCACAATACTAATGGTCTTACCTCTCTCTTTTTCCAGGGTCCCCTAAACAGTACAATGACTTTCAAAAGAAATAATGGAGAGGAAACTATTAAAATTGAATTTCCATGTTGCAGTTTTGACAGTTTATCAGTGATTCATCACCATAAAGAATCTCTTACTCTCCATCCTTACCCTGTGACTAGATTAACACCAGGAAGCAGCCATCTCTTTAGAAAAGCTTCTCTCCTTTACTGGTTTCTCCTGAGTGCTGGGTCTCCCAAAACTCCTGTCTTTTTGTCTTGACTTAGGAACTCTCACTTTCCCCAACCCCCCAAAAACACCCGTTTCCTTCATTACAACACCCTAGAGGGAGATCTTTTACTTTCCATTTTACTTCCCAGTTCCTGAGGGCGTTACTTTTCATAATAAAAAAATTCGTCAAAGTGTTTTCCTAAAGAGTTGTTCTCCTCTGAAGTTGAATTTCATCCTCCAACCCAATATGGAAACCGTGATAGCCACGTATATGCTCATAGCAATCTTTCCTTCCTGCTACATAATCACAGCTATTTTAATGATGATTTGATTTCAACAGACTGTAGTGTAGCTCTGATGCTGTTAGGGTGTTGGTGAAGGCATTAGAAACAGTGTTTGTGCTCAGAGCACTTGTGTGTGCGTGGACATTGTGCGGATGTGAGCAAAGTTGTACTTCAGCAGAGGTTCCCAACCAACATTGAGACACATAACTGGGAAAACACAGCTGCAGCTAATGGTCAGAATACCCACAGGTCAGGCGTAAGCACCCACACCACCAGCTGGGACAGCTGTCACCTGCCCTTGTTTATCCACAGGGTCAACAAGAAGAGGATTTCTGCCAGGCATCTCTGTCAGAAAAACACGTGGACATAAGGAAAATGTTAAAGGAGAATTGTGACCAATTAGAATTAAAAGGAAAATCAGCCTTCCCTGTATTTCCCGTAAGGCTGCCCCATCTGTCCTGCCATCAACACCACATGAGGTGTTTATAGAAGATGGTGTATTGTTACCTTTTTATTAGGCTGCTTCTAGAAGATTCAGAGAGTATCCACAGTCCCACCACCTAATCCGTAACACATGGCCAACATTTTGGTGTATTTCCTTCTAATTTTGTTTCCATGGACATCTTTTTTGTTCTGCAAAAAGTACATACGTTGCCTTTTTTTTTTTTTTTTTTTTTTTTTTTTTTTTTTTTTTTTTTTTACTTCTATAAAGTAATGTTATGGTAGCTCCAACAGTCAGGGAAAAAAAATTTTGTTCTAATAGAAAAATGAGCAGCAGCTCAATAAAAACAGTTCACTAAACAGTTTATCTACATTTATAGCCAGAAAACAAAATTTAGAAGTTTTACCTCACCTGTGATCAAAGAAACGTAATTTTAAATAATGATTCCATCTTTCATCTACAGTTAAAAATATGAAAACTGTAATACCTGCTTCCGATGAGAAAATCGTGACATAATTGCTGTCATGGAAGCCTGGGTTGAGTGTCCATCTCCCAGAGTGTGTTTTGTCAACACCAATCAGCCTGGAAGTACCCATCCCCTTGAGCTGGTAATTCTGCTTCTTAACAATCTGTGCTACAGGATTTATCTGAGAAACGTTCAAAGATCTCTACAGTCTTCTTTATTAGATTGAAAACTTGGAAACAACCTGAATGTTACCTATTAAGAAACAAATATAATATACTTTATTCATCTGGACAAGGAACTATTTTGCAGATATTGTAAATGTTTTAAAGAAGAGTTGCGCACCTTTGAAAAAAGTTCACGATATAACAGTAGGCTTAAAGGGTAAAGAGAAGAATCTGTGATCTAGCTCACATTTTGTAAGTATGTATGTTATGTCCATGAGGGACAGCGAGACAGCAAATCCACTTTTCACGATGGTTATCCGTGGCTCACAGGACTGCAGGGTGATTTTTACTTTCTTTATGCCTTTCCATAGTTCCCCAGTTATTTTCAATGAGTATTTCATTTGTGTACAGGGGAAAATAAGTTACTTAAAAAATGGAAAAAGAAGAAAAACACTCCTTTGCAGCAGCTTATGAAACATTTTAACAACAAAAGATGGGGAAATCCCCAAGTTATACAATCTGTTTCTTCCCCTTCTGACTTTGGCTGATCCGTCTGCTAACAAATGCTGACTGTTTTCTGGAGAGATCAAAGAAATAAAACAGGCTCTAGCAGAGGCCTTTAGTGAAGCCTTCTCAGCTTCCTTAGAGCTGTCGCTTCTCCCCCTCCCCTTCCTCCTCTGGCTCCTGCCCTCTTTTGGTGCTTTTCCTGAGGCCGGTGGCTACATTTGCTCGGTGCTTAAAGTCATTCTTTCGTCAATAATTTGTGAAGTGATTTAGAGCTTGCTAACAGCAACCTACAGTTTGCTCCAATAAACTGATGCGGTAAAGAGTGGGAATTCAGGCTGCTGGGCGACAGACCAGCACGCTGTTTAACTCTGCCATGGTCAGCATGTGGTTTTCCTTCTGCTAAAAGGACATTTCCGACTCTACCTCCATGTGTTTAGCATTTCTACTCTTAGCGAACTTTTAGTAGCTGAATGCCCAAAGGAGAAGACTGTAAAAGCAAATTATAGTACGTCCACTGGATGGAATATTACTTAGCTGTTAAAAATGACAATAACTAGGTTGCAGCGTCAAAAGTGTTACCAAAGAAATACAGGAAACAAATTAATATCTATATGTAGTTACAATAATGTAAAACTATATGTTTGCATTGAAAAGAAATAGAGGAAGCGGGGGGAAATGAAAATTTAATGGCCGATGAGAAATTTTTTTTAATTTGGCGATACATATTGAACTTTCACCGTACGCCAGACACTATGCAAGACCTGTGTATTTTTTAACATAGTTTAATAACATGTTGGCCGGGCGCGGTGGCTCAAGCCTGTAATCCCAGCACTTTGGGAGGCTGAGGCGGGTGGATCACGAGGTCGAGAGATCGAGACCATCCTGGTCAACATGGTGAAACCCCGGTCTCTACTAAAAATACTAAAAATTAGCTGGGCATGGTGGCACGTGCCTGTAATCCCAGCTACTCAGGAGGCTGAGGCAGGAGAATTGCCTGAACCCAGGAGGCGGAGGTTGCGATGAGCCGAGATCGCGCCATGGCACTCCAGCCTGGGTAACAAGAGTGAAACTCTGTCTCAAAAATAAAATAAAATAAAATAACATGTTAAGTTGTAAAGAAGTAAAAAGTAGGGATAACGGAATTCATTCGCAAAGATCTTACTATGGGCAGCTTGGTTTTATCCAAAGGGAACACTGAATCTATCCTTCTTTTCCACACTTAGTTTATGTAAAACGTGCGGTGCTGGACTCCACTGTGTCTGTTCAGTCCTTGGTGGGCAGATGGGGCTTTTCCTCCTCGCCTCGCTTGTCGTTCTTTTATCCAGGCACTCAGCAGACACTGAGCCCTGCTGTCAGCCAGGTCCTGTTCAGCTGCGGCTGATACACGGGGACCAGAATGACCAGGCTCTGCCCTCATGGAACTTCCAGGCATTGGGGAAGACAGACACTAAACTATGTAAGTGAAAAGCAGTAACTCATTTTAAGGAGAATCAGGGAAGACTCCTCTGAGAAAGCAGGGGAGTGAAGGAGCAACCCACGAAAAGGCCGGGGAGGCAGTGGGAACAGCACGTGCAAAGGCACTGAGGCAGAGCTGAGTTTGGCATGGCTGGGAGAGGAAATGCATTTAGAGAGGGAAGCAGGGGCTGGGAAGTGTAGGCTTGCATGGGCCACAACAAAGGGTCTGTTCTAAGTGAGATGGAGAGCTTTAACGGGTGGGACAGATTTACTCATTTGGCATGTGATCTGACTTCTTGAGAGAATGGACTGTCCAAGAAGCAGGTAGCAGAGGGCTGTTCGAGGCTTTCAGCCGTCCAGGTAGCCTGGCCTGGGAGGGCAGGCACAGAAATGAAGGGAGTCAGGCTCTGCTCTGAAGGCTGAAGGCACAGGTCATGCTGTGTGGGGTGTTAGGAAAAGCGAGGAGACAAAGACACGTCCTGGGTTTGGGACTGAGCGGCAGGTGAATAGTGATGTCATTTTCTGGAGGAAGGAATAGGTTTTATTATTCCTGGGTGAACATTTGCCTAGCTTCGATTCCAGTGTGCTAAGTTAGTCTGAGAACTGCTGCTCACTCCCAGAATTCCATGGCTAGATCCTCAGGGCAGGAAAAGGATTTCTAGGGATATGGGAGAATCCATCAACCTAGGAGCTGGGAAACATGAGCCTGTTCCTCCTCTGCTGCAAAAGAGTTTTGTTTTTGTTTTTGTTATTGTTGTTGTTGTTTTACTCTAAGTTCCGTGATACATGTGCAGAACTGCGTGTTTGTTGCATAGGTACACACGTGCCATGATGGTTTGCTGCACCCGTCAACCCATCATCTAGGTTTTAAGCCTCACATGCATTAGGTATTTGTCCTAATGCTCTCTCTCCCCTTGCCCCCCACCACCCAACAGGCCCCGGTGTGTGATGTTCCCCTCCCTGTGTCCATGTGCTCTCATTGTTCAACTCACACTTATGAGTGAGAACATGCAGTGTTTGGTTTTCTGTTCCTTTGTTAGATTACTGAGAATGATGGTTTCCAGCTTCATCCATGTCCCCGAAAAGGACATGGACTCATTCATTCTTATGGCTGCATAGTATTCCATGGTGTATAGGTGCCACATTTTCTTTATCCAGTCTTATTGATGGGCATTTGGGTTGGTTCTAAGTCTTTGCTCAAAAGAACAGTTTTATAGAAAGAGTATCACTTTGCCTCTCAAAATCTAGTTTCTTGCATACTTGCCCAGCCTGCCTTTCAGAGCTTTGTCGGCTACTTAAAGCCAAATTCAGGCACACAACGGTGTCATCATTGTTATCTGGATTCCTGTGCACAAGCTCTCTGTTTACAGTCACAGCCCGGGTCCTCAGAGGGCCATCCCTGATGGGCCTACAGTGTTACTAATAAAGCCCTTGGACACGTCCCCAGCCCCTCACCTAGTTCCACCACACACCCGTCACCTGCCCAGCCCTGTGCACTAGTATGCAGAACTACCACTGAGAATGAGTCCCTTCAAGAGTGATACCCAGGGATGTCCTTATGAATCCCTGAGGAACCAGAAAATTAAATTTGCACATCATTCTCTGAGGATTCCTGCCAACTAAGGTGATTTATTTGTTTTCATGATCACTGCCCTCCTATGTTAGCACACGCTACGCTTTGTTTCCAAGGGATATTCCCATCACCTTTACCCTAGAGTCAGCCAGCCATATAAATGAAAATCAGCAACAAGGAGCTAGCTTCATCCTTCAAGAACTTAGTGCTTCCAGTCAGGAAGCTTCTTACCCTCTCTTAAATACCATCTCAAAATTCCCAGTACCTGTCACCTAAAGGAGACTTCTTACACATTGAATGGCGAGGTGGAATGGATTTTGAAAGGACAATTTAGGGAGCTAATCCCAGCCATCTGATGTTTTTTCTTGCTAACGGGAGCCTAATTCTATTTTGTCTGTGAAAGGACTCTATTAAGACAGGTTTCTGTGACTCCCAGCACTCTATTTAAACTTCTGAAGTCGTTCAGATTACCCATTCACCAGCCAGGGAAGAATGTGCGTGCCTTCCCCCTTAGCAGTCAAGGGAAAAAAACTTAAGTGGAGCCAGAGAGCAATTTTCTTTATAATTTCACTTCTTGAAGTAAAGAAACTCGGAATCCTTGACCCTAAACACCATAGAACCCATGGAGGCTTATGATGTCAGTGTGTGGGGTGGTCACTTGGAGGCAGGAGGCTCTTCATGGTTAGTCCGGGAAGAGACAGGACCAGTCGCCAGCAAAATGCGAGCGAAAGGGAAGGGTTCCTGTTTTGGAGGGACAGAACCAATCAATAGTTTCTTCACATCTGCCATTTTAAGGAAAAATGTTTTCCCTTGTACATAGAGTTGGTTTTTCATAAAGGATTCATTGTTGCTGAGCCAGGTACAGGAGCTGAGATTCCCCCTTGCTTTCTTCTGGGTCGCTTCACAGTGAAGTGTTGAAAAGATTTGGGTCTGGAGATCCAGTGGCTGACTTCAAAATGGCCCTGTCTAACCTTCCAACCCATCCTAAGTCATGCCAATAGAGGTGAGCAGTTAGGCCTGTTTGTGACACCCTGCAAGTCACTATTGTACCAGGGTGGCTTTAGTCCTGAAGTGACTGCCCGACTATGTGGCTGCAGTGAATGAGGGGTATCCCTGGGACCTGGCCGACTCTGCTGCACAGAGTAGGCAAAACTCGGGTTAGGGAGCCGTTTAAGCCAGAGTAACTCTGGGCTGGAGAGGGCATTTTAGATTCTACCTGGAGCCAATACAGTATACAGGGCTTTGGCTTTAGGCCTAGGAGGCTGGACACTGGGGTAAGGGGAATCTGCTATACCCTCTATTGGACCACCTGCCATAGGCCTCACCTGGGACCAGAGCTGAGGTCACACTCAAAGGCTTTATAGAAGAGTCCCATGTTGGGCCTCTTCCTGTTCAATTCCAGTTGCTTGACAATATTTCCTACAATCTTAAGGTGAGAAAACTCTCCTTGTATTTAGCAAGAAGAATGAAGGCTGTAATTTTTAAATGGCATTATTTAGATTGAATAACTTTAGAATAGTCTTCCCACAAGACCGCTCGGGAAGATATTCAGATCCTTCTGCCTCAGGATTCCCCTGTGAAGGGTGAAAGTGAGGCCAGAGCTGAATTTACAGCACCCAGAAGCACACCCGAGAAAGACTGGTAGACGATGGGCTTTCATCTGTTTCCCCTGCATTTCTGAGCACAGTGCCTGGGCCGTAGCGAGTACTCAGTCAATGTCTGCGGAAGTCATGCAGGTTTGATGTTGCGGTTGATAACAGTCTTTCTTTCTATGAACTTCTCAGGCTGTTTAAAATTTATCTCAACCTTAGCTGCCAAAGTAATAACTAGCCCTTGGTGTATCCTTTGGCGAACCATAAATTCACTGCGTTGGCCTTGGGCTTCCTTTTCCGTCCATGAAAACCTATTCAGTCAGTATGTTTTGTGGTGTACTCACTCTGCACCACGCACTGGGCTGGATGGTGGAAAGTCATACTGAGAACTGACTTTGATCATAGGAATTTTGAAAACTTTAGGTCGAAGGAAAATATGCAGAAACTAATGGGCTTAAAAAAATATACTGCTCAATGGTTAGAAATTTTAATCTTTTTATGTTAACCAGTGTTAGCAGAGGAATACAAAATTATTTCTATAATGTATAAAAATCTATAATAGATGCTGGCATGAAAATGTATGTAATAACTACTGTTTTGAATTTGTGGCCTGTGAACACGTTGGATATGATGTGTGTGTGTGTGTGTGTGTGTGTGTGTGTGTGTGTGTGTGTCGCTGTTTTGCGTTCATATCCTTGTATGTTAGTCCAGATGTTTAAAAGATGTCACAAAGGCCAAATCAGGTGCTGTCACTGAGCCCACCAAGTTGCTGCCAACCCTTCCAAGCTTCAGAGGTAGTACTCCGGCTCTTTATGCCACCCTCCTCCTTTTTTTCCCCCACTAGAAATAGGAATCTTTATAGATTCAGGTTAGTCAATATCATATTTCCCCATCCCCATCCCATTGTTTTGTGTTAGACTCTGTATTAGGGAATTTGTATTTCCATCTGTTTCGTAAAACAAATGTTAACAATAAGTTACTATTATTCTCTTTAAAAGTCATAGTAACATCCTGTTAGTTTACTTTACACATAGCAAATCCAGCCTGACATTCATCTTTAATGATCTCAGGATAAATGGTTTTAAGGTTAAACAACCACAGAGACAACTGTCACACGTTGTCAGCTGAAACAGATAAAAGAGGAAAATGTGGCATCCGAAAAGCAACTTGCAAAATGATCTAAATATTTTACTTTATTTTCAGAAAACCCTCACCAGATCTGCCCCCTCTCCACTAATCCTGGAGCAGGCTGATGACTTATGGGGAATCCATTGCTTAGCTTTGATGTAGGGAGGGAGAGATTAACGACCGCTTCCCAAAGTGTGGCTGTTGAGTAGGATATTAATGGGCAAGGCGGCTAATGCATTTGCATTGTTCTGCAGAAGTTTTGCAGTGCTTTGGGGAATCATTTATCCTTAGCAGTTACAAGGTGGCCTGTTTTCAAGTAACACTAGAGTGAAACTCTAGTTATCTATTGTCATGTACCAAACCGTCTCAAAACTTTGAGACATAAAGCACTGATTTTATTATGCTCATGTGTCCTTGTCTCCATTCTGTGATGCCAGGGACTTGTCCAGGAAGACTCAAAGACTGGGAGTGACTGCTTGGCTGGGCTGGGGTGAGGCATCTTTACTTACACATGTGGCATTGGACACCGGCCGTCTGCTGGGACTTGCTGGGGTATTGGCTGGAGAACGTTTGACCTCTCCAAGCGACCTGGTATTCCTTACAGTGGCCTCCTGAATTGTTAGCTTCCTTATATGGTAACCAGTGTGTGCGTCAGCAGGTGGAAGCTATGCTGTCTTTGTCACCTAGCCTCAGAAGTCACATAGCATCACTTGCACTGCTCTACTAGCAGGAACAGTCAGAAAGCCCACCCATTTTCAAGGCAAAAGGACATAGCCTGCGCCTCTCAAAGAGACAATTGTCAAAGCCACCCTGGAAGATCATGGAAGATGGGAGATAGCGTTGCTGCTGTATTTGAGAGATTGTGCTTTGCCCTATGTAGAGGTTTCTGTAGGAAATAAGTCAAGTTCTCTGGCAAAAACACCTCTGAAAACTTGTTAATAGGAATATAGCTAATCCTTAGCTTTTCTTCTAGTAGCTAAGGGTAACTGAGCAGTAATCCTGATGCTAAGTTAACAACAGGTAGCCAACAGGAGCGTTTTCTAGCTATTTGGAAATTGAAATTCAACCAAACAAGCTACTGCCGCTCTGATCAATTACATCATGATGCCTTCTATCTAGGCCTTTTTCCTGAATAACAGGTTACGTTGATTCAAAATATTGGGGAAAGTCGATTCTTTCCTATAAAAATTGGTTAAATTTGACTCTATTCTCTGTTAAAGTAAGAAGCTTTTTAAGTAATTGAGTTCTTTAAAGGAATTTTTATATTTTATATTTTTTTTACCTATTTAGCTATGATCAGTAGAATCAGATCAGAAACTGAGCGTGACTATTCAGCATGACCTTCAACCAGGTGTATGTATGTATTTCTCTCTATGTTCTAAAGGACTCAGCAATGTATAGTGCTTATAAGTTCTCATTTGACAGAGAGGGACTCTTAGGTGAAATGCCATGTAATGGCCAGGCACGGTGGCTCATGCCTATAATCCCAGCCCTTTGGAGGCCAAGGCAGGAGGATTGCTTCAGGCCAGGAGTTCGAGACCAGCCTGGCAACACATAGTGAGACCCCCCCCAACCTCTACAAAAAACAAAAAAGAAAGAAAAAGAAAATTAGCAAGACTTGGTAGCACACGTCTGTAATTCTAGCCACTGGGGAGGCTGAAGTGTGAGGATGGTTTGAGCCCTGAAAGAGTTCGAGGCTGCAGTGAGCTTTGATCACACCATTGCACTACAACCCGGATGACAGACCAAGACCCCATCTCTAAAAGAAAAAGACAGATATAAATGCCGTGTAATCTTTTATACTGTTATTTCTTGTCTCACTTCTGGTGTTTTCTTGAGCAATTTCTTCTTTTCATTCTCATGGAAGTTAAGGTGATGATGTTGTGCTTATCCACAAACTGTGTATCCACACAGCCTTCACTGCCATTTGTCCTGAGCCTCTTCAGTAAGCTCAAATCCTAGAGTGATCGAAACATCTCTTTGATCCCAAAGGAACTTAAGAGCCATGGTAGGAATTAATCCTGCTTCACAGGAAATTACACAACAGCGGCGTTTGTGGCAGTGCCACAGCAAGCCAGCAGCTGGCCCGTGGGTGGCACACTGTCATTCCCAGTGCTCCCTCTGCCTTCCAGAGAAACAGGAAGTGACCACAGGTCCGTGACTCATTTGCTGGAGCTGTTATGTCATGATGGTGTTTAAAATCTCAGGGAAGTAAAGCCATCACTTACTGAACACTTCTACGTGCTGTGCACCCAGTTGTAACTACAGTATTTTATTTGCTCTTGACGATAATCCTTTAAAGAGGCGATTATTATCCCAGTTTTACAGATGAGGAAATTGAAGTTCTGGGAGGATGCGTAACTTGTAGGAGGTCACACCGTATGTAGGTAATGGACCCAGCCTCTCCAACTAACTACTCTCAGCCGATTATAGAGATTAAATTAGAAGCAGGTCTTCCTTTCTTGGAAAAGCAAATCTAATGGGAAACTCAGAAGCCATAAAGGAAAAGAGTGATTAATTTAGCCACATAAAAATTTAAAGCTTCTGCTCAGCAAACTGTACCAAAAAACTGGATTGGGGATGTATAACAAACTAGTGGAGTGGGGAAGGAGACTGCCAGGCTGTGGTAAAAGGTCAATTTCTAAAATATAACAAAGAACGCTTAACAGTCAGTGAGCATGAGATGTACAGACCTCTGTGAACATTGGACAGGATGCTCAGCCTCACTCATGATTAGAGAAATACAAATTAATTGCTGCAAATTACATTTTCACCTGTAGGTTTGACAAAGATTTTAGAAGTGGGTAATTTTCAGTGCTGTCAAGCGTGCAGAACAACAGGTAGCATCCATCTGCATTATCTGTGGACACGCAAGTCAGTACAACTCTATTATTAAAACTGAAACGGCACATACTCTTTGACTCAGCATTTTTTTATCTCACAAATATTTTATTGTACGTATTCAAAGATCTGGGTGCTGCCGTATTCATTGCAGTGTTGCATGTAATGCAGAAACTTCATCAACAGAAGACTGATTAAGTAAATTGTAGAATGTTTATACTACCCAGTACTAGTAGCTGTTATTATAATTTTTTTTAATTGCATTTTAGGTTTTGGGGTACATGTGAAGAACATGCAAGATTGTTGCATAGGTACACATATGGCAGTGTGGTTTGCTGCCTTCCTTCCCCTCACCTGTATCTGTCATTTCTCCCCATGCTATCTCTTCCCACCTCCCCACCCCCTGTCCCTCCCCCATTTCCCCAACAGACCCCAGTGTGTAGTGCTCCCCTCCCTGTGTCCATGTGTTCTCATTGTTCAACACCCACCTATGAGTGAGAACATGCGGTGTTTGATTTTCTGCTCTTGTGTCAGTTTGCTGAGAATGATGGTTCCCAGATTCATCCATGTCCCTACAAAGGACGCGAACTCATCATTTTTGATGGCTGCATAATATTCCATGGTGTATATGTACCACATTTTCCCTATGCAGTCTATCATCAATGGGCATTTGGGTTGGTTCCAGGTCTTTGCTCTTGTAAACAGTGCTGCAGTGAACATTTGTGTGCATGTGTCCTTATAGTAGAATGATTTATAATCCTTTGGATATATACCCAGTAATGAGATTGCTGGGTCAAATGGGATTTCTATTTTTAGGTCATTGAGGAATCGCCACACTGTCTTCCACCATGGTTGAACTAATTTACACTCCCACCAACAGTGTAAAAGTGTTCCTATTTCTCCACATCCTCTCCAGCATCTGTTGTCTCCAGATTTTTTAATGATCGCCATTCTAACTGGTGTGAGATGGTATCTCAATGTGGTTTTGATTTGCATTTCTCTAATGACCAGTGATGATGAGCGTTTTTTCATGTTTGTTGGCCTCCTGTATGTCTTCTTTTGTAAAGTGTCTGTTCATATTTTACTTGAATCTTGTTTTTTATTTTAGCACTTCATACAACTTGTCTCATTAAGCATTGCTCAGCTAAGATTTTTTTAATAGGGCATGGCACATATATTTCCTTTTGTTTTCTTTTATTTTTTTCCTCTGGACTTCATGTGCAGCAAGTAGAGATATGAAATTAAATATTCCACGATAGGTATACCACCTCTAGGTAGCCATTATGAAGTGTTCTATTCACCATTAAGTAAAGAAGATAAAGATATGTTGAAAGAACTGAGGTATACAATATTCTATACATTATTCCATTTTCTGTTTGTATAAACATGTAGATTTTTCTACTTAGCAAATATCTATAAAGAAACAAAGGAAATCGTTAACAATTATTATCTCTGCAACTGAGGACCGAAATTGGCGATACTGTCTATTTTCCAGTTCCTATGCATACAATTTAAATTTTTTACTATGAACATATATCATTTTTTTACAATAAAATGCTAATTTCTAAAAATACAGTGTGGAAGACATTCGTTCATTAGGGCCCTGTTTGCAGGAAGCAGCAAAAGTAAATCATCTCCTGTTGACAGATAGAACTTACCCAACCATAGAGAGCAGATATCAATGACTTAATCAGCAGTAAAGATAATAAAAAATTTTAGCAAAACCAACTACAACCTCTTGGGACTGAGTTTCTCTAGCTAAATTAGTTTTTCAGCCTAGCAGAAATAGGAGAAAATAGTTTTTTTGGAAAGACACTTTCTGAAATCTTGTCCAATCTCATATATATGTTAATACCTTTTTTTTTCTATTTACCAAAGTGATGCATTCATTGTCAACATTTAGAAAATACCAGTAAGCTCACATGGACTTTATTTTTAACAGGATGCAAATTTAAATACAGATAACAACTACAAGAGTATGTCTAAACATACTTCTCAAAAGGAGGCATTTATGCAGCCAACAAACATATGCAAAAAAAGCTCATCATCACTGGTCATTAGAGAAATGCAAATCTAAACCACAATGAAATACCATCTCACGCCAGTTAGTATGGCAATCATTAAAAAATCTGGAGACAACAGATGCTGGAGAGGATGCAGAGAAACAGGAACACTTTTACATTATTTGTGAAAGTGTCAATTAGTTCAATCATTGTGGAGAACAGTGTGGCGATCCCTCACGGATCAGAAATAGAAATTCCATTTGATCCAGCAATCCCATTACTGGGTATATACCCAAAGGATTATAAATCATTCTATTATAAAGACACATGCACACATTTGTTTATTACGGCACTGTTCACAATAGCAAAGACCTGGAACCAACGCAAATGACCATCAATGATAGACCGAATAAAGAAAATGTGGCACATAAACACCATGGAATACTATGCAGTCATAAAAAAGAATGAGTTCATGTCCTTTGCAGGGACATGGATGAAACTGGAAACCATCATTCTCAGCAAACTAACACAGGAACAGAAAACCAAACACTGCATGTTCTCACTTATAAGTGGGAGTCAAACAAAGAGAACACATGGACACAGGGAGGGGAATATCACACACTGGGGCCTTTCTAGGGGTGGAGGTTTAGGGGAGGGATAGCATTAGGAGAAATACCTTATGTAGATGACAGGGTGATAGATGCAGCAAACCACCATGTCATGTGTATAACTATGTAACAAACCTGCATGTTCTGCACGTTCTGCACATGTACCCCAGAACTTAAAGTATATATATATTTTTAAAAATTATGTCTAAGCAAAGAGAGCAAATTGATGGCTGAACTGATGATTGATTAGAATGACTTGACTTTTTTAAATTGAGTTATATAAGCAGTAAAGGAAATAGACTGATGGCTGGAGAATTTAACAACGTATAAGAGAATCTGAGAATTCTTTTGAAAAATACTCAGATTTCCAGACAAGATGGAGTCCCAACCACCACTGAAGGGAATCTTAAACCATCATTGCATAAAACTTTGGAGATGAAGGACTTCTAAACTCCTTCATTTTACAAAGAAAAAAATGGGGTCTAAGTTTTTCATTAATTCAATTTAAAAATAGCAAGTATCCAGCCGAGCGCAGTGGCTCATGCCTATAATCCCTGCACTTCAGGAGGCCGAGGCAGGTGGATCACCTGAGGTCAAGAGTTCAAAACCATCCCGGCCAATATGATGAAACCCCATCTCTACTAAAAATACAAAAAGTTAGCTGGACATGGTGGTATGCACCTGTAATCCCAGCTACTCAGGAAGCTGAGGTAGGAGAATCCCTTGAACCCGGGAGGTGGAGGTTGCAGTGAGCCGAGATTGCGCCACTGCACTCCATCCTGGGCAACAAGAACAAAACTCTGTCTCAAAAAATAAATGAATAAATAAACAAACAAGTATCCAATACAATACTCTTTCCACTTCCTGATCCTGTCTGATGCAAGAAGCATGTTTTTCTAGGACAATTGCTCATTATTCACTTGAGAAATAAGTATGGCTTTCAACAAACAAATGCAAAATCATGAGCTAGAACTAAAATTGATGATTCACCTTTGAAGTAGTTTCAGGTCATCATTTTCATACCTTGTTCACACAGAACCTGTTTTACATTCATTTGCAGACTTCAAATATCTCATTTCAGGATGAATTTTAGCCAAGTGACATTAGAGCCCTCTGAGCTCTCTTTGGTTTGGTATGAAGTAAGAAGTCTGAAAAGAATATCAAGCTAAATCCTCAACTTAAAAGCAACACTTATTTTTTTAATTAAAACTTCCAATATTATTTGAATTTTCTTTTTTTTTTTTTTTTTTTTTGAGACGGAGTTTCGCTCTTGTTACCCAGGCTGGAGTGCAGTGGCGCGATCTCGGCTCACCACAACCTCCGCCTCCTGGGTTCAGGCGATTCTCCTGCCTCAGCCTCCTGAGTAGCTAGGACTACAGGCACACGCCACCATGCCCAGCTAATATTTTGTATTTTTAGTAGAGACAGGGTTTCACCATGTTGACCAGGATGGTCTCAATCTCTTGACCTCGTGATCCACCCACCTCGGCCTCCCAAAGTGCTGGGATTAGAGCCACCACGCCCAGCCTGAATTTTCTTAACAACAGATTGTGTCCTGCTCTTTAGTTAGAACTCAGTGTAGAAAATGGAGCATGGGTTGAAGTAGACAGCAGAAGTGAAAGCCAAATAACGATGTCCGATTCTCACTCACTGTGATACGGGAGGCGAGGGAGAAAGGCAAAGCACCATGGCCAAGAGCACTGATTTTGGAAATATCGTACTTACACAGTGGATTAGGCTGTAATCAGGCATGCTATAAAGAAATACCCGAGACTAGATAATTTATAGAGAAAGAGGTTTAATTGGCTCTCATTTCTGCAGGCTGTGAGGAAACCTGACGCTGGTGTCTGCTCGGCTTCTAGGGAGACCACAGGAAGCTTACAATCATGGGTGGAATACCAAGGGGCAGCAGGCATGTCACATGGCAAAAGCAGGAGCAAGTGAGAGAGAGTAGGGGGAGGGAGGTGCCACACACATCAGAACTCATGAGAACTCACTATTCCAAAGACAGCACTGAGCCATGACGGATCCACCCTATGATCTGAACACTTCCCACCAGGCCCCACCTCCAGCACTGGGGATTATAATTCAGCCTGAGATTTGGGCAGGGACAAGTATCCAAACTATATATCAGAAGGAAAGCTTGGGGAGCTGAGGTAACCCTTCTACTATATGGAGTCTTGCCAAGTTTTGCCAGTGGTCCTGGAGGTTAGGTGAGCTATCAGGATCAAGATCCTCAAGCAATATTCCCCATATAAATGCAATGCAGGCAGTTCTCCAGCATACTCGCCCCACAGGGTGTGGGACCAGCTGATTAGTATATCAGTCAGGGTCGGCCAGGCTTGTGTTGCAGTGACAAATAACTTGAGAATCTCTGTGAATTCACCCAACAGAAGCGTGTTTCTCACTCTGACCATGTGTGGGTGGGGTGCTCTCTGCATCAATCACACACACAGGTCTGTAGGGGATCTACTCTCTCAGCCGTTCCTGGGGCTGCAGGGCTGCAGGGAATGAAGCCATACCACCTGTGTGCTCTGCCAGCTGCTAAGGGCAGATGCGTGCCCTTCCAACTGCTAAGGGGTGGGCACAGGCAATTCCCCCATGTACCTGGAAGCAGAGGGAAAGTTCCTAAGTCTTTTCCCCATGGAGCAGAAGTCAGGGGCACTGTGCTGTGCAGGTAACTCAGACTGCTGGGAAGGACCCTATATCAAAGTAGACTGCAGGTTACAGGGTCTTGGGATCCTAGTAGGGCCTTTTACAAGCCCACCCCATAGCCACAACCCCCTGTAGAGTGGCATTGAATGTGACAGGGTTACTTCTCCACAGGGAGCCTGCTACCAGGAATCGTTCTGACTTCTCCAAACCCATCTTTTGTTCTCCCTCTTTAACTTCTTTAAGGCCTCCTACCTCATTCCTTCTTTAAGTTTATTTCTGCTGAGGGATGCTTGATTCCTCTTTGCAGAGGTCAGCTTTGGTGACATCACTCCCACACACAGAAATGTTTGGAGGTTTCCCATTCTCTACAGTTTTGCAACTCCAGCTTGTCCATAGACCAGCAGTATCAACATCAGCTGGGTTCTTGCTAAAATGCAGCCTCTCAGGCCCTGCCCCAGACCTGCAGAATCAGAATCTGCATCTTAACAGGATCACAGGAGGTTTCTCTTTTTTTTTTTTTTTTTTTTTTTGAGATGGAGTCTCGCTCTGTCACCCAGGCTGGAGTTTAGTGGCACGATCTCGACTCACTGCAACCTCTGCCTGCCAGGTTCAAGCAATTCTCCTGCCTCCGCCTTCTGAGTACTGGGACTACAGGCACGTGCCACCAGGCCCAGCTAATGTTTTTGTATTTTTAGCAGAGACAGGGTTTCACCAGGCTAGCCAGGCTGGTCGAGATTTCAAACATTAAAGTTTGAAAAGCACATATGCAGAGTATTGGGTCTTAAATTCGGCAGCACTGTTGAATTATCTGGAAAGTTTTAAAAACTGCCAGTTACCAGTTTCCAGGTCTGGAATGGGGCCTTGCACCAAGATCTTTTAAAGCTCTCAGGTGACTATCGTAGGTAAGAATTCGAGAACCACTGGTGTTTGGGAACTCAAGTGACACTCCCAGCCACCCGTAGTGTGGCTCCCAAACCTGTCTGTGTCATCTTTCACTCTAACTATATCAGACTGACCTCCAGTCCCCAAACACTCTATGCTTTTATACAATGTAGCCTATTACCGGAAGTCACCAGTCACCTTTTTCTCATGACTGGAGTGGGCCTAGGATGATTGCATCTAAATTTTTCATTGAAAATGACTACAAGTCACGGAGGCACAAATACATGCAATTACTCAATTGTACATTTAGTTTTCCTGATTAATAAAATGTAAGACTTGATTCCTCCAGATGACAGCTTACTGTGGTACTATGTATCTTTTTTGTTTTAGTCTTCTTGAACATCAAAAATAGGATAGAAAATTGGAAGAATGTGCTTGTTTCATTGAGTTAACTTTGAGGATTATAAACTGAGGAGCTTTGAAAACTCTGTATATTGCAGTAGCAGTGACAGATGCTTTCCGTTACTCTCACTGCTTCACCTCCACTTGCGATCAGTGACACACATTTGAGAGACACCTGGCTTTGGAGACGGAAATCAGGATCCTTGGCCTCTTTATTACCTTTCCTTATGGAATGAGGTCACACACGTGGGCTGTGCTCTGCTGAGCACCGGCAGCTCCATCGTTTTGGGGAGCAATCCTCTGTCATGACAGCGCCTATTGTTGTAAAACCCTTATCCACGGGACTAGTTTTCCCAAACGACCTCAGATACATACTTCATTTGATGTTCTTATTCACGCAAGGTGTTAATTTCCAACAAGACTTTTATGAGCGCAGCAAGCAGCGGTTGCTTTTTCATGTGAACATTAAATAAGATTCAAGGTATGAAAAGCCTGCTGCAAAGGGTCCAGAAGGATCTGTGGGATTTGGTGACCTGCAGCAGACAAATGGCCTGCCGGCCTGTGATGAGTGTGCCGTCACCGTGGACGCCAGTCTTGGGAGGCACAGGATCCACTAAGTCACCGGGATTACCGGGCTCTGCCCCTAGCAGCCCCGGGAGAGTTAGGGCCCTGTGTGCGCATCTCTGCAAAGGCTGTTGGTCAGACACATGAAAAGCCGGTATTAGTGGTGTCTGCCTGACCACCATAAATCACCTCTTCCTCAGGGCTGCCACTGCACATTGCCTCTGCACAGCCTGGAGGCATGGGGAGCATGGAACTCAGGCGTCCTGTTATGTCCATCTGAATGTGAATAGGAAAGCATGCTCTGGCACCTCTGTGCTGGGCTCTTATTGGGACCAAGCCCTCACACACAACAGTGACTTCATCTGGGTGCAGAATAGAAGATTATACTGAATCGTCAGAAGCCAGATACCAGGTTCTCTCTCATAAACAGTTGTTTTTAAGTGCTGATATCAAGGCTTGACACTGTTAGTGCTGGCAGGACTTTTGGTTTTCATTATCCCCATCTTCATCCCTAAACGAACAGTAGTGATGCAGAGAAACAGTCATTAAGAGGAACTAAATTAAAAGCAGGAAGCAGTTAACTGTGTGTTGACTCTAAGGCAATGTTAGTAAATAAAAAGGCTAATTGGAATTCTCTGTATTCTTATAAGAACTTTTTATTAGTAAGTTATTTGTGCTTTAATGGGCTGCTCGTGGCATGTGGTTGACAGCTGATGCCTTTTATTTCTCATTTTTATTAACACATACAGTAAATATTAAAATAGATCTTGGGAGCAATAACATAGGTAGGAAATAGATGGGTGGCTTGCCACATACAAAATACAGCAGCGTACTTACACACGTGTTCTCCTGCCATTTTCAAATTTATATTGGCAATGTTTTAACTTGGTCAAGCTTCTCTCTGACTTCTGTTTTATTATACTGCTGTTCTTGGCATTTCCCCCCAGCCAAATTGAAATTTTAGTGTGGCTTATAAAAGGTACCCCAAAAGCTAGGACTTTGAAAGCCAGTGGTGTGTATCTTTTTAAAATGTTTCATCCAGAGTAAGCAAATGAGCAACAGCAAGGAAAAAAATGCCTTATAGTATTTTTCTCACTATTAGAAATTGTTTTGTGCTTTTTAACTAGGATACCAGAAAGCAAAGTATTTCCAAGTGTTCCTTTAGCAAACTATGTATACTCGACCAGATTTCTAGTAACATTTTTCTTCAAGGTTTAAAAAAAGTAAATTAAAGTTTTACTTTCTATTCTTAACCTTCTATAAGTGATATACATACTTTCTGCCCTGTTTAAAATATATACAATATAGCTTTAATTTTTCTTGGATAATTAAAATGTTTTTTCTAATGGGCTGTCATCCATAATGTTTCCAGAATTTAGTAGAAAGTCAATTCACAGATTAAATGGATTAGTGTAGATCAGTTCTTACTGTAAAACTTTAAAAAGTTTAAGATCTCCGGGCTGGATCGAAACTGTCCCTAAGTCATATTTAGGGAGTTTTTGTTTTATTTTTGTAAAAACACTCATCTCATGTCTCCTAAAAATGAAATAAGGCAGCAAAATAAAACTCATCCAAAGATTCTGATTATTTGGGTTTTGGAACTAACTAAAATTTTATTTTGCTTTTCCGTTCCCTTTTATGTTCTGACATGTCCTCAGATGTTTAGGGCTAAGAGAATGAGCGGGGAGGCCCAGGCTGGAGGGCTCCTGGACAGGGTCTTGGTGGGACTTGTCTTCCCTGTACCCCCTGGGATGTCACTGTGTTCATCCTTGGGGACACCAGGAATTTCATCTGAAGGGACTTTCACAGAACTCCCACAGGCACTGCTTTGGTTTTATGGATATCAGTTTTTCAATGTTACGGGATCCTTCTGCTTCAAAGTGAAACTAGGTCTGAAATTTTCAAGCTCAAAAACTTCCATAGGTAAAACTTTCCATAGAAACAAATTATCCTTTTTAATCCTCATTAAGTAAAATTCATCCAAAGCAAATACCGCTGTCAAGTCTTGTGGAGGGATAGATTTTCATTCCAAAGAATGATGAACCTCTGGTAGCCCCAGGGATGGGAGATTCTAAAGTCACCAGCTTAGCAACTGGAACCAAACACAGCCTGTTCAGTGCCTTCTTACGTCTGCTTGCTATCCACTGGGTGCTGAAAAGCCCTGGCCCACGTGTTGCTTAATATCCAGTACATTATTTTAGAAAATAAGGTTTGTGGGTCCTTAGTGGTCTCTGTGGGCTAACTAGTGGGTCTGCTGACAGCTTGATAATTTTAGAGGAAATATGAAATATAAGATCCGTTGTGATTTTGGCAGCTATCCCATTGTATTCTTAGTAACAGATTTATAAGAGGTATACATTTTATCCCACAACTCTGGGTGTGAGAAATGTTGCCACCTTCTATTTGTCTAAATTTAATGTCATCCACTTCACACTACCTCTTCCTCCCTCCACCCACACACAGACCAGATTTGAGGAAGGCCTTGGAAACATTTGGGAAAAGGCACTCAACCTGCCTTCTTGGCCTGAGAGTCTCTTAAAGGCAGACAGCGCCTCTGCCTCTGCAAAGCTGAACACAGGGGCTTTTCATTAGGGCTCCAGAAACTACAGCTCTTGATAGTCAGTCTACCCTGTATCCCAGCTCTCCAATAGAGGCCCTGACACCCTTGGAAAATGCTGTGCATGGCTGGGTTCCTGGCTTCCCCTTGTCTTAGGATCCTCCAACCTCTGCTGCCTTCCCGGCTCTTGCCTCCTAAACTGCCCTTGATCAGCTGTTTCTTCTCCCTCTCTGAGCTCCTTCCTCCCTCTTCCTTCTTCCTGTGTCACCTCCTCCCTTTAGTGAGCTTTAGAAACATAATGCTGGGTTCTCCTTCCTATGAGGGTGGAGATGGGGCGAGATGCCAGCACTGGTCAGCTTATTTCTCATGATGATCGTCTTGGTCCATGCTGGCTGCTGTAATAAAGCACCATAGACTGGGACAGCAGAAACATAATCCTCACCGTTCTGGAGGCCGGGAAGGCCAAGGTCAAGGCACCAACAGATCTTGGTGACTGTGAGGGCTCACCTCTTGGCTCAAAGATGATTGTCTGTCTTCTTGCTGCATTTTCACATGTCACAGGGGCAAGGGAGCTCTCCAGGGCCTGTTTTATAAGGGCACTAATCCCTTCATGAGGGCCCTGCCCTCCTGACCTGATCACTTCCCAAAGGCCCCACCTCCTAATACCGTCACCTTGGGGGTTAGGATTTTAATGTGAATTTGGGGGGATATAAACATTCAGTTGAGAGTAATAATGTAGTATATTGCCCATATGCTACAACGACTGTCTCGGTCACTTTTCCGCTAACAGTTAATTAAAAGAGAGTAATCCTCTGCAACTGTATTTTGTCCCATTCATGTGTTAATATATGCATAGGCTAGATTTAGCTTTTCAGCAATGGTTGGATCAGTTCAAGGTAGTTCACTGACGTCCAAAAAAAAGCGAAAATAATGCATAAATCCTAGAACTCAAGTCATATAATAAGTGGTAATAATTAAGCTTCTACTGTGCCTGTGGATTGTGAATCTACAAGTGTGATAATTTCATAAAAGCACCAAAAAAGGAAAATTCAAATAGGAAGTGTAATAAGGAACATCTGAAAATGTGAGCTTCTTTGCACTGGGGATGCACTGAACTCTGGCCTGTGGTAGTTGTCTGTTATGGAATTCCGTTAAATAGTTTCCTCCTCTGTAAATGGAGATGATAATAGAACTTACTTCAGAGTTGTTGTGAGGCATAAATGAGGTAACACATGTGGCATGCCTGTGTACACGTGTATGTGCTGTCTGCGCTGTCATTATTACAGTTATTGAAATTATTAACGTAAAACACTGCCATCTCTCTCAAACTATCAGGTTTTTCCAGAATAAATTAAAATAATGTACTTTGCTACGGAAATGCTACGTTTTGTCATTAAAGACCAAAATTGTGGCAGTACCATGAATAATTGTGAAAGTTGGTCCAAGTTACAGTCTGACCCAATAAGCTATAAAGTAAAGAGAAAATATAGTTCGAACCATGAAATTGCCATTTTTTAATAGTCCCAGGTAGTGAAATATTAGAAAATCTATATGTTTCTTCTTGACTTCACGCTTAGAGGAAAAGCAGAGTGAGCCGCTGGCGAAGTTCTCTGCTAAATGACAGCGTGGAGGCCATGCCACGTGAGTTGCATGCGCCATGAAGAGCGATTCTGGTGCGCAAGTGGGCAGATGGACTGCTCTGCTCTCTGCTCAAGCCACAGAGTATGGCTCTTTACACAGGTGGGCTGGGGGTCTGAAGAGGCACTCAATGACTGCTAGTAACTGGTTTCCTGTGCCTGCCTCCTTATCTCAGTTCACCCTGAACTAGCTGTCCAGCCAGCCCGTTTGATGGCAGCCTTGACGCCTGGCTGCTAAAGAGGGCCCAGTGCTTCCCCATTGCCCCCACTGGAACCCAGGGGCCTGACTGTGGCTTACCGCCCGTTTGGTCCCATTGTATTTCCAATGTTATTTCTTTTGTTTGCCTAGATGCATAGTCTCTGCTCAAGCCATGTGGAATGTTCCCATTTCTTGAACACCTCCATGCACCCACCCCTCAGCTCATCCCCCGTGTCTCCGCATCTCCACCTTTTAGCTCGTACCCGTCTCCAGTGCAGCCACACACACACAAAGCCACCCCTTCTTTCCCAGTCACCTGTGCTCAGTACTTCCTCTGAACCTCATTCTCACTTTGCCGTTTTCTCCTCATTGGTGAATGTTATCTTAGTCCTCTGTGTTCAGCAGTGATGTATTTGTTTTGGTTTGTTTTGTTTTTCAAGACAGAGACTCGCTCTGTAGCCCAGGCTGGAATGCAGTGGTGCGATCTCAGCTCACTGCAACCTCCACCTCCCGGGTCCCAGCTCAAGCAATTCTCCTGCCTCAGCCTCCTGAGTAGCTAGAATTGCAGGCATGCACCATCATGCCCAGTTAATTGTATTTTTAATAGAGATGAGGTTTCATCATGTTGGCCAGGGTGGTCTTGAACTTCTGACCTTGTGATCCACCCACCTTGGCCTCCCAAAGTGCTGGCATTATAGGCATGAGCCACCGCACCTGGCTGACATACTCGTTTTGTTTCCTCTGGTAGAGCAGTAGTCCCCAACCATTTTAGCACAGAGGGACCAGTTTCGTGGAAGACAATTTTTCCATGGACAGAGTGGGTAGGGATGGCTTCAGGATGAAACAGGCATGAGATTCTCATAAGGTGCACACAACCTAGATTCCTTGCCTGTGCAGTTCACAGTAGGGTCCTCGCTCCTGTGAGAATCTAATGCTGCCACTGATCTGACAGGAGGCAGAGCCCAGGTGGTTATGCTCACTCACCCACTGCTCACTGCCTGCTCTGCAGCCAGTTCCTAACAGAACACGGATAGGTACTGGTCCACACCCCAGGGCTTGGGGACTCCTGTGTTAGATGTCAGCTCTCTGAGGGCAGGGATGTGTCTTGATCACCATCATGCCCCTCCCACATATATGCTGGTAGTCAGTAGTTCTCAAGTTAAAGTTGGTTGGTGCTGCCTCCATTACTCCATGGCCCCTCCCCGTTCCGTGGCAGCATTGCTGACTTCTTATGGACTGGAGGCTCACTGGGCCTGGTGGGCACATGCTACTTACCTTGCCTGCAAGTCCTGACAGTAGCCCAGGGAGATTCTTTTAAACTCGTGACTACATAGACTGTTGGGTTTCCTACAAGGAAGACTGTATTTAGCTTTTGAAGGAAGCCTTTGGCTGCTACCCTGAGCAAGCCAGCTGTGAATCACTGGCCATGTTTTAACTTTCTGTGGTGTTGCTCCTTCTGTATGGACTGAGAAATGCATTCAGCAACTCCTCCTTCTATTAGTCCTATTGCTGCAGCTTCACCCTTGAGATACACCAAATGTTGCTGAATGAAACACTCGGGACAGCATTCAGACAAGGCTTTGTGAGGCTTTGATGCAGTCTGAGAACTTGCCATCTTTCCATCCGTTGATGGGGCTCCCATTGTTTCCACGTCACAGTCAGCAGAGCTGTGACAGAGCCTGAGCAGAAGCAGCTCAGCTTTCTCCAGCGCGCCTTGATGAACCAAAGTATTTTTAGTTTTAACAGCGGCACAGTCAGCACAGAACCCATCAGCACTTGCTTGTTCTCACTCACTTCTATTCTTCTGTGTGTGCTTTTCCTGCATTCCTTTATTAGAGACCTGTTGGGTAACATCATCTTGTTGCCGTATTTGCTGAAAGACACGAATACGTCCGTGCAGTTTCCCATTGATCCCTGCCTGCAGTTAGCCGCATGGACCTACCACAAGCCATGCTGGCAATGTAGGTTTCACTCATAAAAACAGCTTCTCATGACGAGTTGAGGACCAGCCATTATTCCAGTATTACATGGATTTGACAAACAAATTCACCGAAGAATGAAAGGGCACCAAGATCTTTCACAAGCCACTAAGCATCTGACAACCTTGATGGTAGTTCAGGCTTCACCACTTAGGAACATGTGGCCTAAGGGAGGTGTAGACAATTGCAACTAGATCAGAGATAATGTAGATAATTCCTTGCAGCCCAGCCCATGCTCACAGTCACCCAGAATACTCTGGTGGAAAGCCAAGACTAGAACCCAATTCTCTGCGGGGCTAGTTTAGGCCTCCGGGCAGCATCAGGCTCCCTCTCGTTTCACATTTTCCAACACTCAAGTCCTTGTGAGTGGACCATGAATCATGCTTTTTCTGCCTCCCCGAGAGGGAAAGGGCGAATCAGAGTGGACATGCCAGTCTAATTTGGAAATCCTGAAACCCTGCTCTGCCAAGTGCCCATCCCCCGGTGCACACCTCCCAGAGCCCCGTCTCGGGGCCGTGACAGGATGAAGGACAGGCCCTGCCATCAGGGGCCTGACAGTCCAAAACAGAAGGCAGGAGTTGAACAATGAGTGGGGTGCAGCCGTGGGAGCCCAGGGAAGAATGGCTGGGCTACTAATTCCTTATGGTCGTGGCAAATACCGTGGGATCTTAGAGACTGCCTTGCAGGGAAGGGAGTATTGGAATTGAACCTTGGAGAATAAGCAGGAATTTCCTCAGGTGGAGCAGGTCAGGGGGCTGCTGTGGGTAGAATGAAAACGTGTGGGCCTCAGAATCAGGGTGTGATTGCAGAACAGTGAACTGTCTGGGTGGTCGAAGGGCCGGGCTGCAGACCTTTGTACCAACATTGTCCTGGAGGTAATGACTAGTCATTGTGGGAAGTAGCAGCTTAATTTTGTGAGAAATTTTCATTCCTTAGATTTGCCTGGGAGATGGGATTTCCTTATGGGTTGAGCCTAAATCTTGCATTGGGTGACTTTTTCTTTTTTCTCTGTTCTGGCCTCATTTCACTTTATCAGAATATGAGATCCAAGGGGACGTGTCACTGGCCAGCTCACACCGTTACTCAGGAAGTCCTATGTGGTCAGTGAGCTCCGGTTTGTCCTGTGGTCCCCTAGAGTGTGGGAAGCCACAGCTATGGCCCCAGGCCGGTGTCCTGAAGGAAATGAGGTGAAAAGGGGGCTCAGTCATGGAAACCACTTCAGTTTCATCCAGCAGAGATCTGTGAGTGCCAGCCGAGTGGAACACCTCTGGTCCGACCACTCAAAGCAGGCTTCCTGCTGAAGCTGAGCTCATGGCAATCCCCACAAATCCTTTCACACCCTCATACACCCTGCCCCCACTTTATGGTTTTTAGAGATAGAATTTTGCTCTGTTGCCCAGGCTGGAGTACAGTGGCACTACCATAGCTCACTGTAGCTATGACCTCCTGGGCTCAAACTATCCTCCCACCTCAGGCTCCCGAGTGGCTGGGACTATAGGCACGCACCACTGCACCCAGCTAATTTTTAAAGTATTTTTTGTAGAGATGGGGCCTCATTAGGATGTCCAGGCTGGTCTTGACATCCTAGCCTCAAGTGATCATCCTGCCTCAGCTTCCCAAATCACCGAGACCCATTCCCTTCTTAAAGATGACTATGTTAATTAACTCTAAAACCAGGGTTGCTGGCCCTCATCTGTCTTAATGGGGCACTTCCTCCCTTGTGGTGAATGACAGTAAACAGGTGAATGACAGTAAACCTCGATGTCTGAAACAAGGAGTTCCATGGTCATTTATAGTTGCTTCACTAATTAGAAGTCTTTTTTAATGAGAAGAAACATTTTCATTTCTCCAAGGGCTTTCTTGCTTTGGGTGGGCCAGAAGGTGTGGTTGGTAGGAGGTGTGGAATGAGACCAAAAGTGAGGGTGAGGCCATAGATGCTGAGAGTGGACCTTGCCCTCAGGACAGTGGAGGCCTGGCAGGTGGGCCTCAGCAGAGGAGGACAGTGCCACTCCTTGGAAGCTTTTCCCTCCCAGCTGCACCTGCCCTCACAGCTGGTTGAAGGAGGATGGAGAATGTGGTCTCATTAACTCACTTAAAGATGGCTTTGTGGTTCTTGTTGCAAACTACAGGTAAACCTCCCAATTGTAGGAACTGATGTACACAGCATGTTGCTTGAAGAAAATTTCCTTTGCACTCACCTTTGGAAAGCATTCTTTCCCTTGGTATAAGGTTTCTGGATTTTTTTGTTTTTTTTAATTTGTTTGCAGATCTTTAAAGCCTGCCTCACTGTTTCAGAGGGAAAGTTTCTAAGATCTGAAGGCAATGAAATTGAGACCAAGAAAAAAATGATGGTCCCCTGTTGATGTTCCAAGAGCGGGTGTGGGGGGGAGGGGTATGTGTGTCCGTGTGCGTGTGGGGGAAGTGCTGTGGGGTGTGTGTGTGTGTGTGTGTGTGTGTGATTCTGATGTGGAGCTGAAGGAAAGATGCTGTGCAGAGGCCCAGGGGGCATTCGCGGCCCGATCCTCCACCTTCCATCCTTGTTAGCCAAGTGGGTTTTCAAGCTCTTGGTGAGTGCTCATGTTAACCAGCACTTCATAGCTTGCCCAGGATGAGGGGAACGCCTGTGAAACCCATCATTCTCCTGGGCTCTTGAGACTACTTGTGCCACCCCACATATCACTTCTGTGGGCCATTTTCATTTAAAACCTGTGGTGGCTGCTCGCCAGCAGGCCCTTGTCTCCTGAGAAGAGTGGATGGATCTGCCCGGCAGCTCTCTCTGCAGCCCGCTTCTGATGGTCCTGTAGAGCGAGCAGGAAGGCCTCTGGCTTTCAGGGCCTCTCAGTCGGATCCATTCCCATTTTGCACCACCAGCAGCCTCACATGTGATAGAGGCAGATGAGTGCTGCTGTACAAAGCTGCATGGTCCAGGCTGTGTCCCTCCCTTGGTCAGGTGATTCACTGTAGGTCATTGACTATGATGAGACTATTTAGCATCCCAGGAAAGTCAATCTCATTGCTAAATGGGATCCTTTGTGTGTTAAATGTTGGAGTCAATCAGAAGTTCTACTCAGGGCCAGGCACAGTAGCTCACGCCTGTCATCCCAGCACTTTGGGAGGCCCAGGAAGGTGGATCATGAGGTCAAGAGATCAAGACTATCCTGGCCAACATGGTGAAACCCCATCTCTACTAAAAATACAAAAAAAATTAGCTGAGCGTGGTGGCGCACGCCTGTAGTTCCAGCTACTCGGGAGGCTGAATCAGGAGAATTGCTTAAACCTGTGAGGTAGAGGTTGCAGTGAGCCAAGATCGCACCACTTTACTCCAGCCTGGGCGACAGAGCGAGACTCCATCTCAAAAAAAAAAAAAAGAAGAAAAAGAAGAAGAAGTTCTACTCAGGTTAAGATAGAGTCACAAGGACAAGGACTGGACTTACCTTCCCATCTTAAACAACTAAAAGCTATGCAAAATAAAGGCAACAAGGGTTTTCAGACACTGGACGTGGGGTAGTGCAGGGTGGTGGTCCCTGAGAGGGAGAGCAACGGAGGTGAGCCCGGCAGCTTCCCCCGATCCCTGCCTCAGGGGACTTCCTAGGCCACAGCACAG
The DNA here is from genome assembly GCF_048565385.1 of Saimiri boliviensis. Lineage (NCBI taxonomy): Eukaryota > Metazoa > Chordata > Mammalia > Primates > Cebidae > Saimiri > Saimiri boliviensis. The sequence continues at coordinate 144,222,925 of NC_133452.1, forward strand.
GGAGGGGACCCCACACAAAGCCCAGAAGTCTCTAAATTCATGAGACAGAGATAAATTCATGGGACACTGAAGCAGCTGTAATTCTCAAGGAAGAGTGCCAGACAGGTAAGAGCTACCCAGAGAGAGCGCTCTGGAGTTCCAGAGAGGATCCCCTAGTCCTCAGCTGGGCGCTGATCCACGCATGTGTGTGAGCTTAGAGGCTCACATGGCAGCTGTGGAAAGAACTCCAGAAAGGACAGGCAGAAAAATCTCTGAGCTTATGTGCAGCAGGGAATAGTTTGTGCTCCCAGCAGCCATGGGAGGATGAGAACTTGGGATACGATACTCAGAAGGGTATTACTTCAGTGGTAGTGAACAAACAACCCTGGATTGTAAGCTGCTAATAGCTTAAAAAGCAAGTCTGCAAGTCTTCTTGGAGAAGTGATTGATTCTAGGTCCGGGCCAGGAAATAATATGAGCCGTTAATCAATGCAATATCGTATAATACAATTATCTCATAATGCCAGAAAATAAGAAAGTGCTCAAAAAAGGCCACAATGTTGGGGGATAGGGAAATGTCAAAGGGGAACAGGAGCCAACTGAAAAGAGTCCCAACAGCCAGAGCTGAAGCATGTAAGAAACAAAATAAACACGGAGTGTTGGATTATAACTCAAAGTACAAAACAAAAATCCATACTGATATAAATGAATGCTGAATTAATGAATGGATGAATGAATGAATGAAGAAATCCCCCATGCAGAGGAATTCTAAGTAATTCATACTCTTCCCTCAATGAGGTGTAATATAACTCTCCACTCTTGGGTGTGGGCTGTACATAGCAGCTTCCTTCCAGAGGGGATGGGTTGGAAAGAGAGAAAACAGTTACTTCACAGTGGAGGAAGCTGACAACCCCTGCTTCCACCACATGATCAAAGCCAACATCAAGAGCGAAGCCATGCTGATAGTATGTACCCTGGATATGGTGTGATGAGAATGGTACTCAGCCTCTGTGATCTTCCACCAGAAAAAAATCTGATAACCCTGGTCCGATCATGAGAGAAAAAAAATCAGACATATCTCAGTGGAGGGACATTGTGCCACATTCCTGACCAACGCTCCTCAAAATAGTCAGTGCCACTCAGAACAAGAGAAGTCTGAGAAAGTGTCACAGCCAAGAGAGCCTGAGGAGGCATGACAGCTAAATGCAGTGTGGGATCCTGGGCAGGAAGAGGACAGCAGGGGAAAGGAAGAAAATCTGAGTAGGGGTGCTGGTGAAAGTAATGTGGCGACACTGGTTCACTCCTTGTGACTAATGTACTCGTGTACCAGGCTAATGTGTGATGTCAATATCAGGGGAAACTGGGTGGGGGGAATATGGGGACTGTAGTATCTTTCCAATTTTTCGGTAAATCTAAAGCTTCTAAAATAAAAAGTTTATTAAAAAGTAATTATATAAACTTAATTACATAATATTTAAAACAAAGGTAATAAATATCTAAAACAAAGGTAATGAGCTTTTTTAAGGCGTTCACTTTACCAGATTATTTTAAATAATAAAAAGGGACCGGCTGGGCGCCGTGGCTCACGCCTGTAATCCCAGCACTTTGGGAGGCTGAGGTGGGCAGATCACCTGAGGTCAGGAGTTCAAGACCAGCCTGGCCAACATGGAGAAACCCCGGTTTCTACTAAAAAATACAAAAATTAGCTGGGCATGGTGGCACATGCCTATAATCCCAGCTACCTGGGAGGCTGAGGCATGAGAATAGATTGCTGTGAGCCAAGATTGTGCCACTGCACTCCAGCCTGGGCAACAAGTAGCTATCTCTCCCTTCTTCTTTCCCTCCTTTCCTTCACATCCTCACTATTACAGCCCTTCCTGACATCACAAGTGATGTTAGTGGCTCCGTAGAGTTCAAAGTATATAATGAATTTAGTTGTAAATACCTGAGTTACTTCATTACAAAAATAAATGAGGCCACTCAATGCCTTCAGCTTGAGCTATCCCTTGAGATAAGCAGTCAGCCCGTCCAGGACCCTTCTGGTTTCCAGGCCTCCCAGGCTCTTGCAAGTGGCAGGTGTCTGTGAGGGAGTAGGTAGGGCTGGGTTCCTGGCATGGACCTCCACGGCTCTGCACCCATCTTTTCCAATCACCATTACCCCCTACCATGTACCTGCTGTTCACTTTCCATCTCCTGAGCCACTCTGAAATGTAGACTGTTCCTGTTTCTCATGTGAGACACATAGGGCTAGGAGAAGTGAATTCACTCCCCAACTCATAAAGCTGGAAAGCGGCAGAGCCAAGCTTCCAACTAAGGCACGTCTGACTGGAAAGCCCGCAGTTTTTCTGCTGTAGCACCTGCCCGTCTTCCGGCTCCCTGCCCACCTGTCCTGGTCCTTGCCATCCTTGCTTTGTAATCCTGAACGGATCGGCCTGGGGAGAGCTCCTGCACTCACTCTGCCCAATCACTGCTCTGCAGCTGCTGCAGTCACAGAGACACAGAGTCAGGTGTGCACAGAGGAACCCGTTACTAATGCTTAGTCCTGAAGCTCATGCAGTAGACGAACCTGTCTATATCTAAAAGGGAGTTTACAAAAAGTGTACCTGTAGAACTCTCACTGTCACCATTGTGACCCTTCCATCTGATAAACTTTCTGGAAGTAAGAGAAAGAGCCATATTACAATGTCCAGTGTGAGCCCTAGCTGATCCTGACCTTTGTCTCCAGTGTGCCTTTAATGATCCTGGCAATTTGGCCTTCTGGCAGAGCTGCTGATTTGTGATTCTGTCTTTAAACTTTTATTCTCTGTAACTTTACCTGGAAATGGATTCATTTGACAGGGAAGAAGGCAAGTTATACGCAGTGTACGTGAGGTTGCACTGTGTACCCAGAGGTGGTAGCATTTTGGTTGTAAAACATCAGTGTCGATGTTGTATTTGGGCAAAGTAATATAGTACGCAGTTCTATTTCAATTTCCAAACCAGAGAAATACAAAGAGCTTATGCAAGTAAATTGCAAAATCACTGCTTGTTTTGGCAAATGCTTAAAAATGTGTCAGTTCTGGATATTCTAACAGTAAAATGAAGTTTATTTCTAGCTCATTCGTTTGTAGGACATACCTGCTCACCTTACAAAAGTAGAGGTCTGGAGACGTCAACACTTAGGAAAATAAATGTAATTAACACCACCTTTATTCGTCACTGTAAATGACAATCTATTACTCTTGTAGCATAGCAAATGCAGACACCCACAGAAATCCAGGACTACGGATTGTTTTGCTAATGCTGGTATGTCCATGGGCAGGTCTTGCATGTGAGAGAGCGTTGTTCAAGGTGTGAAGAACACCGCTAAGCAGTACCGCTCAGCTTTCACAGGGGCCTTTGCATATTTGCACAGGCCGTTGCAGACCTGAGGGTGGTGCTTTGACCAGGAGTCCGAGGATGATCTGGCCCAGGTGTAGTATGGCCCCTCCCCAGCCAAATGGCAGCCCCAGAGAGCAGCGTGGAAGAGCATATTGCTGTCTTGCTCTACCATGTTTTCCAAAGATGTGAAACCTAGTCCATATTTCTCTAGTCCAAATACTCTGCATGTTTGAATCTCTCTTTGGCTGATTGCCTTGTGCAGTTGATACATACAGTACGACTAAATAACAACTTAACAAAAAAATCTGTTTGGGAGCAAACTTGAAAAGGAGAAAATGCTGCAGCCCTGTGCAGAGAGCACATGTGAGCATCTAAACACGCCATTGTGTGTGAGTGCACGTGTGTCGAGCTGCGCTTTCAGAGTGCCATTTATAAAATATTTATCATCATTTCACTGATGAAGTTCAAAGAGAGCCTTTGTTATTGACAAGGAGCCAAAGCACTTTGCTAATTTAGGAGGCCATGGTTGGGTTGCAAGAGTGAGGACCTAGGCGGGCGGCGATGTTAGGATCCAAGGGAGAGTGGGTCGGTCTGGTCATGGCAGCAACAGCACGCAGCTGCCTCCAGGTTGAGCCAGTCTTATTACGGTATCACCAATGGGAAGGGTCTGGAAGGACGGTCCATGGGATTTATTATCCTTTGCCATCCCCGCGTGTGTGGCCCTGGGGTGGGGGAGTCAGGCTCTCTGGCACAGAGTCCATGAATGTGGCTCAGTTGGTCTCCTTCTTTCGTCTCTTGTTGCTGTAATGCCTTGGTAAGGAGCATCATAAAAACTAAGAAGGTCAGAGCGAACAAAGACTTTGTGAGCCTTTGCTAAGTGTCCCTAGCTACTGTGGTTTCTGAGGGAGATGCTGAAGCAATGGGCACTCCTGAAAGAGCTGACCCAAGGACAAGCAGATGAGAGCAATTGGCCTTTCCGGCCCGGCGCAGTGGCTCACACCTGTCATCCAGGCATTTTGGGAGGCTGAGGTGGGCGGATCACCTGAAGTCAGGAGTTTGAGACCAGTCTGGCCAACATAGTGAAACCCTATGTCTACTGAAAATACAAAAATTAGCTGGGTGTAGTGGTGGGCATCTGTAATCCCAGCTGCTGGGGAGGCTGAGATGAGAGAATTGCTTAAACCCGGGAGGCGGAGGTTACAGTGAGCCAAGATTGCACCACTGCACTCCAGCCTGGGTGACAGAGACAGACTTCATTTCAAAAATAAGGAAAAAATACAACTTGATGTCCAGTGAACATTTTACATGCACGGGACACTGTTCTATGTTCCTTCAACATATCAACCTCATTTAACTTTGCACACGTATGTAATTATCCTCATGTTACATTTGAGAGAACCAAGGTTCAAACTGGTTAAATATCTTCCCCAGAGTCACACAGCTCATAATTTTGAAAGTGAGGATTTGACCCGAGGATCTGATGATAGAGCTACACATTTAAAAACTTTCAACACATGGCATGTTATGTTTTACCTGTACCCTTACCCACACCCTCCCCAGCATGCTTTTTTCAACATATACAATTCCCTGGCTTTTAGTATAGTCGCAGAGTTGTGCATTCATCACCGCAGTTGATTTTAAAATGTTTTCATTACCCCCAAAAGAAACCCAAGACCCCTTAGCAATCACCGCCCTCTCCCCACCACTGCCCCTAGTCTCCTTGTTTGTGATACCGCAGCCCTGGGAAACCCCTGATCTACTTTCTGCTTCTATAATTTACCTATTCTGGACATTCATATATAAGAAATCATATAATATGTGGTCTCCTGTGAGTAGTTTCTTTACTCAGCATAATGATGTCAAGATTCATTTATATTATAGCATGTATCAATATGTCATTTCTTTTTATTGCAGCATAGTGGTTTATTGTATGACTATGCCATACTTATCCGTTCATCCTGTGATGGACATTTGGACCTCTTTCACATTTTGGCTGTTTATAATGCTGCTATAAACATTTATGTATGTTTTTCTGTAGACTCATTTTAATTTCTCTCGGGTGTACACCTAGGAGTGCAGTTCCTGAGTTACACATGAGAACTCTGTGTTTAACCATTTAAGGAATCACCAAACTGGTTTCCAAAGTGGCCACACCATTGTATATTCGCACTAGAGTGTATGAGGGTTCAAATTTCTCAACATCTTTGCCAACATGTGTTATTATCTCTTTTCTATTATAGCCATCCTTGTGGGTACAAAGTGTCACCTCATTCTAATTTTGACTTGCATTTCCCTTATGGCCAGTAATACTGAGCATTTTTCCTGTGCTTATTTTTCCAGCTATTCTTCTGAAGCTAATCCAGGATGTTATTTCATTTATAAATACTCATATAGTATACCTATAACAGGATAAAGACACTTTTAAAGAACATAACTGCAATACTGCTGTCACTACCTGAAGAAAGGTCTTTAATTATTACATACAGAGTGCTCAGATTTTCTTGTTTTCCATCTTTGTTTCATACTTAGAAAATTAATTGATTGAATCTAGATCCAAACAAGGCCTACACTTATCATTTGGTTAATATTTCTCTTGGGGATCTTGTTTGGTTTTTTTCTTGTTTTTTTTTTTTTTTTTCTAGCTCAGTGGAAGGGGTCCTCCATCCCCATTCCCCTAAACTAGAAAAAAAAAAACAAAAGAAAAATCCCAAAATGTTGTTCCTCTGCTCTCACTCCACAACAACCAACACAGAAGACTTCTGTGGCCAAGTGTGCAGGGATTTCTTCCTGCCAACAAGCAGGCAATCAAGTTCTGCAGCAGACACCAGTGGGTGTCCTCCAGTTCAGTTCTGACACTGTCTACCTGGAGAGCCCACAGGTTGAGGGCTCAGTCTCACCAGACTGCTTCCACTTAAGATGCCTTCACAAGCCTCAGCTGGCTGTAATTCAGGGAACCCATGACTCCCTCCTTGGGTTTGATTAATTTGCTAGAGCAGCTAGCAAAACTCAGAAACACGTACTGACATCCACTGGTTTATTATGAAGGATATTACAAAGAATATAGATGAAGAGGTGCAGAGGGCAAAATATGGGGGAAGGGGAATGGAGCTTCCAGGCCCTCCCTGGGTGCACTACCCTCCAAGAGCCTTCACATACTCAGCTATCTGGAGGCTCTCTATGCACGGTTATTCTAAAGCAGGTGTCCCCAAACTGCGGCCCCCTGAGGCCATTTATCCGGCCCCCCACCACACTTCAGGAAGGGGCACCTCTTTCATTGATGGTCAGTGAGAGGAGCACAGTATGTGACGGCCCTCCAACGGTCTGAGGGACAGTGAACTGGCCCCCTGTGTAAAAAGTTTGGGGACGCCTGCTCTAGAGCTTCTATGGAGACATCATTGGATAGGCATGTTCGATTACATGGACAACCGTGTAGATATATGACTGGACAAAACGGGTATGATCTAATACATAGACTGAGCGGGGAACCCAGCAAGCCTTGTCTCTTCAGATTCTCCTTGGTCTCTCTGTGCAGCATTCCATCCTCCTGGGATGAGGCAGGGCCCCTTCGGAAATGGGGGTCTTATGACCTATAGTCAGACAAGGTAGATCAGAGAAATGCTGGGAAGATTAGAGTCCTGTCTTGGGGAGAAAAAGGAACAGGGGAAAAGAGGGTAGGAGAAGGTCAGAAAGAGATTCTGTTTTCTGAGGACTGTTCCTGAGGCCTAAAGTATCCCAACACTGTAACAAAATAGTGTAACAAAGGTCATGGGAGTTATGAGCCAAGAACCGTGGATAGAAACATACATATGTGTGTGTGTGTGTGTGTGTGTGTGCGCGTGCGCGTGTGTGTGTGTGTGTGTGTGTGTGTCACAACCCCCTCTGTGGTCATTCTGTTGTTTTTGAAGAAACTGGATTGTTGGCCCTATGCAGTTTCCCATGTTGAGAATTTTGCCAGTTGCGACCCCATGGTGTCATTTGACATGTTATTCTATCCTCTGTATTTCCTGAAAACCAGAAGCTGAATCTACAGGCTTGATCAGATTTAAGTTCATTTGGTTCGGGTTTTAGAAAGACTACTTCATGAGTGATACTTACTTCCCTATGTCTCTCCTTTCATGCTATTGAGATTGGTCAATAGATTCAGGTGTTGTTGACTGAGTATATATACTTATAAAATTCCCCCATCAGCTTTTTACTTAATCCATTCCACAGCCACTGATGAGTCCAGCTCCCTGATATCTAAGTCCGTTATCCATCAAGGAGCTGGCTTTCCTCATAACTCTAGTAAATGCCTCCTAAGAATGCAACAGTGCTTTTTCTACCATACCCTACATCCCTCATATTACAAAGGCATGAAAATAAGAAGGAATCAGCTGTTTTTTTTGTTACGGAGTCTCAATCTCTTGCCCATACTGGAATGCAGTGGTGGAATCTCTGCTCACTGCAACCTCCATCTCCCAGGTTCAAGTGATTATTGTGCCTCAGCGTCCCGAGTAATGGAATTACAGGTGTGTGCTACCACGCCCAGCTAATTTTTGTATTTTGTATTTTGTATGTTGGCCAGGCTGATCTTGAATGCCTGAGCTCAAGAGATCCTCCTGCCTCAGCCTCCCAAAGTGCTAGGATTTCAGTTGTGAGCCACTGCACCCAGCCAGTATCAGCTGTTAAAGAGGCATTTTATTTTTGTATTAATTATGTAATAATTTACTTAACCCTTCCATGCTAGACTGAAAACTTCCCAAGGGCAGGCCCTAGATCTGTCTTGCTAGTTCTCATTGCCCGCCCACCCCCAACTGGACCCATGTTAGGATCTCTCTAAGTAATTGTCGAATAAGTGAATGACTATCAGGTACTTGTTACTGTATGCCCTCTTTGAAGATTTCCTGTGTTACAAATGTTGGCAGCATTTTTACGGATGGCTTTTCAACAACTTCCCTATTTTCTGACGATGCCACTGTTGAACAGTAAACCGGTGAAACAGGTATACTTACAGATACACACAAGAGACATTTGAAATATCAAGCTCAAGGCTGGCAATTCAGAATGAAAGCTCATTATTTTTTAAACCGAAGCCTCTTTTACCTAACTGAACCAGAAAATATGTGGCCCTTTTCCCTCCCAATTTCCAGCCCCAGCTCTCCTTGACTAAAGGAGTAGCTAATGGGAGATCGGGCCTGTTCCTGCTCAGCCCGTGAAATCTGACTATCAGCCCAAGGCTGCGTGACTTTGTATTTTCAATCTGAAAATAAAATGCTTTTATTTAATCCTGGTTTATTAAATTTGGGTTGGGTGTGTTGCAAAACAGGGAAATGTTATCTAGAATATTCTAGATAAATGTTATCTAGAATTAATACTGATTATTTGTTTCTTCTGAGCCACTGTGTCTCACCAGTCTTCCTATGGAAGATGGCAGGAATATTTCTTATCCCACTTGGAGCCTGAGTACTTGCAGCTTACTCAGAACAAATCATAATTCATATCATAGTCAGGATCTGAGATTCACCTCTCACCTCACTTGCTCTTCTACTGATTTAGTTATGCTCATCTGAAGTAAAGCCTGCCTGACTGGGTGCAGTGGCTCATACCTATAATCCCAGCACTTTGGGAGGCCGAGACAAGAGGATGGCTTGAGCCCAAGAGTGTAAGACCAGCGCGGCAACAACGTGAGATTCCCCCTCTATAAAAAAATTTAAAATTAGCTGAGCCTGGAGGCACATACCTATGTTCCCAGCTACTTGGGAGGCTGAGGTGGGAGTATTGCTTGAGCCTGGATGTTCAATGCTGCAGTGAGCTGTGATCCCACCACTGCACTGCAGCCTAGGTGACAGAGTGAGGCAAGACCCTGCCTCAAAAAAAAAAGAAAGAAAGAAAGAAAAAAAGGAGGAAAGAAAGAGAGGAAGGGAGGGAGGGAGGGGGAAAGGGGAGGGAGGGAAAGAAGAGAGAGGAAGGGAGAGAAGAGAGGGAGGGAGGAAAAGGAGGGGAAGGGAGAGGAGAGGGCTGCTTGCTGTAGCAGAAATAGAGCACTTAGATGCTAACATGGGATTTTGGATGTGGGAGACCTTTTTTCAGAAAACTCAGGCAAGGCAGTGGCGAGTGCACATGGAGTGCCCTCGTGAGGCCTCAGCCCTCTCAGGCCTCACAGAAAGATGAGCTTTGTGTGGACTTTAGTAGAAGGTCAAGGGATGCGGCCAGCCAAGGGCTGTGGCTGTCACTAGTTTGTCATTGATGTGGCACTAACAGACAGAATGTACATCTTACCAAGACAAGGTAATTCCAAGTTCAGGTTCTGTAGCATCATTCAGCTCATCTGAAAGGTTGTAGTTGATTTATATATTGTAGGCCATTCAAAAATAATCTTGTAAAGCATAGTGTCCGCTTAGACATGAGACAGCTTCTAATGTGGCTTCCGTTTAGTGTGACACAAACCGTTGTGGACTCTCTCTATTACACCGCAGAAACTGTTGTAACCACAATGTCTGTTGTCTTCCAGAAGGACACTAGAGAGTCACTTTTAAAACTTGGTATGTGCTTTCCTATTAAACACTGCTGTTTAAGTGGTAGCTAGGCTCCTGCTTAGTATTCGGTACAGCTAGATCACCCTGCATTCACAATCCTCAACAGAAAAAAAATAACTCTGCTGCAATACCCACAGTTAAAATAAAAGCAATTACATTAAGTACATTGCAAACTAGTTTTAAATTTTTATCTTGATATAGGCACTTAAGAAAAAGGAAAGGATAAAAAATAGCTAGAGTCATTTGTAATGTTTCTGAGGGTAACTTGTGTGTTCCGGGGCCACACACCCTTGTGATTGTGTCTTCGTGTGAGCAGCACTGCTCGAACATGTGTGAGCCATGGTTAAAGCATTACGGCTCACAAGAAAGTGAAACAAACCAATCAGTTTTCTAGATGTTAATTGGAGATGTTTTGAAAGAGAAGCTTCAGAAGGCAGACACATATTAAAGAGTCTGTGTCTTTACGGTATTCATTCAGCATTTACTGAGGACCTAGCATGTACTAGGCACCACAGCAGCGTTCTCAGACTACTCATTCTCTAGACCCCCTTTACAATCATAATAGTCTCAAGACTATGACATTTAAATAGCCCCAAGATCCCCTTTACAGTCTTAAAAATTATTGAGGACCCCAGAGAGCTTCAGTTGATATGGGGTTATATCTACTGATATTGACCATATTAAAAATTAAAACTATATATCAATGTTTAAATGTTTGGGCTGGACATAGTATCTCATGCCTATATTCCCAGCACTTTGGGAGACGGAGGCAGAAGGATTGTTTGAGGCTAGGAGTTCAAGACCAGCCTAGTCAATGTAGCAAGACCCCTATCTCTACAAAAAAAAAAAAAAAAAAAAAAAAAAATTTTTTTTTTTTAGTTAGCTGAGCATGGTAACACCTATCTGTAGTTCCAGCCACTCAAGAGGCTGAGCTGGAAGAATTGCTTGAGCCTAGGAGGTCAAGGCTGCAGTGAGCTATGATCATACCACTACACTCCAGCCTGGGGTACATAGTGAAACCTGTCTCTTTATAAAAAAGTTTAAATGTTTTAAGTAAAACATTTTTAAAGATTTTATTAATTTATTTAAACATATCAATAATAAAAAACATTGCATGTTAACATAATCCTATGAAAAATAACTATAAAAGTTGTTATGAAAAGAATGGCATTTATTTATGTTTTTGCAAATCTTTTTTGGGTCTGGTCTAAGAAGACAGCTACCTTCTTATATCAGCTTCTGTATTCAGTCTCATGCACTAAGATGTTTTGGTTGAACTATATGATGAAAATTCAACCTTACCACAGATATTTTGTTAGAAAAGGGAAAAGTATGTTAATAGCCTTTTGAAAATATCATGGCTAATCTTCTTTGACATTCTACCAAAACTGGACAAGTAGTAGTTTTGTAAAAGTTAGTTGCATTGTGAAATCTGGAATTATATCAATGACTGACAATAATTTTTCACTTGTTACACCGAAATCCATTAGTCCATCTTGCAATTTTGAATGGATCATTTACTCGTACATGATTGTGTGAAATCATGCATCATTCATTTAGAAATACTGGTTCACTAAGTTATGTAACTCCTTTAAGCATTGACACATTTCATTATCTAAGATCAAAAAAAATTACATTTATTAATGTCGTCACCAGTCCTATCAGGGAAATATGGAGACACATTTTCCAACATTGAGAATTTTCCAGATTTGCTCGAATTTTATCATTGGCCCAAAATACTGTCAGTTCTTGAAGTGGCAGCCTCCCTGTATTTATTATCTCTGCCATGATTGGTCTGTCAGTACTCCTTTCATGTAAAAATAATGTTCCATGAGAAAGAGTTGCTGGTTCAGCTCACAGTTGACTCTCAGATGCCCATTTTCTTGAGATACCTTGTGCTTCAGTGTGTACCATGGGTTCTCTGTGTGTGTTTTCCACTGAGTCACACAGAATGTAAAAAAGACATAATCAAGAGTTGAGACTTAATAAACATAATCATTTTTAGTGCTTTTTAAGGACTTTTAAAATATTCTCCTTTTTTCCAGCTTTAATGGATGAAGCAAATTATTGCTTTTTTCCCTGCAAGTGTGAGATGGTAAAAAATGCAGTGACTGCCAGTAAAAGCTGGTGCCATTACCTTAATCCTGGGTAAGGCACCCACAGTTATAGCCACTGTTGCTTTTGTGACAAAGGTGTAAGCGTCCATACAGTGAAAAGGGCAAGTAAAGTCTTAATGATATGAAAATGCTTTGACCTTATGAATCCCTGAAGGGGTTTTGGAGACCCCCCACCCACCGCCGCCCCACCAGGTCTGTAGAACACTCTTTTAAAACTCTCCACTAGACTTTTTTCTTACAAAGGAGGAGGACATATAATAAAATACATCAGGAATGCCGTAACCAAAACAAAGCAGTGCACTGTGACAGAGGGGCTATTTCACGTTGGAGAGCCATGAAAGGCTGCAGAGGCAGTGATGTTTAAGCTGAAACTTAGGAGCAGGTCAACTGGGATAGCCAGTCCAGGCTCGTCCACAAGAGCTCACAGGGAATGTTCCAGGGACAGCAGGAGAACCCTGGTGCTGAGCACGGTGAGGAGGGGGAAGTGGGGGCAGGGAGAAAAGCTCAGCGAGGCCATCAAGGGCTACACTGATCAGGCCTGAGGCACCAAGGCGGGAGCTGGATTTTACTCCAAGTGCAACGAGGATGCCCTTGGAAGGGTGTGAACCATGGTGAAGGGTGGTGTCCACCTTGTAGCCTCAGGAGGTCTCCCTGCAACCCACTTCCACCTCCGTCCTTCTCTGGTTGGCCACAAATGGGTTTGAAACTCTAACCTCTAGTTGTAAAGTTGTAAATACAAGTGAAAAAGAAAATCCCAAAAGGTCACATACAGGATCATATTCATTTTATAAAACAAAGAACAACTTATTAAAATCTCAGAACTGTGATAAAGCTCTCTACTAAGGAAGTCAAGGGAGCAATAAACAAGGATTCAGAACAGAGATCTCCTGAGAGAGGGCAGGAAGGAGGACGAGTTGGGGAAGCCTTCACTGATGGACAGAGGTCCTCATCCGAGTTCCGGTTCTGTGGGTGAGTGGTGTTTTGTGGATGTTTGTGATCTTACTAAATACCGGTGAGTGAGTGAACGTGACAGGCCACAAATGGGCCACTCACGAGTGTATCAGGAGCCACAGATCATGACAGACCCAAGTACGTTCCCCGGGGTTTGATGTAAGAAGAGAATAAGGCCGGGCGCGGTGGCTCAAGCCTGTAATCTCAGCACTTTGGGAGGCCGAGGCGGGTGGATCACGAGGTCGAGAGATCGAGACCATCCTGGTCAACGTGGTGAAACCCCGTCTCTACTAAAAATACAAAAAAAACATTAGCTGGGCATGGTGGTGCGTGCCTGTAGTCCCAGCTACTCAGGAGGCTGAGGCAGGAGAATTGCTTGAACCCAGGAGACGGAGGTTGCGGTGAGCCAAGATCGCGCCATTGCACTCCAGCCTGGGTAACAAGAGCGACACTCTGTCTCAAAAAAAAAAAAAAAAAAAAAAAAAAAGAAGAGAATAAGGGTAGAAAAATAACAAGGCGAATATCTATCTATTTCATTTCTGTACACTCCAGAAATTCGCTTTGTAGCTTGTTCAACCCTAGTTATGCAAATAACAAGTGTAGCATCGTGGGTCGTGGGAAAAGATCGCTGGATTCAAAACTCGGCTTTGCGCAGGACCAGCTGCCCACCTTTGGACACACTGCAGCCCCTCCAGGCCACAGTGTCTTCATCTTCGTCGTCTGTGATGTGGAACAGTTGTGGGACCTGCTCATAGGCTTGTTGAGAACACTGAATAGGACAATGGCTGAAAACCGCTCTTAAAGCCCCTCAGTCACGTTTCCTGTGCAGGTGGAAATTCTCTCTCCTGTATACACTGCCTGCTTCTATCCATTTTGCCTTTCTTTATGTAACTGGGGAAAACCAAGAATGAAGCAGGTTTGTTTTTGTTTTGCTTGTGAGGAAAAGGTTGTTGAATCTGTTCTCAAGAATGTTTGAATTAAATTCTCTTTGCCTGGGGATGGTATTTTTATCTTATATGATTGTTCTTTGAACAAGCAGTAAGAAAACAAAATGAAATTGGGAGGCTCCGTGCTTTCTTCCTGAAAAGAGGCTTCAGGGCTTTGGGCCAAAGTGTGCCTTGAAATGGATTTTAGAAGCAGCCACAGCAGGCGGTGTCTATTGTGAGGGGCCTTGTTAGTGACAGGCATGCTCCCCCAGGACAGCAGAAACGCCCTGCAGAGCCCTGGGGAGCGGTGGCCATGCTGGGCTGCCCACTGCATATGGGCTGTCAGAGAAAGAGTGGGCTCAGTGGGAAAGGAAAGGCCGCCCCAGTGGGTTACACGGGAGGCCGCTCCAGGCAAGGGTTTTAAATTTCAGTGCACTTTTCCCCACACTGCATGATTTCACTTCTCTGATGGGTCTTAGGATCTGACCAATGAGGCAGCTTCCACGGCTTAGATGCTTTTCCTATGGAAGGGTTGGCACAGGGATGTCAACCATCAGAGGCCTGGGAGGGCAGCCACCGGTGCCCCCGCTGCTGGATTCAAGAGGAGCTGGATGACTCCGGGTTCCAGGATGGAGAGGAGCCAGCAGGGATAAGGAGTAAGCAGAATGTTTGCATGCAGGAAATGACAGGCAACTCCATTGCTGGAGCCATCCCTTCCCTTTGTGGTCATCAGGAAATATCTATGACCATAGTGATGCCATTGTGGCCTGAGTCTCATTATTGCCTGTGCCCATGAGGTGGCCAGAGCCAGCTCTGAGTCCCCAGGGTGGCCCACAGCCAAGGAATGGAACCCCCAGGGCACAAAAAGAGGCCACAACTAGTGGACAAGGGAGGAGGAGGAGGACTCCTCTCATGACCGTGCCTGGCAGGAGACAGCACCAGAGCCTGATGCTCTACTGGGACCAGCCAGGGCTCAGACTTTCCCTTGAGGAAGGATCTTGAGGCTTCTATGTCCTCCCTGACACAGGCTCCGTTCACCTCCCCTCAACCTCCGTGCATAGCAGCCAACTGTACTTCAGGACAACTCTTTATAATTAGGGAACTCTTCTTTTTTTTTTTTTTAATTGCATTTTAGGTTTGGGGGTACATGTGAAGAACATGCAAGATTGTTGCATAGGTACACACATGGCAGTGTGATTTGCTGCCTTCCTTCCCCTCAGCTATATCTGTCATTTCTCCCCATGCTATCTCTCCCCACCTCCCCACCCCCCCATCCCTTCCCCATTTCCCCCCAACGGACCCCAGTGTGTAGTGCTCCCCTCCCTGTGTCCATGTGTTCTCATTGTTCAACACCCGCCTATGAGTGAGAACATGCAGTGTTCGATCAAGTGTAGTATCTGTTCTTATCAGTTTAGGCAACTCTTCTTTACATTAAGCCGTAATCTGCCCCATAATATCCACAGATCAATCCTAATTCAGATCTCCACAGTAACATGAAATACATCCACCCCTTTTCAAACTTTATATTCGGTCTACTCTGTGCCCTGTACCATGCTAGGCAGCAGACAGGACAGAGATCTTTCCTTCCAGGAGACTAAAATGTAGGGGGGCAGATGCCATTAAACACATAATCACACAGAATTCTAAAGATAAAATGAATTCTCTCGCTATTACTGTGTTACCACACATGTGGAAAACAGTCAGCTATGTTCATGGGATTTCCATGAAATTTTCTCTGGGTGATGCAGGGCACACACCACACTGCTGAGCGGCTGTCTTTAGATGAAACAGAGGATTAGTGTTCACGAAATTCATAGCCTGTTTGGGGGATGGCATGATGACTCTAAACATGGGCACAGTGGTGCGTGGAGGAAGCTGAAGGATATCCGTGGGGAGAAAAATGGAAAGGAGCTTTGGAAGCAGGTTGTGCGAGGCGTTAAGTGCCAGGCTAAGAATATGGAACTGAATTTGATGATCATCAGGTGAGAGGAGCTTTGATCAGGTAGAGAAATTAGATCTGAGTTTTGAGGCAGTTGTTATAAAATGGTTCCAAGCATGGTCTCTACAGCCTGGCTACCCAGGCTCCAATCCTGGCCACTAGCAGTGGGAACTGTTACCTGGCCTCTCTGCCTCGGTTTCCAAATCTGTAAAACAGTAATAATAGTCGTGTGTACTTAGAAGATCAAATGAGTTGATGCGTGTGACATTTTTGGAGCCGTGCCTAGCTGTGAAAAAGTGCATTAAAAAGGTGAGCTGGGGCTGGGTGCGGTGGCTCACACCTGTAATCCCAGCACTTTGAGAGGCCAAGGTGGCTGTATCAGTTGAGCTCAGGAGTTTGAGACCAGCCATGCCAACATGGCAAAACCCCGTCTTTACTAAATAATACAAAAATTAGCTGGGCATGGTGGGATGCACCTGTAGTCCCAGCTACTCGGGAGGCTGAGGCAGGAGAATTGCGTGAACCCGGGAGACAGAGGTTTCAGTGAGTCGAGATGGTGCCACTGCACTCCAGTGTGGGCAACAGAGCGAGACTCTGCCTCTAAATAAATAAATAGGGGTAAGCTGGTATTATAATTACCATCATTGTCGTCATCATTGTCGGAACGTGCATTGGAAGGAGGTGGGTGAATTTGGGTTAGTGGGTGTCATTCACAGTAGGGCACAGCAGAGGCCTGACTTTAAAAGACTAGGTATGCTGCCACCTTCCTCAAATGGCACCTGCACTGTGTTCACTCACATAAATAGAAACCTGGCTCTTATTTGTTCTTTTTATAATCATTTTTCTTTCATCCTCACTTGGGATTAATCACCTCCGGAAGCCCCTCATCGGGGGTACAATGCACATGTGCATGTTTGAGGCCATGTTGCCCACGCGTAGACTTGGGCAAGGAATTTCCAGTGCCTCACTCCCTCACTAGCAGGCCCAGTTCCAGGGGGCTCCTAGTTGATGGCTGGAGCCTTCCAGTATGATACTAAGAATGAAGACTCTGCAGCTTCATGGGCAAATATTTAGGCAACGATAATAAATAAAAGCAAGCCTGAAACCGCATATATGTGATGGTCCTCACGTTATGAAAACACGGATGCACATGAGCAAGGGCCATAAAGAAACAGACCAACAATGGCGCTCGTGTTGAGATGGGCAGGGTAGGTGCGCATCGATTGTTCTCATGTAATGTTTCTGCGGTTATCTTAGCAATATTTTTAAGTAGAAAAAATAAAAGAGGGAGCATATGCCCAGGATCCCTGTGCCTCAGAGGCCACAACTTCAGAGCAGCTTTTGTTTCAGCAGAGATCGGAGGCTCCAGAGGGTGGGCGATGTCAGTTCTTAAAGAGCTGCCCATGGTCTGCAGAGCCCCTCTGCCCTCTCTGAGCCCCAGGAGGCACCGTTGTCTCTAGGAGTGGAAATTCCCGGCCAGTGGCTCCTGTGCCACAGACAGTGGGGCCCTTCCCCTCCTCATGGACAGTGCTTCCTCAGATCAGGGCCCTTCCTGGGTAACTGGACGGGAGATGAAAGTAGCGTCCTTAGGCTTTCACAGTGATGGTCTTGGTTAAAACAAGCACAATTCAAATTCCCTCCTTACAACACTGTCAGCTGCAAATGGTATGGCCTTGGGTAAGATACTTGGCCTCCTCGAGTTTCACGTTCACGCTCTGTAAAGGAGCAGTGCCTCTGCAGTACCTACCTTCTTCACCGGGCTGTTCCTAGTAGGAAAAGTGTGACTGCCAGTGCATGGCACCCAGGAAGCTGCTCAGTCAACAGTAACGGCGACGGCGGCTGTAGGGAGTAGCATGGGAGGGGGTTGTTCCTCTCATCACTAGTTTTATTCAGTGGTTCAGGTGGTTCAAATGCAGCCTCCTCTGTGAGGTTGGAGCTCGTTCTTCTGCACAGAACTTTCCCTCCTCCCCCGGGCTCGTGGAACACATGTTTGTGCCTGTCTCACAGCACCTGCTACTTTCCCTGTGGCAGTGGTGTCATTTATACTTGTTACGCTTTTCAGAGGCAGGGCGCTGAGTGGCCAGAATGGAGGAGCGGCCAGGTTAGAGACTTTCTGTTTAAGTAAAGAGCAAAAATGCTACGCTAGTGGGTTTCGAGTAACTGAAGAAAAGCGCCTTCAGCAGTCTCTGTGTGGTCAGGACCTGGCTCTGTGAGTCCGCAGGCTGCTCAGCCCTCCCTGCAGCTGTTACTGTATCTCTGTCCTCCCACTGAAGCTGTGCTTGGGTCATTGTGACATCCACACATATTTAATATATGCCCCAATTAATTCGTTTAAGTCCAGATAAAGTGGATCTGAGGAGTTCATAGATTGGAGTGCCACAAGGATGACATTTTCAGGTGCGTTTTCTTCCAGTGCACTGTGGCAGCTCAAAACACTTCCTCGAGCTTCTATTACATTCTGCTCATTGCCATGTGTCCCCAGCACTTGGAAGTGTAATGCAAGGGATACCAGCAGACTGATTTCTAAATGCGCTTCCTGTCTGAAGGCAAAGGTTGATTTGCCCGTGCAGCTGGAAGGGCCACCAGGTGAATGAAGCTGTTAGAGGGGAAGCGTTGGGGTGAAAGGTCCCTGGGAGCTTAGCTTGCCACCGCGGGCACTTAATGGATGCTAAATAATTGAAAGAATACAGTGAGAGATGGGTGGATGCCGCCTTGATGGCCCCTTGATGAACTAAGGGGGTCCGAGAACATTTGCAAATTGATCATTAATGTTTCATCAACAGTGTCTGCATCCTTTGTTCATCTCAAATGGCAGCCAGGGTTTCCCATCACAGGGATAGTTTCATGAGAAACGTAAATGGAGGAATTAGGCCCGACCTACAATTCCACCCAATAATTTGGATTTGTGTCAAAACAGTCTAATAGCTGGGAATGGGCTGGTTTGGCTTGCTAATGTGCTTACAAGGGGCTCGAGTGCTTTCACTCGGCCACATTTGGAGGGGAGTTATGGATTTTAGAGCATTAAAGCTTTATTGCTTTTGTTTTTTGTTTTGTTTTGCCTGTTTCTGAAGTGAGGTTTGCTAACGCTAAAATGACTGTTTATTCATGAGAGGGAGGGGGTGAGGAGGTATAGGGAATAATTCTACTCATGGAAAAAGGATGCCTTCTTCAAAATGATTTTTGCTGTTGGCAAAGCTGAGAACACACTCACATGATTCTCTGCCTGCAGTAAGTGACAGGAAAAACACATTGTGCGCCGCGGATAGCTATAACTGGCAGCAAATCGGTTTAAATCATAAAGCCAGGCTCAGTATCCACAGCCCCCTCCACTTCAGGAAAGCCTAGCTGGAGGAAAGAAATGGAGGCTAGGTTTAGAGTACCAGAAGGCCCAGCCTTGAGCCTCCCGTGGTTGGTTTCTTCAGAAAATAACCAGCTACTCACCGGCTATGAGCTGCGGGTTTGGGTGAAACTCCACTCTCAGCCACTGCACTGGCCTTCCCCAGCAACCCTACGCTGCAGGGACTGCCTGCCCGGAACCCCTGCCTGAGATCACTGCTGTCCTTCCACTGACTTGTGAGGGTGGTAGAAGGAGAGGGATATTCCTCATCCCCAGCACTGGCTGGTGTGCTCTTCTTGACAGTGGCCTTTTCTGAAGCCTGCTAGGACGCCCGCTCCCTGGGAAAGTGGTGGGAGATTCCGAAGGTTTTCAGTATCTGCAGTGCTCACTCATACTGCAGATGGCTGTTATTTCCATTTTTCACAACTTAACTGAAAAGGGCACTTAAGCAAAGCAGGCATTTAGTCCCAGGTGGAATCAATCTTCCTGCTGCAGGAAAGAGCCAGGCCCTGGGCAGCTGGCGTTTGGAGTTGGTCTTGAGTGTGTGTTGACTCACCTTCCTCTCGAGGTAAGGGCAGTGAGTAGCTTGTGCTAATGAATGAGGTGGCCCAGAGCACCATCAGTCTCTAGAGGTGTCCAGTTAGGCCCTGTGACTGTCCCAACCCTCCCACGGGTAGAGCAGAGGCGCAGCTCGGATCCTGCCCCAGTGGAGGGGGGCGGGGCTCATGGACATCCCAGAGAGCAGGGGCTGAGGACACTGGAGTGGGATCACTGGGGAAAATGGGCAAAGGCAGCCGAGCAGACACATACCTTAGAGGCTAGGGAGCCTGTCTAGAAAAAGCAGCCTGCACCCGGCAAGAAGTATTTTCCAAAGATGAGGTTTCTGCTCGTTGTATGTTTCTCTTGGAAAATGTTTAGGCTATTCTGCAGTACTTTGTCCTCCTCTACTCAGAGGACTGCTTCTGCCTTTCTCGAGCACCTTCTTTCCCCTTCAAGGATGGACGTGTAGGTTACCCACAAGTACCTGTGCCCTCATTTTTTTAAGCGCAGGCTTCTCTGCTTTGTTTTTGTTTTTTGTTTGTTTGCTTTCAAGGCACATATGTTCAAGTGTAAAATGACTCCTGTGCTCCTTCACTTATCCTAAAAATGCCTGCCTGCTTCCCAAGAGCAGCCTTTCGAAACTGTATGGACGTTTCCAACCAGATGATTCTTTATGATGGGGCTGACCCGGGACCCGGGCATTGTGGGGCGTTTAACAGCATCCCTGGCCTCTGCTGACTGGATGCCAGGAACAACCCCCTGACCCCAGTTGTGACAACCACAAATATCTTCAGTCATTGTGCAGTGTCCTCTGGGGACCAAAATTCCCTTCAGATAAGGACCACTGGTCTACAGGAATCACAGCAAGGCAGCCCACATGTGCCAGTCTGGTTGTTTATTAAATGTTTAATAATTGTTCATTTATTCACCTGTTTACCCATTGTTCTGTCCATCTGTCTACCTAGCTGAGCTGCCCAATCTCCATTCTGGGACAGTAGTGCCTTGGGAGCTAAGCATACTCAAACTGAGCCTTTTTCATGGAGAGAAAGAGAGAGAAACAGCGCGAGATTGATTAATTGAGGGTAGAGGAGATAATTACCGCGCAAGCAGGATAAGATCTGAGGTACTAAATAGTTGGGCGAAGATACTTGGGAGGAAGATAGATGCTGCTTTTTTGAGACCAGATAGAAGGAAGAATGGAAAAGAGAGAGGAAAATGTTTTGGTGGTAAGGAAGATCATTTAACCCAGTCCTCGATCTGTGTATGTAGAAAAGGATTTTTTAGATTACAGAGGTTTTTTGTTTTTGTTTTTTTTTAACAACTAGAACTGCTTTTCTTAGATTTATTTTCCAAAGATATGTCATGAGGCAGTAATTCACCATCATCAGTTAATATGTCCGAGCACAGGGCCAGTAGAGAGGAATTAAGCGTCCTTCTAAGAGGAGCAAAATATTCATCACAAAGGACAGATTACACAAGGGTTGGCAATCTTTTAGAGGTCATGAGCGACGTCTTCACTTATTCACTCTTATTAAATGGTTCTTTTGGTAGTAGTAATCTTATCCCCCCTAATCACTGCAGTGATAATTGCCAATTCTACCGTGTGCTTATGTTTCAAGCACTGTTCTGAGAGCTTTATATGGATTAACTCCGTTAATCCTTTCAGCCCTGGATGGTCTTTTAGAGATGAGGCAGCTGGAACACAGCAAGGTTGAGTAACTTGCCCAATGTCACACAGCTGCCAAGCAGTAGCGCTGGGACACAGACCCACACTGCTGGCTCTGAAAACGTCAGCCCTGATGATGACATGCTCGTTTGTCTGGAGAAAACGCCGAGGCCTGGAGCATGTGTGGGCATGCCCGCCACACAGCCTGCCCCGATGATTCTCAGGAGAGTCAGCTGATCTGAGGAGTGAGGTCGGGCCAAGTGACACGCGTTGGTCATTTCGGAGAAACTGGAAGTTGGGCTTTTAAAAAGAGGCAGAAAGAAAGTGGGGAAATGAGACTGAGTGTACTGGACAGACCCCAGGGACTACCTCGGAGGAAGACAAGCCTCGCTCCTGTTTTTCCTTCTGTCCTCTCTCCCATCTCCTTCCTGCACCTTCTTCTTTCCCTTCTTCCTCCTCTTTGTTTTCAGCTGTCCTCTCTCTCCATGTAGCCCCCAGGACTCTCCTCCTCTACAGGGCTGTCTCCTTGGCGCCCTCAGAGACTGTGACCCCAGATCCTCAATCCTCTCACTCCCCAGATTCGCTCCATGCCTCCCGCTTCTGCACGCACGCCCTGGGCTCCTGCCCCTTGGCTTAGAAGCCATGGGCACCATTCTTTGAGCACTTTTCACACGCAGGAGTGTGGTTTTTAATGAACAGTTTTATTCTGTTGTACCCTTTGATCTCCCGCATACTCCTCTATGAGTAGCATCATGTTGTGGCAGGGCAGAAGCCGGGGTGTATCATGTACTTGGAGCTCAAAGTCCCTTTGCAATGAAATTCCACCTAAACCTACGGCTCTTTCACTTTGGGGCACACCGTTTGATCTCTGTCTGTCTTCTCCAACATTCTTTCTCATTAAACGGAAGATCAGAAAAATAGGGCCCCTTGGTCCCTCTGAGGTTCGCAACATTTGCTAGCCATGGCTGGGACCCTGTCCCCTCTCAGTGTCCTAATGTGATTTATTCTCTCATGTTTCATCTGGGCTGCATGGGCCTGGCTGTATGAGACCCTCATGTAGCCCAAGCTAGGAGAGCCTCCCTGTAGAGCTGCACCTGGCCCCCACACTCTCTGCTTCCCTATCTCCTGTGCGCCCCATCAGGGTCCTGCCACCCCCAACGCTGAGACAGCTGTTCCCGAAGCTCCTCATGCATAGTTTTGTGTTCTTTTTATGTGAGTGTCCTTTCGTGTTGGATTGAAAGTCACTTAAATAATACAGCAGGCCGAGGCGGGCGGCTCACGAGGTCAAGAGATCGAGACCATCCTGGTCAACAAGGTGAAACCCCGTCTCTACTAAAAATACAAAAATTAGCTGAGCATGGTGGCGCACGCCTGCAGTCCCAGCTACTTGGGAGGCTGAGGCAGGAGAATTGCCTGAACCCAGGAGGCGGAGGTTGCGGTGAGCCGAGATCGTGCCATTGCACTCTAGTCAGGGTAACGAGGAGCGAAACTCCATCTCAGAAACACACACACACACACACACACACACACACACACACACAGAGCAAACATTGCTCAGTACTTACCATGTACCAGCCACTATGCTAGATGCTGGGGACACAAAAGTGAGTGAACAGTCCTTAGAAGTGACAGTGTCAGCAAATGGCGCTAGTAGCAGGAAACAGGAGTGTCATGAATGAGAGAAGCATGTGTTGGTGATATGGCGGTGCACATGCCAGCCCTCAGTGGAGGGCTGGGACCCCGGTGTGTCCAGCCTCCTAGGGAGGCAGCGAAGATTAGACGGGTGAAGGCTTGGGAAAGCCTCGCTGTCCGGCCTGGCACGTGGCAAGCACGCAACACCTATTAGCTCTGGTGGTTCTCATCTCTGTAGCGCCTCTCCCTTCCAACCCATTCCCCCAGCTTTCAATATCAGACCACGCAGATTGCATTCAGCAAATGAATAAATGACCATGAATGAAATGAATGCTGGGCCCGTCAAGAGAGAATTAGAGAAGTTGGAAAGAAGAGCGGACATGCTGAGTGAGGAGGGGCAGAGCCTGGGAGCAAGAGCCCGAATCCGCAGACGCATCAAGCTTTCCTGCTGTGGGTCAGCCGGGCTCTTCAGCCCCAGCCACCAGCCCCTGGACAGCTCCGAGTGAGTCTCCTGTTCCCTCCGTTCTTAATTTTTTCCTCCAGAAATAGGACCTTTTCATATCCTTCAAAAAAAAAAATTAGAAATGATTCAAAGCCTGTCCTTCTATCCACTCTGCCTTCACTTCGCATCACTTCCACAGTTACCAAATTCTTCCTTCGTGCCACAGACTGTGCTAGGCTCTGAAAATGCAACTGTCGGAGACAGTCCTGCCCCCACGTCCCCCAGGTAGGGGGTGCCCGCCCGACCTCACCTTCCACACCGCCACCAATGGCAAGACAGGTGAAGTGAGGGGTTGGGCTTGGATTCCCTTTTCCCAGGAAGAGGTTTTGTGTGATTTTAACTTATTTGCAGATAATTAACCTCAGGGTCAAAAAAATCCTACCCTTCTGCCTCTGCGGAGATTGAAATCAGATTTTTGAAGAGAAGCAATTGCTGTGTAGAATTAAAACCTTCTTGATGAATACTGGCATCACGACACGGGAGGAAATCACAGTAGCACTTTATACTGTGTAATTAAAAAACCAGAAAAGCAAAGATGAATGGAATACCCACAAG
This sequence comes from Saimiri boliviensis, assembly GCF_048565385.1. Classification (NCBI taxonomy): domain Eukaryota; kingdom Metazoa; phylum Chordata; class Mammalia; order Primates; family Cebidae; genus Saimiri; species Saimiri boliviensis. Next base: position 144,246,944 of record NC_133452.1, read on the forward strand.
TGAAAATGGGATTTGGTTTTCAACAGAGGAAATTGGAGTTCTGTCAGTTACTCGTGGAGAGAGTCCTGAATCAGTTCAAATTACACCAGGTGGTCACGTGGCCCGTTTACTTTTATCTGTGCAGTACCACGGATCAGGAAAGGGAATTTTTGCTCTAAAAAGATGTGACTTTTTCCCATCCTAACGATTGACCCTCTTTCCAAATTACCAGAAACATTCCCTGGCCCCAGGTGGGTTTATGTTTTGTTTGTTTTCTCTCCTCTCTGCTGCCCTGCCCTAATTTTAATCACACTGACTCCCCAGTCTTTAACTGCCTTTCCTCAAGAACACGTAAAGATGAGTAGCCCGAAGCTGAGTCTTGGCAGCACTGTGGAGTCCATGCTGTAGCTGCCTATCCGGTTTTCCCTCAGTGTCGTGAAATCAGATCAGGGATCCCATAGCTGCCACACACTGCTAGGTCCCTCTGACCTTGGGGGATACTGGCTCTGAAGTGAAAGAGACCTGAGTTTTGGTCCCAGCCTAGTTCTTTGCTGGGTCACCCTGTGAAATTGCTAGCCTTTTTGGGCTTCATGTTCTACATGTATGGAGTGGGGATTGGAATAGCCTTGCCATTGGAGTTGTAAGAATTAAATGAATGGATAGGTGAACGTCTAGTGCATAAGTCCACAAGAAACACCTACTATTATAATAATCACGACTGCTGTTGTAAAAAGTAATCAAGGGATTCAAGAGTACTAAATTGGTGCAATAGCTAAGGGACTTGGAATTGCCAAAACCTGCTGTGGACAGTGGCCATCACTTCTTGGCAAGTTCCAGTGGCAGATGGAAATAGAGCCCCATATCATTCTTAAGAGACTTCTAGAAAGCTAGGCCGGAGCAGATGCCCCATCCTGAAGGCCAAAGAGACCTCTTCCTGCCCCCCACAGACCAGCACTCAGGGTCTTACCACTGGAGCACAAGAGCCTGCAATCCTGAATCCCCATTATCCTAGAAAGGAAGCCGAGGACAGCTCTTGTCCCAGAGGAAAAAGAGCTGGTCCTCTTCAGGACTTCAAGCACATGGGAGAAGGAAGCAGGCTTTGGGCCGCCAGTCTTTCCACTGTGAGATAAAGCAAGAAGAGGGTGTCAGGAGGGGCCACGCCTCTGTGGGCACCGTTTCAACACATGCAAGCTTGTGCTCTCTAGTTTAGAGCCAGCTGGACCCAGAATCTTACCCATCAGATCAGAATCCCTCTCTGTAGAGGGGGAGCAAGGAGATGATGGTGGTGACAACAGCAAACACTTCCATAGCACTTAATATGGCCAGATAATAGTTTAAATGCCTTACATAAATTTTCTTACTGAATCTTCTTCATAACCCTTGAAATACGCATTATATTATGTTCATCTTGTATGTAAGGAAATTGACACAAAATGAGGATAGGTCATTAGAGCCTGGAGAGCTCTGTAAATAAGAGGGAAAGATAGGTGGCTGATACATAGATGGATGGATGGATGGATAGATAGATAGGATACTACATATAGTATACTATACTATAGATAGAATCTGTATCTATCTATAATGTAGATAGAAACCGTATCTGTCTGTTGCACAGATACAAACTGTTAGTATAGTCTGGATGTGGTGGCTCATGCCTGTAATCCCAACACTTTGGGAGGCTGAGGTGGGCGGATCATGAGGTCAGGAGTTCAAGACCAGCCTGGCCAACACAGTGAAACCCTTTCTCTACTAAAAATATAAAAAAATTAGCTGGGCATGGTGGCAAGCACCTGTAATCTGAGCTACTCAGGAAGCTGAGGCAGGAGAATTGCTTGAACCCGGGAGGCGGAGGTTGCAGTGAGCCAAGATCACACCATTGCACTCCAGCCTGGCAACAGAGTAAGACTCTGTCTCAAAACAAACAAACAAACAAACAAACAAACAAACAACAAAAAAAAAAACTGTTAGTGTAGTATACTATATCTAGCTATAAGTATTTAATTCTGTCTCTTCCCATAACTGTTGCATGTAAGAAGACCAACCCAATAAACTAAGTAGCTTTCTAGAAGATTCACTCCATATTTATTGCAAGATATGTCGCCTCATCATTTTGTGGATTATATTAAAATGCAGAAAAAATTGTTATTAATTTTTAAACAAAGGCTAGAAACTTTAATTTTCAATTTAGCTGCAAGGGCTTTTTTACTCTATGTACCCCGGCTACATTTATTATACATTTATAATAGAATTTAAATCTATGCAATCTATCTATGTATGAATGACTCAGGGAGGTTAAGTAACTTACTCAAGGCCACAGAGCTAATAAGTAGCAGAAGTGTAATTTGATTCCAGATTCTCTGATTCTGTCAACTGCGATTTCCACATCATTTTCCTCTGATCCTTCCCTTGGTGTGTGTAGCCCACCAGGTCACACTAGTGGACTGGACCAAGGAAAATGCGGGATACCTGGTGACTAAGGGCTTGGAGCTTTGGAGGAAGACAGCTCCAGGCCCACTCCTGACTCCATCCACTCCATCACTCCTTGCTCCCTGGCTTCTTGACCTCTCAGGACCTCCTCTTGGGGCTGTTATGAGGATCAGATGAAAGAAAGATGTGAAGTGTCAGCACATAAGTGGTCACTGTGGTTATGGTTAATAGTATACCATACAGTCCTGGCTGTTTTCTCCCAGGAATGCTTTATCTTTCACCCACTAATAGAACACTCTGAAGTCTGAAAGGCCTTTGTGAGGCTCTGAATATTTACTGTTAATAACCATGGTCAAGAGTGGTAAGGTTCTAACCCTTCAAATTCCCTGGGAGCTGCCTTCATTCATCCCCAGCCTGTCGAGCACCCGCTGTGGACCTGGACCTCTCTGTGGCACCATGTTCCTTGCTGTCCCATGGCTGACTCACCAAAAATCATAAGGAAGTTACGAGTGTCCTGTTAGCCACTGATGCCCTTCTTTTAGGAAACTATTCTCAAGAAGATTGAAAAGCTGGCTTGAACAATTTAGGAAGTGGGAAGGACATTGGATGAGTTATCTGTTGCTGCAGAAGGAATTACCCCCCCCCAAAACAGAGGGGCTTGGCAGGTTGATTCTGGCTGTGGATTTCTCACGGGGTTGCAGCCAAGATGTCAGCTGGTGCTGCAGGGATCTGAAGGCTCAACGGGGGCTGGAGGACCCCCTTCCAAGCTCAGTCAGTCGGCTGTGCCAGGAAAGGTTCCGTTCCTCCCTGGCTATAGGTCAGAGACCTCAGCTCCTCACCACCTGGGCTCCTCCACAGGGCAGCATTGCAGCTGGATTCCCCAGGGAGTGGCTCAAGAGCAGGGAGAGGCCACATGTCTGGTGGAGCCTGGCCTTGGAAGTGACACACCGTCACTTCTGCCATATTCTCTTGAACACACAGACCGACGCTGATCCAGTGTGTGAGGGACCACACAAGACAGGAGCACCGGGAGGTGGAGATCTCTGGGGTCCATCTCTGGAGCCCTGCCCTCACAGGTGGCACATTCTCATCTCTGGAGGGCTGAGAGAATTCTCCCCCTCCTCCTCCTCCTCCTCACAACTGTTGCCTCTAAAAAGACCAGCCCAATAGGGCAAGCAGCCCTTCAGAAGAAGGTTAAGTCCACCTTTATTCTAAGACATGTCACCTGATTATTTTTTGGATTATATTCAGCTGCAAAAAGCCCAACTGATAGTATTTTAAAACATAAGCTAGAAACTTTTTTTCCCAGTTTAACCTAAAGGGATTTTTTTTTAATTGCATGTACCCCTGGCTATGTATCAGAGAAGTGGCTGCAGATCTTTAAATACAGACCAGCATGAATTCCAACTCTTGCATCAATTTAAACCCCAAGGTGCTAGAATACCCCTTTGTCGAAACCAGAAGGGAAAATCATCCAAGAGTGATGGTTAAGTACATGGCAAGTCAGGTTATTGCTCAGCTGCTGTAATGTGTAATGACTTGCATCCCATCTCACTCATCTGTCTTCTGTGCCCCCATTCCCATTAGCACATGAGTTTGCTCTCTTCCACCCACCCTTCACACTAAACCAGATTATTCTGGATGAAAACATTTATTTAAATTTACTCTACTTTCCCTTTGTCCTGTGAATTAATGTAAGGAAATGAAATCAGACTTCATAGGTACCATATATTAGCAACACAAATGAGCTTCCATGAAGGGAGACCACACGGTAACTTCTACCGAAAGTAAAATCGAGCCGTCAAAACCTCACAGAAATACACTCAGAGCCACTCAAAAGGGATCCTGGAAGGCAGTGGGAAAAACAAGAAATAGAATAGCCTTTAGGAATAAGATCATGGTGGCTCACGCCTGTAATCCAGCACTTTGGGAGGCAGAGGTGGGCAGATCACAAGGTCAGGAGTTTGAGACCAGCCTGGCCAACATGGTGAAACCCCATCTCTATTAAAAATGCAGAAATTAGTTGGGTATGGTGATGCACGCCTGTAGTCCCAGCTACTCAGGAGGCTGAGGCAGGAGAATTGCTTGAACCCGGGAGGCAGAGGTTGCAGTGAGCCTAGATCTTGCCACTGCACTCCAGCCTAGATGACCGAGCAAGACTGCATCTCAACAAAAAGAAAGAAGATCCTATGAGAAGGCAAGTGAGCTCCCTCCCGGCTTTCTGGAATAGTGTGAGTGACAGGTGGTATTGGTCGGCTGACAGAGCCCACATGTAACCTCCGCGTTTCTGGCCTAGAGATGGTCATGTGACCCAGTTCTGGCCAATGAGAATAAACAGAAGTTTCTGGGTGAGGTTTTCTGAGGACTTTTTGTCTGGCATACCCCTTTGGCCTTTTACCATGTGTCCCATCTTCCATCTCTCTGCGCATTGCTGATAGGAGGACCAGAGAGGGAGCAGCCGTCTTTCAGCCCATGAGGACAGTGGCTTGCTTCCTACGGATGGTGGAAGAGAAAGAAGAGCCCAGATTCCTCATGGCACCATTAGCAGTTGCTTTGGCCTGCGTAACTCCAGAATTATTTATTGTTGTTGTTGTTTAGGGACCGTGTCTTGCCCTGTCACCCAGGCTGGAGTGCAGTGGTGCAGTCGTGGCTCACCGTAATCTTGAACTCTTGGGCTCACGTGATCTTCCCACTTCAGCTTTCTGAGTACTTGGGACCAGAGATGTGCTCCTCCACACCCAGCTCATTTTTTAATTTTTTTATAGAGATAGGGTCTCACTGTGTTGCCCAGGCCTGGTCTCAAACTCCAGACTCAAGCAATCCTCCTGCCTTGGCCTCCCAAAGTGTTGGGATTACAGGGATGAGCACCAAACCCAGCCACTTCTAGAATTTTTTTAACGTGTCAGTTTTCTCCTGTTGAATCCAGCTGCCCTCATCAGAAGTGACACAGTACGCCAGAGCTCTGAAAAGACTGAATATGTTGCTCTATTGCAAACAGTCAGAGGAAATAGAACCCTAAAAGATACATGAATAGAACAGGTTCTTTGAGTGTACATTACTACAATCCAAAGTGAGGTCAATGAGTAAGAGATTCAGAATATGTTCAAAGATGAATGACACACAGAAAGCATCATCATTTCTTAGAAGTAAAACAGGAAGAAGAACAGAGTTTTTCCTGTTTACTGGGTACAAAGCTATCCACATAATTATAAGGGATGTTTTTATTGCCAGAAACATCTCACTTTTATAAAAGCTTAAAGTAATTTTTTTAATCATTATTTCTGTAAAATGTTTTTATTAAAGGAAACACCATATGGTAACAGCAAGAAGAGATGGTTACAAGTCACGAAGCTTGTCACAGATTTCTTTCCAACAGTTAAAATCAAAAAACTTAACACAGACCCTACATTTAGGGGCACAAAAATGCAAGTTTCAAGACTCCTGAAAGCATAAAACTTTGATCAAAGAGGTGTGTGTGTATCGTTGTTGGTTTTCTTCATTTTCTAGAATTCAAGGCAAAATCTTGGAACACGTAGGGGTCACATTCATCACATTTAACAGCCAGCACGGCCTGAGCAATGACTTGTCAGAACAGGCATCGGTCATGCAGGATTATGTCATGAAAAGGATCTCCCTCGTGCTAGCCTTTGTCACACCTGCTCTCCTTAACCCCGCCATCACTGGGAACCACTAATCTGTTTTCCGTCTCTATAATTTTGTCCCTTTAAGAATATTATGTACATGGAGTCATACTGTATATAACCTTTGGAGATGGGCCTTTCGCTATGCCCTTGTGATTCATCCAAGTTGTTGCGTGTATCAAAAATCAAGAATCCTGGCCAGGTGCGGTGGCTCATACCTGTAATCTCAGGTAGGAGGACTGCTTGAGACCAGGAGTTCAAGACCAGTCTGTGCAACATAGTGAGACCCCCCTCCCTAAAAAAATTTTTTACAGGCTCATGCCTGTAATCTCAGCACTTTGGGAGGCCAAGGCGGGAAGATCACAAGAGATTGAAACCATCCTTGGCCAACATGATGAAACACTGTCTCTACTAAAAATACTGAAATTAGCTGGGCATGATGGTGCACACCTGTAGTCCCAGCTACTCAGGGGGCTAAGGCAGGAGAATCACTTGAACCCTGGCAGGCAGAGGTTGCAGTGAGCCGAGATCGCGCCACTGCACTCCAGCCTGGTGACAGAGCGAGACTCTGTGTCAAAAATAAAAATACAATCAAAAATCCTAACTTCTAGCACAGCTATTTCCAACTTTGGCAAAGTTGTTTGACCAGTTATTCCCTGGGAAGCAATAATAAAAAACAAAAGAAAGCAGCGGGTTGTTTCTTATGTTTAAAATTAATTAAAAATGGTTTAAGGGGAGGAATTGTGGCCTGGGCCCTCAGGTGCCCAAGGACCTGTGTGTAGGAGGTGGGACCAGCTCCATGGGAAATGTCTACAAGACAAATGTATGTTTCTCAGGCTAGCAGTGACCACTTTGCTTCTTACAGCAAAATTCTGGAGTGTTAGAAAATCATCTCCCTTCTTAATCTCCTGTGTAGTCCTTGCTTTGGACCCAGGAGGACAGCGGGTGAAGGGTTCCCCTACCCAGAACGGTAGGTCAGGCAGGACAGCGCCTGGTCCCGCTACATGGTCACCCGGCCTTTGTGAGCAAAGGCAGGGGAGGTGAGCTGGGTCTACATCCAGACCTCTGTCCTCCGGGTCCTCCTGGAGCCTGTCGTGTCCCTGCAACCCCACTAAACACAGTGCTCGCATCGTCTGATTTAATCCCATCGATAACTCTACTGGACAGATACTGTTGCTGACCCAATTATACAGGCCAAACAGTTATGGATTAGAAAAATTAGCACCTCAAGGTCATTTAGCAAAGGCAGGACTTAAACCAAGGTTTAAAGGCCCCCAGAGTCCATGCTTCTGACCACTGCATGGTTTTGGTACAAAGGGAAGAACAGGTCAAAGCCCCTCCATACAGTGGCACCTGTATGCTGTAGAGAACGTGTCCTGGAAGTCTAGAGCGTCTCCTCCAGACTTATCATCGGTCCCCTTCTATAGTGGGTTAGGACCTTTCAAAGCATTTTCATCTACGGCATGATAAAATACACACAAGAAAGTTTCAGCTGTTACTTTAAAGGAAACTGTTCGAAATAAGTGTTTTGGGAGCCTCATCGTAGAGGAGCCTGCCTTAATGGTTTTTTGAAATACACGTGACCTTTGAGGCCATTTTAATTTTTCCAACTGAGTTAAATAAATAATAAAGATTTCTTAAGCCTGTAGATACACAGCCTTTGCAAGCATTGTTCCTAATCAAGTACCAAGCGAGTTTTGTTTTTTTGCTTTTTGGTTTTTGTTTTTTGTTTTTAAGTAAAAAGAAAAATCCATCAGCTTGGTTTCAGCAACCCCACTGCAGATATTTACAAACCCCCCTCCCAGGCTTGTCATGCAGCCACAAAAGCCCCCATTTCCAGATGCTATGTTTTCCGATTGCTCACCGATTACCTGCAGTAAGAATGAGCAGCTTCACTGTGCTCCACCTGTGCAAAGAGAAACTCTTCTGGATGCCTGCCTTTTATCCCCAGTAGCAAGCACACATTATCCAGGAAACTGAAGGCAGGGACACAGCTCGTTAGTCTGTAACCTGTGGGGAAATAGCACCACTGCTAGAGACTTCGGCGCTCCCGGATCCGTGTTGCACTTCGTTCCCAGACTCCGTCTTTTGTAGACCGGGGCCTTTGAGAAGGTAACTGCTGGCACACTCTGCCCTTCATCGCCTGTTCTCCTTACCAGAAGCCTCGATGAGGCAAAATATGTGCGACAGCCCACTGGATCTTCTAAAGAGAAAATGGACTCACTTCTGACCACCACACTGTTCAAACAAGTCAATGCTCTCACAGACCGTGGCAGGACCCCCCCAGGAGCTCTCAGGAAATGCCTGCCCTTCCTCCCACACCGACTCTGCATCCCGAGAGAGTTGTGCACATCCAGATCTTAAAGCATCCCACGGGTTGGTGCACTAATTCCTGTTAAAACCAACAGTCACTTCAAGTTTGAGGAGGATGGGTTTAACCAAGTACTAGTAACATTCACATTTTTAGCTTTTGTTCTTCCAGCTGAGTCTGTGCACCGGGCCCACAGTTATACAGAGTTACCCAATGCTGACTGCATGGGAGAGGCACAGGGCGTGTGGATGCTATGGGGATGGAGAGCGTTTGTCATGCAGCAGCTTTGCCTATGACGCCATCTTTCCCTGCCCTTCTCTATGTTCTGTTAGTGTTTCCAGGTCTCCCGTTGATTCCTCCACATTATGTACAGGATTGGAGTGCCCAGCAGCTGGGGGAGCCTCTCCTGGGTATGATTCAGCTGATGTTACCAGTGGGCCCTGCTCACTCCTGCAGCTTTGCTTCCACGGGGCACCCCCATGGGGTCTACAACCCCTGTGGCTATCCACCAGCAGCCAGGCCTGCACAACAGCCTCCTGGTCTGGCTGTGCTGAGGGACTTCTCGTTAGTTATCAGGGTCCCTGTGTCCGCAGACTCCTGGGATGTTTCCGCAGTCTCTGTCTCTGATGTCTCACCCATCTATTCTGCCCAAGACAGAAAGTTTCTCTGTAGATCTGGCCTTGGGAAAGAGACCAGAGTCTCAATTCTAAGATGAATGGATACCTTGGATTCAGCTTTTTCTCCAGAGTTTTCCTTGCAACTCTTCCCCAGGATTACCTGCTCCCACATTCTTTCCTATTATTTGGTTACACTCACATGCAGCTGGCATCTCGTGCCCCACACATCTAACTTGGGGTGCAAGTTTCACTCTCCCACAATTTCCCTTTTAATCGTCACACTGTCCCACCATCTCTTATTTTGAAACTTTTTCTCTGTGTGGCTTCTCTTCTCATATTTCGTATCCCTTTCATTCTAAACAGTTTCTACAAAAGAACAAAGTCAGTCTACAGGATGAGGGCAGGGAAAGGGATGACAATTCTGAAGAAATCTAGTATTCTTTACTAAGCACACAGTATTTTTTCCCCATTATCTGGAGTCCCTTCTAAGCACCGATTCAATGAGAATTTCGCTAGTAGAAAGCTTTTAGAAGAATTGGAGACTTTTGCTTTTTGTTTTTCTGTACAAAGTTGCCTCTTACTTTTTTATCTAGCAGAGTTTGTCATTTTGTTTTCTTGGTGTGGTTGGCTGTTTGCATTTTCCTACCCTCCCACGACCCCACCACTTCCACTCTTCTGTTTGCCTCTTGCTTTTTGAGTGTCTGAAGAAAAGAAGATATGTTTGCGGCTATTGCAAACAGGGGAAACGTCAGGTGACGTTGTTCTGAACTGTTAAACTTTCTATCCCATGAAAGTTTCTTTAAATCGGAAAATTTTTTTTAAAGGCATAGTATTGAAGGAATACTGGATCTAGGAGGACAGGGGCAGGTGTCCACAGCCCTGCCAGGAAACGGGGTCCCAGTACTCCTGAGAGAATGTTTGTGCTTCCTGATGGCCTGCAATCTACCCCAGGAGTGCATGTGTTTGTGTGGGGATAGAGTCGGGGGTGTACAAGGCTCACAGGGCAGGGGCAGGATATATGGGCCGAAAATTCCAATGACATTATCAATTTTGCCTTGTAAGCCATATCCAGGTATTTGAATTTTGAAAATTTATCGCAACTGTCATCTCAAGCTCTCTCGAGAACCCTTAGGGATACCAATTTCTTATTAAATGGCAACTTCAGTTCCCTTTTGAACCTTGCACTTTTCTCATCTCTAAAATTCTCTTGATGGAACAGCGTTAAGTTAGTGACTTACATCCTTCGAATGACCACATTGGAAATGGTGGAGACCGCCTTTCATCCACCCCAGCCAGACTGGAATCCACAGCCCACCCTGTTGTGGGGGCACTGGCTATGAGCTCTGGGCGGCAACAGATGAGACCAAGACCTTATCTCACCTTTCTGACAGCGGCTGAAAGGCCACAGTGTTTGTATTGATTTACAGGAGTGCTTCCTAGTTTCGTTGTCCCTTTGCAACTGTACAGAACAGCTTGAATATTAGAAGGTGAAAGCCATGCTCTATAATAACCTTATGAAAGTTTCATGCTAGCATTTGATCAGTAACAAGCCTGGCTTAGAACAAAACCATGTTCCTTCAAATGCTGTTGTTGAAGGCTCACAGTGGCACTGAAGTTGTTTTCATGTTAGGGTGGCTTCATAAGGGAGCACATTGTTGGTAGACACCACTGTCTGGAGGAGCTGAGGGAGAGGGAAGATGAGTGGAGCATTTTCACTGAGAACGTGCTGAGTTTAAAGTCAGCCTTTTCACTTCTTGGAGGAAGGTAAAAACAAAGGTATTCTATCAACAGGCATTTGATAACTGTCTCGTTATTTACGCTCTTACGCAGTGATAGTTTCCATTCATTGAGCGCTAATCACATATGTGTGTGTCACACTCACTGTACGTTCCTCCTCAACGTCCTTCCCCTCTTAGCTCTTATATAGCAGCTCGGCCCTTTGGGGCATTGACCCCGGCTTTCTCACCAGGTCTAAGCCAATCAGTGCAGGTACTGCCTGTGGGACAGGATTGGTTTATGAACAGGGGATAACCCAACTGAGAACAGTGAATTGCAAAGGGAAGGCGTGCAACATCTGAGGACGTCTGGGAGTATCGCCTCACTCTTGAGAGAGAAGTCTGGGGAGGATGGGCAGCTGGACCTGTTACAGGCCTAGGGATGAAGCTGCCACAAACAGGACAGCAAAGGTGAACAGGGGTGGAGAGACCAAGCCGGAACCACTGTGGTAGGACAACCCTGTCCTCCTCCTAATGAATCAGATTCAGTCCAACCTAGTTCTGCATTCTCTGGAGCTGTTTGGATTAGAAATTCTGTTACCCGCAACCAACAGTATGTTCATATTGATAACAATCAGCATGTTAGCAAATTACCCATTACAACAATCCTCTGAGGTAAGTACCATGAAGTCTCCCTTTATAGATGAGGAAGCAGGGGCTTTGTGGGGTTAGTTTACCTTTCCAGATCGCAGGACGAAGCAGCAGAGCTGGGATGTAAACCCAGTTCTATCTGATTCCCAAGTCTGCCTCTTCTGCCCAGCAGTTTCCATGCGTTTCCACATCCTCACCAGCTGATCATCAGGAAGGCACTCACTTTTGGGGAAGCAGGAGGAAGCCCACTGTGGCTCTGCCCTTGAGCGATAATGGATAAAGGCCAGAGCACAGGACAAGTGTTCAGAGGCTTCTGCAACACGCCTCAAAGCTCAGGGCAATCCCGTGATTGACGCATAACCACAGAAACATAACAGGAGGCAGCACATTAAATCTTTGCGTCCTTTTTATGGCTAGATATAACACACATGCATAAAAGTGCTTAAAAAGTAAATACAATATAATTGACAATGATAAAAATAATGCCCTAGTCAAGAGCTGTTTAGATTCGGCAGTTAAATGTTGGTGGCAAAGGAAGTCAAGACAATCATCCTGGCCTGGTCATAACGTTACCTGTACCTGTAGCATTTGGCACATTTAGGAAAAGTAATGGTGTTTATACCCTAGACTATACCATTCATGCCACAACGAAATCCACAAATATGCCCACAAAATGCTATCCTAGAAAAGAGCCACTAACAAAATAAAACTGACTGAGTTAGGGCGATAGCACCAATGAAGCTATTATTAGCCCTGTTCTACTTTCTAACTCTCATGATGCCAAATTCTCAGAGAAAATGGCCCCTAAAGCAATTTCCGGGAAGTCCAAAGTTAGAAAGTGGTTTCCAAGGCCGTTAGAAGGGACGATTGTCATGCCACCCATGACCTTGTGCCAGCCAGAGCACACTAACATTTGAGGTGGGCCATCTTAAACAGACACACTTCACTCTGTGTGTGTGTGTGTGTGTGCTTTAATGATCTTTTTATTTTCCAGGAGATATCCTGCATAGACAAATACCAATTTCTGTTTGTGTACATCTCTTGTAATTGATTCTTTATTAGCTCTTTTCAAAGACAGTGTAATCAAAAGGTCTGTTTGCAGAATGTCCATTTGCTGCAAAATAAGAGAATAAATAAATCAATGGGTCTTTTTTATTTTTTTATTTTGAGTCAGGGCGTCACTCTGTCACCCAGGCTGGAGTGCAGTGGTGTGATATTGGCTCACTGCAGCCTCTGCCTCCTGTGCTCAAGCGATCGTCCCACCTGAGCCTCCTAAGTAGCTGGGACTACAAGGCATAAACCCCCACGCGTAGCTAATTTTTGTATTTGTTTTAGATATGGGATCTTACTATGTTGCCCAGGCTAGTCTCAAACTCCAGGGGCTCAAGTCATCCTCCCGCCTCAGTCTCCCAAAGTGCCAGGATTACAGGCATGAGCCACTGCACGCAGCCAATCAATAGGTCTTTACAGCCATCTTTATATCATCTTTATATCTGTGACCCTGTATGGGGCAGATTAGGAAGATAACCCTGGGGAGACCTCACCATTAGAAGGAGCCCTAAAAGCCTGTGAGGAGGCAACAGGCCTCCAACTGTGTGCCTGTAATTATGAGATAGATTAATAAGGATTAATAAGGATGTTCCTCTCCAGTTCATATTTTAACCCTTCTTTAGAGTCTTCAATTAAAAAGATAGAAAATATCTTCTAGTCCTGATGACTCTTTTCATTATTTTAATTACTAAGGTAATCTGTTTGATACCTTACATTCCCAGGCAGCCAGCAGATAATTATCTTTTCACACTGCTGAGACCAACCCAAAGCCAGGCAGGCTCCACTAGGAGCAGTCAGAGCCTGCCCTCATGAACAAAGACAGTGACATGATGGCCAAGTGGTCCTTAGAAGGTGCATGGAAAGGAGGATTTTAAAGAGCGTGTGTCTGTGTGTGCGCTGTCCTTCCGTATGGATGGTATCTGCTTTATGTGTTTGACAATGGCAGGTTTTTGTCTGCTTGCCATGCATTCATTTGCACTTTGAGTGCCATCCAGACAGCAGCATTCTGTCCCTCTTGTCATTGAGGTCCTGCCACTCAGAGTCCCCCAGCCAAGCCGGGTGACAGGGTGCTCTTAGTTTTTTCAAACCCAAATTCTTTGCAAGTGGCATCTCCTTGGGCCGAGGGCTTTGGTGAATAGTGTCCCAGCCTCCAGGTGGCAGCAGGATGTGGCTGGTGAGACTGCAGGCTCTACTTGGAGGAAGCAGGGTGGAGAGTGGGCAGAGGTGGGGGTGAGGGCTGAGCCTCCTTAGGGCAAGAGTCAGGTCTTATTCATCCTTGTTGCCTCGGAAATGTGCACACCACTAATAGTGATCAGTATTAATATCTGCTAATATTTATTAAACCCTTGCTGTTTGCCAGGCTCAAAGACAACAGAATAGAACAAAACTAAGGAGAAAGTTCTGCGCATGTACAGCTGACAAGTGGGGAAAGGCAGATCATAAAATAAATGGGGAACATATGTAGGACCTTAAGGTTGTGATGGGGGAGGCTGTGCACTTTTAAATGGGACAGGGAAGGCTTTGCAGAGATGGTGACGACTGAACAAAGACATGCAGGAGTGGGTCGAGTGGATACTGGGAAGAACATTCTAGACAGAGGGAACAGCAGTTGCGAAGGTTATGGCAGCAGCATGCCCCAAGTTTGAGAAATAGGCGGTGGTACCATGAATACCAGCCAAGAGAGGCCACCACAATTAGAGCAAGGTCCGTGATGGTCATTGCAGGAGATAGGGTCAGGAAGAACGGGCGGGAGCCAGATCACATGGGCCTATAGACATTGAAAGGATGGCCTGTACTCTGGAGGAAGTGGGAAGGTGCTAGAAGATTTTCAGGTGGATTTAGCAGCATGACTTTGGATGCTGTAAGGAGGCAAGTGTGGAGGCAGGGAGCCCAGTTAGACCATTGCAAAAATCTAGACAAGAGACAGTGGGGATTGGATAGTAGATGAGGTGGTAAGAGGTGCCCAGATGCAGGATATGTTTTGGAGACAAAGCCTGTAGGATTTGCTTCTGGGTTAGATGCATGGTGCAAAGTAAGTGACACCCTGTCCTGTCTGCCATATGCTGTTGGCCTCACAGGCCAACCCAGTACACTGTGGGAGGGGCTCACGCCAGGAATGAGTGCCAGATGGCAGGAGTTGTTGGGCACCGTCTTGGAGGCTGGACACCACAATGGGTGGAAGTGAATGGATGCTGAGAGGCACCCAGCAGCCCCTGCGGTGAGGATCACAGGTTTCAGTCACTTGCTGAATTGCACATGCAGTCTTGAGAGTTGGAAGGAGAGAGGTGGTATTCAGTCACCTGACAGCCTTCACTTCATTGCTAAATAATCTTTTCCTATTGGTTTCTGAAATATATTGAGTTGTCAACCCATTTTTATATTCCCAAGATGTCTTTTTTATTTTTTTCAAAATTATTGATTTCAGAGATCAATTGATCTTAAAATCTATATCCAAAGCCTACATTTTCTCTGATTCTAAGCTCACTCCTTTCTGAAACATTCCATGATTCATCCTGGACCATTTCTTCAGATCAGGAGTTCATCTGAAATAGCTTTAACAAATAATATTGCTCAAAATCTGCCTCCAAACCCAGTTCAAACCTCATCCCAAGAAACTTCCCACTGCTACCCCTCTCTCCTTCCCTCACCCCTCCCTCTCACTGTCACCTCTCCACTCAGCTTCCCCTCACTATCCCTGCTGTGGGAGCAGGAATCTCTGCCTCCTGGGGCTTGGGCCTTCTCCCCTTCACCCTTTCCCACTGGTACCTGGACCCCCTTTTTTGTGGTTGGCCAGGGAAGAAAATGACACCTCTCATTCTGAGCAAAAACTAGAAATAAGTGTGTCTCAGGGACTCATATCTAGTGGAAAAGATGGCGTGTTTGCTACAAAGGGCACAGCCAACTTCAATGCAGAAAATGTGGAAGGAAAATAACCTCAAAAGCTTTGGGACTCTCAGGCCTCAGAGCTAATGTGCTTGGCCATTTTTTTCTCCCCAAGAATGGTGAGGCCCAGGCATGAGTCTAGCCAGCCATCATGGCCACAGGCAAGTCAGGGATAAGGGTAAAAACTGATAAAATAAAGAATTAACATTGATTACCAGTGTATGCCAGACAATTGCTAAGTCTATTACATACAGTATATTATTTCGTCCTAATAGCATGGCTGGGGCCAAGAGAGGTTGAGTAACTCCTTCAAAGACACACTACTAGTCATTGACAAAGCCTGGAGCAGTGACCAAAAATAAGTTAGTTCAGCCATTGCTAGCCAGTTCTGAATACTTTCCATTCATTCATTCAGCCAATACAAATGAAGTGCTGCCTGTGGGCGAACGCTGTGGATGCTTGCTGCTTCGCTTTCTAATTTGTATATGTGAGCCTGCAACTGTAAAAGATTGGGTTTGTTGATGTTTTGAGGGGGACCGAGAAGTGGCACCCCTCTTCCTTCACTGAGTTCGGATGTCATTAAGAGTACAGACAGGAGCCGGGCGCGGTGGCTCAAGCCTGTAATCCCAGCACTTTGGGAGGCCGAGGCGGGTGGATCACGAGGTCAAGAGATCGAGACCATCCTGGTCAACATGGTGAAACCCCGTCTCTACTAAAAATACAAAAATTAGCTGGGCATGGTGGTGCGTGCCTGTAATCCCAGCTACTCGGGAGGCTGAGGCAGGAGAATTGCTTGAACCCAGGAGTCGGAGGTTGCGGTGAGCCGAGATCGCGCCATTGCACTCCAGCCTTGATAACAAGAGTGAAACTCCGTCTCAAAAAAAAAAAAAAAAAAAAAAAGGAATCAGGTGAAGATCAAATATAGCTTCATTACTGATATGATGAAATGAGAGGCTAGGCTTGATTTATAGCCACAGTCAGGCTCCCTAGCCTGCCTTCCTTGAAATCATCTCTATTGCAACTCTGAAGGGATGGCCTTGCAAGCCAGAAGAGCTGGTCCGAAAGGGGCCTGAGCCAGGCTCCTCCTCCCCTCCCCTCATCCGGGCCCTCCCCAAGGGAAGGGTCCATGTCCGGGAGTGGGAGGAGCCTGCGAAAATGCCTCCAAGAGCATGCCAAAGGGCTGTGGGGCTCCAGTTGCAGGAGTGAAGCAGGGCAGCAGAGTAAGGAAGTGGCCGGAGCCAGGCAGCCCGGCTAAACATTTTAAGCAGGGTGTGACATCAGATTTCTGTTTTTAAAAGATCTCACCAGCTGTGGTGGGGATTGGAGGAAGGCTGCAGTCAGGGTGGGGAGGACCAGAAACAGACCCTGCTGGGGGCCTGGACAGAAGGTGCCAGTGGCAGTGGAGGCCAGCCAGGGGCTTCTGTGTCACCTCCTGCTGCCGGCTCCTCTTGGTACTGGCGCTGACCCAGGTGGGCAGATACAGGGGGTCCTTAAGAATACCAACCATGCTGGGCTCAGGCCTCAGGCCCTGGCCGGTGCCTTCTGTGCTCAGCGCCCCTGTGAAAGGTGTTTTCTCTTCAAGGTTCAATCTCAGCATGAAAACTTCTTCCTTCTGGCATGTTTACAGTTTATGAAGTAAAAAGGCCATAAAGAGATTTATCCTCTCCCTCCTAAAGCTATAACCTAGGCGCAGTCATTAGCAGGCTACCAGGCCGATTTTCTCCCCTGGGGAGGAAGACTTGTGGCTGGGGAAGGCATGCTTGTTGCTAATGAGAGAACAAAAGCACTCCAGGCACACGTCTGTGCACTGTCTCCACTCCCTGCCGCCACGAAGGTGCTCCAGCTGGCCGAGTGGAGCGGCCCGTGGGAGGCTGAGGATACCGGGCCTGTGGGGAGTTACAGGCATTCCACCCAGTGAGGAAGTGTGTTCATTTGCCATTCACCAGGTATCTGTGGAACCCCTCCTGTGGGCCAACCATCATGCTGGGCACTGGGGATGCAAGTGAAAGTGAAAAAGGCAGAGTCCTTGCCCTCTCAGTAGGGCTGGTGCTGGCGGAAAAGACAAGTGTCAGATCATTATGTCACAATGGCACAGCAATGCCAGGATGCCAGGGAACTACCTAAAAGAGTGGGGCAGGGACATCGTTTCCAGGGAGGACCTTCCAAGCAGAAACCGGAGGCATGAGCGGGAATTCATGACATGGAAGGTTGGAGTGGGGTTGAATGTAGAGGAAGGGGAAGAACATGCCCTCGTGGGAGTGATGACCGCACACCCTTCTCTCCTGGGACGCAGACCCAGCCCTGCACCAGAAGCATAAACTGGCCTTCAGTTCCTACTTGTGCGCTTGATCAGACAAGATTGCAGTGGGCTGGACAGTAGAGATATTTTCGGGAAGCTTGGTTGAGGAGAAGCAAGAAATAAAAAAGTGACCAGAGAGGAGGCCCAGTTAGGAGTGAGTTTCTTTTACATGGGCTGGAGTTCGGCTGGTGGGAGGGAAGAGAAGGGTTCCAGGTGAAAGGGGTTGCAGCTGCAGGAGGAAGAAGTAGACAAAGGCCCTGAGAAGCCAAAGGCAGTGGAATGCAGATCGCCATGGTGGGGTTAGACTCGGGACAGAAGAGAAAGAGCAGGATTGGTGTGAATGCAGGGGGCGGGGGGAGTTGTAATTTTGGTGGCAGGACTTTGAAAGAGTTTCTTGGTGGCTTATTTCCGCCTGGGAAGAAAGGCTAGAATATTTTAAAAGATGGCTATTAATAGGCTCTCTTTCAACTTCCCCATTCATCTCTACTCATCTCTCCTAGTCAACCCATTCTTTTAGGATTTCTAAGCCTTTCCTCGCCATCATTTTTTGTGTTGTTTTGCTAGACACCCAATTGACTCACCCTAGAACTTGATGCTCCATTTTCCCATGCTAAGGCGAACTTCGTAATAGAATAAGTTTGGTGGGTTTTGGGGGGGGGGCTGGACTAGAATCCTAATACCATATACTGCTTAATGTTTTTTTCTGAGCTATACGAAGCATTCTAGGCCCAAACTCAGTCTTATAAATGATATTTTGGAAGATAACTCTCTGTAAGGACTCTTCCCTCAAGTGCTTTTAATTATGGTAGGAAAGCATGTAAGTTGAACCTCTGCAGTTTATCTGTCTTGGGAGGAAAGCCAAGAGTGGCCAATGAATGGATTCAGGCTAATTCTGGTCTTTCCGTCTACTTTTAGTTTATCAAGCAAATGGCATCTTCTAGCCTTGGGTTCAGGTTCTATTGTCCTAGGCACTTGAGGGTTGTTGAAATAATACAAATGCATTAATTCTCAGCAAGCAATAGACAACATATTGGGCAGAAAGCAAGCTTTAAAATGAGCCATTATGTAAACTGCCCTTAACTCTGTCCTCACCTGCATTCATTCTGGTGAGGAATCCTTTAAAAGAGAGTCCATAAATCTAATGCAATATAGATCCTTTCCAAGCTTCTAGAGTACAATGTCTCCTCCCTCTCCATGCCCAACTCCAAAGGAGGCAGATGAGTAAATACTTTTCTGCCCAAATCTAGTGCCAGAGGTGGGCCTCGTGGAAGCCTGTGCTAGCCTGGAGTAGCCCCCGACCCTCTGTGCACAGGAAGACAACTCCCTCCACGCCCTTGTTCCGTTGCTCTGATTCCACACAGTGGCCCTGGACGTGCCAAGCACTGTCATTCCTCCCTCATGATGAGCCAATGAGATCACAAAAAAGGACTCTCAGTTTCTTCCATTTAAAAATGATTTTTCCACCCCGAGTGTGTGCCTGAGTGCCCTGTTAAACATTTCTTTTTAATGGCATAATGACACATTTCACCCACTTCTCACTTCCTCAGTTCTGGAAGATTAAAAAATCAAAGTCCCCAACCAGCTCTGCCCTGGCCCCTCTTCAGGGGGTGTCCTGGGATGCGTCACATGCCCGGCGGTGGTTTAGTGAAGGGCCAGGCTCACTTTATATCTCTGTTGTGCTATGCAAAGATCCTGAGAAGGGAAAGGTAAGTGATTTATACAAAACGCTGGAGCTTCCTCCCTACCCTCCTCCTCCAGGAAGATGTCATAACCAATACATCAGGGGGCCCAGCGCTCTGTTTCTCCCCCTCCCCCATCAGAAATCTGTGCAGAATTAGAGCTAAGTCATGGGACGTATTTAATTAAAAGACTAATGGCAAATAAGGTTCTGGTGGATGGTGTCTAATTGCGGTCTGTTAGATTTTAATTACTCATGGTAAATTGTGAAAACTAATTCATGATGTGTCTTTGCACACTCCTGTTCTTTTTAATCACAAAGAAAATCTTCTTAGCCGCTGACAGGATGGGCCTCATCATCAGCACACAGCAACTTGATCTTACACGACAGTGACTCAGCAACTTGCCGAATCCAATTAGCAGCTTTGTATCTACTTACTCAGAATGGCTATAGCAAAATCTCACTTCAAACGCCACAGACAGCCAGGTCTCCCAGCCCCTGATTCGCTTGTGTGCTAACAGCAAGGATCACTGCCAGAGCGGAACAGAGCAGATACCGGGTTCCACAATGAGTTAGAAACATGGCTTTCCCCTGGATCCCAGCTTTTTGTCTGTCCTCAACGGAAATTGACACAGAAGTGCTAGGAAGCCCTTGGAGACTTTTAGAGCTGAGGAGCCAGAGAGCGGTCTTAGTGGTCACCTAGCCCTGATGAAGGAGCTGGAGTTCCGGGATGGAAGACACTTGCTTGGGACTACACAGGTGGGTGGTAAGAAGGCCCATGTCACAGGAACCCAAACCTCCTGACACCCCACGCTTTACTCTCCCTAAGACCCCCCACCAGATGTCTTGCCCAGATGTGTCTTAGGAAGGGATAGTGGGGTGTCCTTCCCAGAGAGGACCGTGCTGACTCTGCCTTATCCAGCAGGGCAAAGCAGCAAGTCACAACCCTCCCAGCAATCAGTTTCCTGGTTGTTACTGTAAGCGTAATGCTCCATAAGAGAGTTTGAGAAGTATATGAGCTAGCCATATGAAATTGCCCAAAACAACTGGAAACTCTTGTTTTAGGCACCTAAAAGTCCCTTCATTCTTGATTTGAGGGCAATGAGGCAGCGAGAAGGCAAGAGAGGAGAGAGAGAGAGTGAGAACGTGTGTTGTGTAAAAACATTATGAATCAAAGTCACTACTGCAAACTTCGAAGAAAGATGGTGGCCAGAGGGTACTCTACTTTGAACATCAATTTATTTGGTAGATAATAAAGGAAAAGGGTGCCCTCTTGGACACTTTGTGCTCTAGGACTCAGAATTTATGTTTAAACCTCTGTTCCAGCTATAGAACGCCACTCCGTGCCTGCCAACAAGATAGTAGATCCCTCTGCAGCTTTCTCCTTGGACACTTGCCTGCATTTGTGAGTTGCTGTTTTTGTCATTGGAATAGACTAGTTTCTGCACCTGGAGGCTAACGTGAATGAGTGTCTTTTAATGAATTGCAGAAATGATCAGCTGTGGCACAGAGCTGTCAGTAACCCAGCCTCTCTTTTGTCACCCATCACCTCCCCATGTAACATGCATAGACATATCATGCCTTTGTTCTATCTGTTGAAAGGGAACAGCACATCTATCTTCTCTCTGCTCTGTTTTGATTTTTCAAATGACCAGAGGTTGCTGCAGAGAGTGGTTTTTAAAAGACAAAACCAAGCAGGATATATCCTCCTCATCCAATGTGGTCAACATAGTCTTTCAAATAGAGACTCGCCGGCCATTAAAACTTGTCATAGTTTTAATGAAAAGTGGCAGTCCAGCACTGTGGTGGTATTGACAGAGGACGTACCTACCTGTTCTCATCCAGCTGGAGGTGAGATTGCCTGCATAGTGTCTAATACATGGCACCGAAATTTTAGTTAACATCAATGCTTTTACTTTTTTCTTTTTAAGTAACTCCAGGGACATATAACTTTTGATTAAAATCTAAATAAATATGTGTGTTGCTCATTAAACTAATTAACAAAGCTTGTCATACTGATAATTATGATAGTAGCTGCTATCTTTTATTGAGTATTCATTTTGTTCCAGGCACTGTGTTAAAATCTCATACACATGTATCTGTCTGACTTAAAGGTATTGAAACTGAGGGTTAGCGGGATTCAGTAACTTGCCACAGTGAAATGGCGTGGTATGTACTGAGAGCGGGTCTGTGTGCCTTCAGAGCCTGCGCTCTCAGCCCTTGTGCTGTTTCGCTTCACACAGTGTTCCAGGGAGTAGTCGAGTTTTCTGGAAAGCCTGGGACTGGTTGTAATGGCCAGGATAGGAGATCACTTCTCCTGAGCTATTTACGGCAACTCTGCCAAAACCATTGAGAGTATCTCTGGAACACTGGGACATCTGAAACCATAGCTTTAAAACAGTCTTGCCAAAGGGTAAAACCTAGTTTCCATAGGTTGTGATCTGAACCATCATATTGTTGCTGGCTTCTCACATCCACTTCCTTTCTGAATTCATTTTCCTTCTTCCTGAAATATACCCCTCTTAGGTCTTTCATCAAAGGTGTGTGAGTTGCAGCCCTTTTCATTTCGTTTCACTTTGTCTGAAAATGTTTTTATTTTGCCATTATTCTAGAAAAAGAGTTTAACTGGGTATAATTGTTATAGGTTGACACTTTCTTAGCATTATTCCATTAGCTCCCGAACTCTTTGTAGCTACTGAGAAAGCTATTTCTTTGTTGTTGCTCTGTAAGTACTGTTTTTCTTCTCTAGTGATTTTCAGGGTCATCTCTTCATCTTGGATGTTCTGCGGTTTTATTACAATGTGACATACAGAGTTTTTCAAATGAATCCCATTTAGGACTTACTGTGCTTCCTGAGTCTGAACAGTTCATTCGTTCTGGAAACTTCTCAGTCATTGTCTCTTTAGATATTGACTCATTTTGTTCTCTCTATATTCTTCTGGAACTCATATTCTATCCTATATGTTTCTTAACCTTTTTTATATTTTCCGTTTCTGTCCTCCTCGGTACAGTATTGCAAGCATTTCCTCAGATTTGTCTTCCAGTTTACTCATTTTTCATTCAGCTGTGTCTAATCTGTCATTTAACTCTGTGATTCATTTTTAAATTATATTTTTATTTCCATACGTTTTTATGTAAGTCTTTTTCAGACCTCCTATTCTTTTTTCATTATACTCTTTCATGTGGTTCTTTTATGTCTTTAAGCATTTTAATCATTCTTAAATGTTTAAATTCATTTTCAATCATTTAAATACTTTTTAGATTGTTCTGGTATCTGAAATCCTTGGGATACTCATCTTTCTGTCTTTTATGTTTAGCACATAATGGGTTATTTCTTCATGTGTTCTGTAATTTGGGGCCTTGAAGTTATGTTCATTGGAACGTATCCTGAGGCAATCCCCTGTGATCAGCCTTTTCCTCAGTGCTGTTTCTACATTTTCTTCTTCCAACTCTTCAAGGGTGCTTTAGCACTTCCCCAAGACCAGTTTTATGTTAATTTCTCAGCTTGAGGATCTGAGGTACTGTACACTTTGAACTCTAAATCCATATGAGACACACACCTGGAATTTCAATTGTCCAGGTAGGCTTTTTCTCCATGTTCTTCAAATCTAGACAGAGACAAGATTCCTTTTTGCCAATCTGTGCCAAGGATGTTTTTCGTTTTGTTTTGTTTTCCTTAGTCTGCTGTTACATCAGGATGGCAACTCTTTAGGATATCCACATTGGGCGGAAATCTGTGTTCCAACTTCTTGGTTCATGTGGATCAAAGCCTTCATTCTCAGGCGAAGATTAAAATCGAAACTCTAGGTTACAATAATGGTTTCTTTCACTGCTCCAGGTAGCTGCAGCGTTGGGCAGTTACTGCTGTGGTTTGTGTTACTTACTTTTTGCGTCTGGAGATTTTTTTCCCTTGCTTTCTTATTATCTCCTCAGCTACCTACTTTTTTTAGAAAGTCACTGCTCTTACATGTTGTATTAGTTCATTCTCACAGTGCTATAAAGAACTACTTGAGATTGGGTAATTTATGAAGAAAAGAGGTTTAATTGACTCACAGTTCTGCAGGCTGTACAAGAAGCATGGCTAGGAGGCCTCAGGAAACTTACAATCATGGTGAAAGGGTAAGCAAACACGTCTTACCATGGCAGAGCAGAAGAGAGAGCGAGCAAAGGGGGAAGTGCTTTACACTTTCAAACAACCGAATCTCTTGAGAACTCACTAGCACTAGATCAGCAAGGAGGAAATTTGTTCCATGAACTAATCACCTCCCACCAGATTCCTCCCCCAACACTGGGGCATTATAATTCAATCTGAGATAAAGTAGGGACACAGAGTCAAAAAATATCATATGTTATTCAGCATATCTAGGTATATGTGGCAGTAGAATCTTTAGTTTATCTTACTCTGCATCACTCTAGAACCTTCTAAGTCACACTATCTTATTATAAACTGTCATACCTAGGAAAAATTGTGGTAGAGAAGGAGACAGACATACTATTTGATCACCGGTTTCAGCAGTCTGTCCAAAACACACACTCTGCCCAACCTGAGCTCATTTATTTGCCCAGTAAAAATCTCAGCACAAAGCAATGGGGCCTAAAAATGTTGGGCAACACCAGTAGCTTCTTCAAGGCATGATAGTGTTTCACAATCCCCCTAGGGCCTTAATTGAAGACTCTTGACATTTTGCCTTTGAAATTACCCCATGGAGAGTCTTTTTTTTTTTTTTTTTTTTTTTTTTTTGAGACAGAGTCTCACTCTGTCACCAAGTGCCAGGCTGGAGTGCAGTAGCACTATCTCTGCTCACTGCAACCTCCGCCTCCCGGGTTCAAGCAATTCTCCTGCCTCAGCCTCCCAAGTAGCTAGGACTACAGGCACACGCCACCACGTCCAGCTAATTTTTGTATTTTTAGTAGAGACGGAGTTTCACCATGTTGGCCAGGATGGTCTCGATCTCTTGACCTTGTGATCTGCCCACCTCAGCCTCCCAAAGTGCTGGGATTACAGGCTTGAGCCACTGCGCCCAGCCCCCATAGACAGTCTTAGTAAATTTTGCCTATTTATAATAGACAGACTTCAACTTGCGAAAGTTTATTTTGTTTCTCTCCAGTGCACCAGGAATGTAAGGCTGACATCTTTTTTTTTCTTTTGAAGTAAGAAAATACCAAGAATAGAACACTCCTTTTCACGAAGTTTGGAAATGGACAACTGCAACTCAATATTACTTTGAAAAAGTTTATTGCCTCTGACTTTTACTTTATTAGTCCTTACTTGTTCCAAGTTACTGACAATGCTTCACTCTCATGGCTTCAATTTTTCCTAACTGAGGGAGTAGTTAGGAACAAATAGTATCAATTCTGTTTTATTGAGACCTGGAGAGTCCATAGATTTATCCAAGTAGCAAAGATAGCCAGACCTCCAAAAAAACTGTGCTCTTGAACCCAACCCAACCCCCTTGCCCCAAGAAATATTACTTTTTCGTGGAAGTACATTTTAAGGCTGTTCCCTCAAGTTTCATCAAGGGATCAGCCTTATGAAACCTGCTAGTGCTTTGAAGTGGGATATAGATGGGACACTGGCCACAGACATCAGATGATGTTTCCTAGCCAGGATAAAGAACATAGCTTTGGAGGCAGTTGCATGCCTAAATTGGAATCCCACCTCTGTCACCTAATAATTGGGTGACCTTGGACAAGTCACTTTTAACCTCTCTGAATTTTGATTTTCTCACCTGCAAACTCGTGGAAATAATTTCTATTATGACAGGATTGTAGTAAAAAATAGATAATACATACAGATTGCGCTCAGTGCCTCAGTGACATGCTAAGTGACCCATAACTCGCAGCTATGATTAATCATAAACTTCTCTGTATCAAGCCTCACCTAAAAAAATTATTTTAGAGTTTTATGTGGGATACGTTTTGCTTTCCTAAAAAACTGTGGGGTCTTCTCCTCTGGGGCAAGTCAAACCACAAAATGGAGGGAGCTTTCCTTTTGTTTTGATTGCAAGTTCTAAACCAAGTTGATATCTCGACTAGCTCAACTCAGGACCTGCAAATCTGTGTTCTGTGTTTTCCAGGTCTGCCTTCCTGACCCCATCCAGCTTGTATTTTTCCTCATTCTAACTTTTTAATTTATTCATCTTTTTTCTATTAAGAAGATAAAAATGAGATGCACTGAAGTACCTAGAACTTAATACAAAATAGATCATTCTTCCCTTTAAAACATTTTTCTTTCTTCTCTCACCTTTTCTTCCTTTTTACTCCTTACACTGTTCTACCAATGAAATCGTTTTTTTTTTTTTCTTTTTGTGATGAAAGTCATAGTCATATTCCAGAAGCATCCTGAAATTTAATTAGTGAATAATAACTGTTTAAGGGCCGTTGATGATGAGTGGACACTAATAAGCTGAACAGAATGTGCTTAGATGAAAGATGAGCAGAGTTTAAGGACACGGAAGTGAGCCGAGACCCAGCCAGACCATATCTTCGCTGTGGCCTTCACTAAGTCACTTTATCTCTCTGGGCCCGCTCCCTGTTCTGCAAAAGGAGGTGACAGTGTCCGCCTCTCAGGGTGGCTGTGCTGATCACAGCCAGTGAGATCATGTGGGTACAAGGGCTCTGGAAGCTGCGTAATTTTATAATTGTTCATTGCCCCTATTGTTGCTTCGATTACTATTAACAAAATGTTTTCAATTTTACAAACACTGTGTGATGGCAAGGCCCAGAGCTTTCTTTTGTTTTATGCATATTTAGAATTTAAAAGTTGTTTTCATATAGAAGTACATGGTTCTAGGATGCGATTCCATCAGTTTGTCATATTAGCTCTTCAGGTGAAGGGATGTCATAGGGTAGTCACGTTCCTCTCTAGAAGGTAAAAATGAATCCACGAGACCTGTGCCATAACTGTGATATGGCTATAAAGTAGTAAGCACAAACATTCTAGCAACTTCTGAATTCAGACAAACACTACACCTTCCACGTGGTCCATGCTGAAGACCTGTAACGCAGCCAGTTCTCCCTTTTTTTCTTTTTTTAAGAATTTTTATAGACCCAATGATAAGCCACATCAGGAATCCTACCCTGCTACTTTATAGTTATGCCTTCTTTTGACATATGGAATATTAATCAACAAGGTGACTTTTTCTCACCAGTTTTGGCTCTAAATGTTGCTGGGCCATTTGCAAACATGAAGTCTCCCTTCTATGGTGATAAATTGAAATAGTCATTTATAATTATAAAGTACCTTAAAAACCTGTCCACTTTGGATAACATTGTGAGGCAGCTGGAATCCCTAATATGAAACGGGGATATCTAGGCTTAGAGCTGTGAAGGGACCCACACCAAGTCACTTCTCATACAAAGAGGAGCTCTAAGCCGAGAATCCAGTGTCTGGCCTCCTCAAGCTGTTTTCTGCTTATCTTGCTGCCTTTATGCTCTGCAGAGCAAGGATTTCTCTCTTCTTAGAAGAATGTATTCCCCCAAATGAGTTCCCATCATATCTTCAACCAATTTCGCTTGGATTCGTAAATTCTGAGATGAATTTGGGCAAATCACTGTCTCTGGAAGCTTCACTTCCTCCTTTTATAAAAGACAGAGTTGATTTAAAGTTGTCCCCTGAGCCTTAGGGGTTCTGAGGAGCAGATGGGGAGGGCTGCATTGAGTGGGACCAAGGCCAGTGTGTGAGATCCTCTTGCCCCTTCAGCTAGAGCAGCTTTGCTTTGAGCTGTGCCACATCCAGTGTAATTTAGGGGGTCCAAATAGGAAGGGCAGAGAGATCGGGGTTCTGTTTCATTAGATTAAAAAAAAAATCTAAGCTAGGAGACCCTGAGATGGTGGTGCTCCAAGCTGAGCTTCACCATGCTTCCCTGCCTGACATGACAGGCAGACTGTTTTCTCCATGTTATAGATGAGAAAACTCATACGTAGAGAAGGTAAACCATCTACCTAGATCCTGTAGTTCAGAACAAGAGAATAGGAACTTGAACTCAGACAACAGAGCCTGTATATGCACCATCCCCTGTGTCTGGGACTGCCCATCACCCACTCTCACTTCCTTTCACCCCATCGGTTCCTACGCTGTGTCAGGCCTTAGCTTGTTGGTACTTCCACAGGGAACGTTCCTTGACCTTTAATAGCCCTTTCACGTAGCCTCATGGCATCATGTACCTTTCCTCCGTAAGCTTTAGCGCTGTGTAATTTACATTTCTTGTAACTCCTTAACTAATGCCTGTCTTCTATGCTACTCTGTCGCCTCTACAAGTCACGTCTTGGTTATTTTGTTCTGTTTTATTCCACCATTAGGTGTTGGAATTCACTTGGAGTGGTTGGCAAATATTACAGAAAATATTTAGGGGAAGTTATAGGAGTCTCAAAACCCTTCGAAGGCTGAATGGTTTTATTGGGGCAGGCTGAAGGCAGCCGGCCAATCCATTAAGTTAGGGAGAAAATAGGGACGAGACTTTCCCGGTTAAGTCTGTTTACCCCACATCCCTTTGCCTCTACTCTGTTTACTCTTGTGAATTTTGTGCTGGGTGGCCCTCTCAAGGGGAAATCAAAGGGAAATTGCCTATTAATCGTGTTTACTCTGGGCCTGAAGCCTAAAGCTTTTATCATTCGTAAAGCCACTCTTTTAACCATGTTAACTATCTAGGAGGGTGTTGACTTAGAACCTCTATTATGAATATATGTGTGGACAGACAGAGGGTTTGGTCGATTGGTTGCGTTTCGCCCTCTGAAAGCAGCCAATGGCCATCCGTAGCCCTCTTGAATCACTGTAATGGTGTGAGAGTCATTCATCCGTTATTGAGTCAGGGTCTGCAAGTTAGACTTCTGCAGAAGGTGACCCACATCTCAATTAGGTCTCCAGAATCTAGCAGAGTACATGGCATATGGCGGGTGGTCAGCATTCATTTGCTGAATGAATAAATTAATTGGGTGGATGATGGCAAACATCCTATGTGCTGCCTCCAGGGTCCCTTCCCACTCTGACCACCAGTGGTCCTGGCGTTCCCTAGCTAGGGCTGTCATGCTGTTTTGCTGCCAATAATGAGTAGAGGACTTTGAAGGGCTGTCATGGGGGAGAAGGACTGGAGTGAATCCAGGGCCAGTGAGGAGGAACACAGGACTCACTCAGCTCAGTATAAGGAGAGCTCCCTCTCAGCCCACGCTGTCAGAGCATGGAATCAGCTACCCCAGAAGCGTCCAACATAAGGCCTTGCAGAGCTCAAGCGTGGACCAGAAGACCCCTCAGGTGCCTTACCTTGGACTCTGTGACTTCATGAACATGTTACTTGTCTAATAAATATTTAATCAGGCTATCACTGCTATATTCCAGCCTAGAATATTATACATGCAGGAGGCTCATCCTGCCAGCCAAATCCTTGTTTTATCCCTCTTCCCTTCCATCTCTCATTGTTTGTCAAGAGATGGTGCAATTAATTAGACCCAGAGTTCGCCTCAAAGGTATTTTATTTGCGAAATAACAGTGTCATTGGAAATGTATATAAATTTCTCTTTATCGCTTGATCTTAGCCAAAAGGCCGAGAAGCGATAATAAATTTCTCTTTATCAATGTGTAATTCCTTCATAATTAACTGACACTGAGTCTTAAAGTAATTAACCTATTTCTTCCGTTAGTCACTGAAGAAATAAAAGTTTAACAACATATCACAGTCGTAGGGAATTCTACTCATGAATAACAGGGGTTGAGGGTGATGTGCACTCCTTGCACAGGTGGCTGTTAATACCATATGGCTGACGTGGTACTCTCATATCCTCTGCCTGTCTTATCTGACCTCCAGCTTGTTTATGGCCCAAGCCCTTTATTTAACATCTCAGGAGTCCATTCTTATTTGCCAGGAATGAGACCGGAAGTAAACAGGAGGCCAGCCTCTGTATGCAGTGAAGCTGCTCAGAGTTCAGTCATCCTAGCCTTTCAGAGGAGTCTTTTCAGGACCTGATCCTGCACCCAGTTGGTCCTGTTGCTTGCTGAATGTTGGATTTGTGATGGGGTCGTCTCAAACAGAAATATAAGGCCCTCCCCTGTGACCCCACCCCACCCTGCAGCATCCCACCCCGTTTCTGTCTTCTACCCTCTGTACATGCAGACCAGCTGCTCTGAACTATTTGCTTCTCCTTGGACTGGTCTGCGCATGCTCACAATTCTGTCTGTTCCCTCTGCAGAAAGAGCTTTTCCTCTGTACCACCTACCCATGTGGCAAAGTCATATCCGATCCTTCCATTGCCAGTTCACTTGGCACCAGTCCGTGAAACTGCTCTGATCTCTCCTGGGCAGGGCGAACCACTTTGTGGACATTGCCATGGTCAAGGCCAGCTTCCTACTGTGATTGTCCGTGGCCTGTCCTCTCCCAGTAGATCATGCGCCCTCGGAAGAGGTCCTGATTGGGTCATTTGTACCTGGAACATACACTCAGCAAATCTTTGTTGAAATGGAAGGGGAATTAATACAATGAATGCCCCTTCCCACCAGTACCTCTGGTGATGTTTTGCCAGCTGGACTGCGCTCCTTGCTTTCCACCTGTCAAAATTCAACTTGTGCTTTGACATCCAGACCAAATCCTATCTCCTCTGCCAGTCTTTGCTGACCTCCAAGTTGTCTATGGTCCATGTCATTTATTGAACATTTAGTATTAATGGCTTCATCCTGTTGACTGTCTTTTCATGTATGAATGTCTTCACCCCAGGCGGATTGTAGTATAGCCTAATCCTTCTTTCTGTAACTTTTGAGATACATCTTCCCCTCACCCTGTCTCTGTGTCACACACAGAACAGCCACTCCATGAATATTTATGTATTGATCAAGCAGTTCATACACCTGTTTGTACGAGCTACAATGTCCACTTCAGTACAGAGCAAATAAGAGCTGATCAGTTGCTTGAGTTGGAAATGGAGCCCTTCACCTGCCACAAATCTTCTGTTCTATAACCTGACTCATCCACCAAAGTGTCGACACGATTGGGAGGCTGCCTTGGAACAGTACAGAGTTAAAGTTAGCTCTGTTGACTTTGGCTCTGCAGACTAAGCCAGAGAGAAAAATAAAATCTCTTCCAAATTTTCCACACAAACGAAAAGCACAGGGCTTTGGAAATCTGTGCAAAATGAGACATTACTTTCGTGTTCGAAATGTAAGAGGATGGCTTAGAAGATAATGAAACAGTTGAAAAGAATGTGTTAAATATGACCAAATCCTGCCATAGCATTATGAGGGGAGGATCTAAAAAAAAAAAAAAAAAAACCAACAAAGATCATTTGTATACAATGCTAGTTATCTTCGTTGCTAAGCTAATGAAATCATGGAGATGCTCCATCGCGGGAGGGCCGGAACCAATCACATGAGACTCACTGCAGCCACCCTGCCGTGTGCACACAAGTGAGTCTGGTTTGTTTTGTTTTTCAATGAAATGTGGGTTGCCAACTTCCATTTCTAGTAATAACCCCTGAGCATCGTGTGTTTAGGGTTCATCCGTGCTGTAGCATGCATCCTATCAGTGATCCATCAGTACAGAGGAGGAGGTTAAAACTCAGATAATTTATCTAAGGCCATTCAGGTCTTTCTGTGTGGGCCAAAGTTGAGCCGCGATAATCTTCAGCTACCTACATAATAATACCAGTGTTAACTGTTAACCCGAACGACGCTAAACATTTTACCTATACATCTTTTTCATTCGATTCCTTCAAAAACTCTTATCAGTTCATGATCTGTATTTTAGAAGGAGAACCTGGACTAGCAATTCAGAACTGGCCCAAGACTCTGTAACTGAGAAGTGGTAGAGCTAGGCTAGTCTGCATCTCAAGCCTCTCCATGAGAGATTCCATTAGAAGGTTTCCCCAGAGCAGTTATTTTCACATATACACGCGTGCAAGGACCAAGGAGCTCGGCCACATCCCCCAGGCGGTGTTCGCCGGTCCACACTCACTGGGAAGTACCCGGCGAAGTCACAGGGAGTGATGAGAATAAAAACCTGGGGGTGTTTTGAAACATCCCTGAGGACTTGGCGAGTATTTGATGTGAAAAAGTATTTCTTGCCTGCAAAACGCGTGTCTCTAAGGAATTCTTACATTGCCAACGTGTGCTGGCTAGGAGCTGGGCCCGGCGGGGGAGGCCCTCTCTCTCTCTGCCTCTGGCCCTGCCTCCGTCAAGGCCTGGATTGGAGTTGTCTTTCCCAAGGCAGTAACTGTCAGAGGAACCATCTGGACTGGTTTCTTGTGACTGACTCCGAGGAACAGAAACCCCTATGGGAGGAACTCACAGGCCCAGCAGCAGCATCAGGGAGCGGCAACGCTGGTGTTCGCTGGCTGGGAGCTGGGGGAGGCACCGTTCAGAACGGCCCCACAGGAGCATCGGGCCCGGGACAGACTGTTCTAAGAACAAGAACCTCTTAGCTGTGGGGAGTGCATGCACGCTATTTGCGAAATAACAAAGGGAATAGATGGAGGGGCGGAGAGCTGTCCGGAGCATTGTTACTGCTGGAGCCCCCTCATCTGCACGATGGCTTTCTCATTAGGCCAGCACGCTTCCCTCTGGCTCTCATCACTCAGATCATGGGCCCATCCTAGCCTTACCCTTTCTTCCTGTGTAGACTCTGGGCAATGTAGCAAGGCCCTATCTCTACAAAACAATCAAAAACTTAACCAGGCATGGTGGTGCACACCTGTGGTTCCCCCTTATTGGGGGGGGTGCTGAGGTGGAAGGATCCCTTAAGCCCAGAAGGTTGAGGCTGCAGTGAGCCGTGATTGTGCCACTGTGCCACTGCACTCCAGCGTGGGTGACAGAGCAAGACCATTCTTCAAATAAATAAATAAATAAATAAATAAATAAATAAATAAATAAATAAAAGTAAAAGGATCTCTTCTGTCTTCTGAGCTGACTCTTGGGATTCTAGAGCCAGAAGGCGCCTCAGGGCCCATTTATTCCAGCCCTGTCATTGGGGGCGAAAATGAGGCCAGTGGAGGCTAAATGACTCTCCCAGACCCACGCAGTCATTCATCACGGGGGCTTAGGCTGGCACTCCGGCCTCCTGCCTCCCAGGCCCCTGTCCTCTTCTTGCATTAAGCCCAGAGCAGTTCATTAGGAAAGCCATAAGTCTCATGGTCTGAATTTCTTCTCTTCCCTTATTGGTTTTCTTTAAACATAGAGAAGGGGTAAAGGGGAAAAATGATTCACTTAGTTTCCAGACCACTTATTTAATCCTGCCTAATTCTGAGCAATAATTCATCACCTTCCCTGACTTCCACTCCTCACTTCACTGTTGCAGCCAAAGCTAACTAATGCATCTGTGCTCCCTGGGAAAGAATCTCTTCCTATCCTTAGTCCAAAGTCATAGTCCTAGTCCAGAGGAGAGTAAAAGAAACACAGGAAATACAAGTCCCTCAACCCCACAGTTTGATTGTACTTGCCAATAAGCCACAGGAGTAAAGGAGGAATATGGGCGATGAGTAGGTACTGAGCGCCTACGATGGGCGGCTGGCTCTGTGTTAACACTCTGCATACCCCCTCATTCAGTCCTCTCTAACCCTGGAAACCAAGTGTTGTCCACCCTGCTCTGCAGATGGGGTCACTGTGGCAAGGAGGGTTATGTAAACTGCCCAGAGTCGCACAGAGAGCAAAGGGCATGGCAGGAATCAGAACCTTCTTTCTCTAGCTACAAAGTCTGGTTCTCCACTCCACCATGCCCAGTGAGCTCTCTATTTTCAAGAGAGGCCGTGGAAGTCATCACCACGTCCTCCTCCTCTTCCTCCTCCTCCTCCTCCTTCTCCTCCTCCTCCTTGTCCTGTCATACTGTGCCTCTTGCCTGAGTCCAGCCCTGCCCATGAAAGCCTTGCGTGTATTGACCCTCACAACCAAGCACGGTGCCTCTGACGTGGGCAGCTCCAGACTGAGCTTCTGCATCAGACAAGCAGGAGACAGATGAGGAGTGAGCCGGGGAAACCCAGTGTTTGTTACTCTGAAAATGGAAGCTGCCCCGTGACAGCATCTTCTCTCCCGTTGAGTAATCCCTGCATGAATAGATGGCAGCTGCAGTGACTGCTGGTCATATGTGAGCTATTCTGGGAGGTGTCGAGCGCACCATCCAAGAACATGAAGTCGCTGCTCTGTCACAGATGGAGAAGCAGACAATTGTGGATGTTGCAGGAGCTGGGATTTGGCTGGATCCCCTGGAAAGGTTTTATTTCGAGTTCAGAGCCTGTTTGGTTGCCAGAGTAAACCAAGTGGTTGTATGATAGAGGAACTCCAACCCTCACCAGCACTCTGACCCCTCGTTCCAGCTTTCCAGTGAGGCTCGAGAGCCCTGAGTTCTTTAGAAAATCTTCTCTTGGCACACTTTGAACCGGAGAGCGGTGACGCTCTTGGCAGTACTTTCGGTATTTGTTGGTTGTATCGCTTAAGTCGATCAGGGGAAAAAAAAATACAAAAAGAAGAAAGCACTGGCGAGGGACCCCTTTTAAACATTTATAGTATTGAGAATTTATCGTTTTGAGAATCCTTCACCTGTTGGTGGGAGGGCAGAGCCAGAGAGGAACATTGGCTCATTCCATCTTTTTTTAAACAGAACAATTAAAAGAAATTACCCTTCTCCATAGCTTGCAAACCTTGTCACTGCTTAGAGAACATTGGGATTAAAGGAAAAGGAGAGACTGAGCCAGACTTGACTATACTCAGCATCTCTACATCCTTGTCTTCGGTCTAAGGGCTCTGGGAGGGGGCAGCATCAAAGTACGCCATCCCCTCCCTGCTGTTGCATTCTGCCGTCCAGCCCAGCTCTCTGCCCCTCTGGCCCTGGCTGTCAGCTTCCACACAAGCTGCTGCTCTTGTCTAGGATGGTCGAGTTCGGTGGCAGTCACCCTGGAGCAGGGACCAGGATCCAAGTGAAAGTAAGTTTCAGGAAAAGTTTGAGTCATGTTTCCAGTTTGAAGAGCCAGGCTGAATCTCTCAGAAGGGGAGCTGATGGGCAGCAGTGGGAGAGTGGAAGAGGTGGGCCCTGGGCACAGCATGTACCGTGATATCGTTCATTACCTGCCAGTGACTGTCTTATATTCTATTTGCTGGGCTGTCTTATATTCTGTTCGCCCCTCTTGGGAGGTAAGCTCCTGGCAGGCAGGATAATCTGAAGCCTTCTGGTGGGCCCTGTAGTGCTGCACTGTACTAGGCAAACAGCACATGTCAGTGTTCTTAGGGAGGTACAAAAGTGGGAAAAATTAGGTGCTGAAGAGCAAATCTTGGGAGAACATGAGGTTCCATGTGGGGTGTGGCTGACGTTACCGCCAAGCAAGTACCAGCCCCTCCTGCTGTCATTGGCGTACTGGGGAACGGTCCTCTGCTCAGCCGGCTCCTGGATTTCTGCAGGACGTCAGCAGGCTGCTAACTCCGGGATGTGAGCTGGTTGAGGGCAGATCCTGGCTCCCCTTCATGTGCTTATCTGTGTCTAGCCCAGTGACTGGAACATGCTGCTTGTCAAATGACTAAAGGAATCTATGAATAAACTGGTGACAGTGGAAGCCCTGCAGGTTCAAACATTCTAAGATTCCTACACCAAAATATTTTTAAAATTCAAGCGGTATCCAGGGACCAACTCATTTAAGCCAGTACCCCAATGCAATGAAACTGCACCACCAAAAAACTTTTTTTTAGAATCTCTCTTCAAACTCCTTATACTGGGATTTGACCTCTCAGACTCAGTAATGGGCAATCTCATTTACTTTGCCTATGAGTAGAAGCTGTGAAGTACATAAAAGAGAACTTTTATTTGCTTCTAAAACTCCAGGTAGTCAGTGCAGCCTGTTGTCTCCTTTGGGGCAGTTTCTTGTCCTGATGAATGTGCCTGATGAGTTGGGGGAGGGCAATAGGGCAATGGCACCGTTGTGGTGCCCACTCCGGCCCCATGCCCTTACCCTTCCTTCCTTACCCTGGCAGCCCTCTCACTTCCCCGGCCAGCTGTCTGGCTTCCCAGACCACCTTTAATGCCATTATAAGCAGGAAAGACATTAAAGCGTCTGTGCCCCAGGCGCAGCCCACCCCACTCACTGTCATTCTTCCTCTCCAGCCGTGCCTTCTGTTGGTGGAAGGGCAGAGCAAGAGAGGAGTGTGGGCTCATTCCATCTTTTTTTTTTTAACAGAACAATTAAATTACCCTTCTCCGTAGCTTACAAACCTTGTCACTTCTTAGAGGATGATGGGATTAACGGAAGAGAGTGACAGTTAATAGTTGGGCTCTGAAACCAGATTTCCTAGTTTTTGTTTTCTTAATTGAGGAAAATTTTACATAACATAAAATTAACTTTTTTTTTTTTTTTTTTGGAGTCCAGGGCTGTTGCTGGGGCTGGAGTGCAGTGGCGCAATCTTGGCTCACTGTAACCTCCGCCTCCTAGATTCAAGTGATTCTCCTGCCTCAGCCTCCCAAGTAGCTGGGATTACAGGTGCCCACCACCACGCCCAGCTACTTTTTTGTATTTTTAGTAGAGACAGCGTTTTACTATGTTGGCCAGGCTGGTCTCTAACTCCTAACCTCAGGTAATCAGCCAGTTTGTGGCCTCGGGGTCTTTCTGATGACATCAACTGACCAGTGTGTCTTATCATCGGCCATCCAAATAGAAGGACCTACTGCTGTCATCTCCATGTATTCCAGAGTTACTCAGCTGTTCCATGCAAGCCAAGTCAACACCAATGTAGTAAAGAAGAGACTAAACTAATTGTCTGCACAGCACATACATGGCATGTATGGCCTGTATGCTTCCTGGACAGCCGACAGGTGCTGCTGAGGGAGGGAGTCCTTCAGCCTTGCCTCAAGCCTTGCTGACGGCAGTGTGCCTCACAAACACAGTTACCTTCCACTTGGGTTGACCCCTGACCCTGTCTGCTTGTTGGAATCACGTGGAGAACCTGGGACAGGCTCAAAAGCGCAGGCCCCACCTCCCACCTGCTGAATCCAGATCTCCAGGGTGTATTAGGAAATCAAATTTGTCAGCTTCCCTCCCAGGTGACATTGATACATCCAGTCCAGGAGAAACCAGCAGCCTCCATTCGTCAAGCTAATGTCTCCCTGACTATCACCTTCTCCCCCTGTGAAAGATGCAGATTGTTAGCAGTAAGTGGTACCTGGATCCCAACCTCAGTTCTCCACTGCAGCTGGGGAAATCTGGCTGGACAAGCCACACTGCTCCTGCAGGCACAGCCTCGTCCATCCCGCACTCACCTGTGTTCTCTTCCCCACTCTGTAGGACGCACAGGACCAGCCACTGCTACCGCATCACCTACCGCCATATGGAACGGACTCTGTCCCAGAAAGAGGTCAGGCACATCCATCGGGCTGTGCAGGAGGCTGCAGTCCAGCTGTTGGGTGTGGAGGGCAGGTTCTGATGTCACCGCTCCACCCAGGCCGAAGCCCTCTTGGGGCTCCAGGATTTGCTGAAAGAGAAAAAGATACGGTTTTTGAACTGGGGCATCATTTGTCTTTCGATAAATGGATCGGTTTTAGGACTTTCAGAAAATAAAAGATCACTCTTGAAAAGCTGTTGACATAGCATTTGTCTTTTATTTGGGGAAAGGGGGAAGGTCTTTTCCTATTCCTTTTAGAGTGCTTTGCCCGCTGGCATTGGTGCTCAGTATGGTTAATTGGTCCCTGGGTTCCATTAAGCACCAGGCATGATTTCTTGCCTGACAGGCTCCTCCACCCATGTAATGAGTGAAGCCACACAGAGGGACATCAGAAATTCCAGATACAATACAGGAAGCTTTTTGAATCAGCTTCCATTCCTTCCTCCCTTCTCTTCTTTTTCAGTTTTGCAAAGGGCAGGCTTCAAAGAGGGCACTAATGAAATGCCAGGTCTCCCCTTGAAAGTGAAGGGAGTTGCATCTTTGAGCCCGGGCAGGCTATCTATTTGATTTTCATAAACCCATGGCTTGGAGTCAGGCCTGTGGCCCCAGGACTTGGGCTTAGCTGCCTTCTGCCCCACTGGAGAGGAAGAGAAGGGGCAAGAGCTGCCCCAGAGTCTTGGAGGCACACAGAGGAGCCAGGTCCTCAAACTCCTTCAAGCTTTCCCAGCAGGAAGCCTCCCCTTCCAGAAGGCGACCTTTAAGGAAGAATATGGGGCTTTGATGTTCCCCCTTTTCCATCCCAGGCACTTTGTAGTCTGCCTGCCTCATTCATGACCAGTTTTAATAATCAGCCTCCATCCCTGGCATGATGCTGGAGGCTGATGGAGGACTGCAGGTGCTGGGATAAATATTTGATGCGGAGTGGCCATTATCAGCTAGCGGCATGGGGGTGGGCAGCTGCTTTCCTAAGGGAAGGAACAGCTTTAATGTCATCTTACCATGTGATTAATTTGGACTCTTCCCTTGGATTTGCAAGAGAATTAAGGAAGCCATACCCCAGGTCCCGCGCCCAATCCTGGAACCAAATCACTGTCTGGGGCTTTAGGGCCCACGGGTGCAATTCCCCAGGTGGATAGATCTGAGTGGGAAGGCACAACGTGATCAGTGATTTCCTCTTCAGCAGCATTTGCCAGCAGGCCATTTCTGATTCAGCACTTCAGGATGTCCCTTCATCCCCATGACTGGTTAGCCACTTATTAACGTTCTTTAAGAAAGCAAGCTAGGTGTATAAAATGCAAAACCGTGATGCTGTCCTGGGACCCAGAATCTGAGCAGTATTTGTCAAATACAGTCACATGTCACTTAAGAACAGTGAAACGTTCTGAGAAATGCATTAGAGGTGATTTTGTCGTTGTGCAAACATCATGGCGTCTACTGATACAAACCTAAACAGTATAGCATACTACACCCCTAGGCTACACGGCATAGGCTATTGCCAGAGGCTGCAGACCTGCACAGCATGTGGTATGACCAGGATCTATGTCCCCACCCAAATCTCATGATTAAATGTAAGCCCCAGTGTTGAAGGAGGGGCCCCGTGGGAGGGGATTAGATCGTGGAGATCAGCTTCTCATGAATGGTTTAGCACCATATGCTCCGTGCTGTTCCCATGACAGTGAGTTCTCATGAGATCCAGTTGCTTAAAAATGTGTAGTCCCGCCCTCCTCGCCACCTCTTGGTTCTGCTCCTGCCATGCAGGAGACGCCTGCTCCCGCTTTGCCTTCCTCCATGAGTGAAAGCTCCCTGAGACCTCCCCAGAAGCAGAAGCCACGAGGCTTCCTGTATAGCTTGTAGAACTGTGAGCCACTCTTTTCTCTGTAAATCATCCAGCCTCATGTATTTCTTCATAGCAATGCAAGAACGAAGTAAGACAGCACGTTACTGTGCGGAAAATTGTAGGCACTTGTAACAAATGTTATTTGTATCTCTAAACTGAAAAGTTACTGTAAAAACACTGTATTATCACTATCCCCTATGCCATCTGTTGTTGACTGAAATATCGTTATGTGACGCTATATTTGTTCCAAACCCTATACTAAGGTCCTAGAGTAGGGCTCACATTGCTGACATTCCAAAGGATTCACAGAGGCCTTTCTTGAACATTTCCCTCAACACTCCACGAGGTGGGATCGACTGTTATTTAAATCTTACAAGTGAGGGAACAGAGGCCTGGAGAAGTCACAGGAGTTGGCCATGACTTAAGCCGTGACTTCTTGAGGCCTCTGTTCCCTTGTCTGTGACTTAAGGTGCATATGCAGGAGGTGGCAGGCCTCACACTGAAGTCCACAGCCTCCACATTAAGAATGTCTGTCTATAGCCTGGACAACATAGTGAGACTCTGTCTTTACAAAAAATTTGAAAAACCACCTGGACATGGTGGCATGCCCCTGTAGTCCCAGCTACTTGGGAGGTCAATGTGGGAGGATTGCTTGTGCCCAGGAGGTTGAGGCTGCAGTGAGCCGTGATTATGCCACTGCACTCCAGCCTGAGCAACAAAGCAAGACCCTGTCTCAAAAAAAAAAAAAAAAAAAAAAAAATCTGTAAACACTAGGGGGTTGACTGTAGGGCCTGTGTCTCTTTACCGCTCCCTAGACCTTCGTTCTATTTCTACGGGGGCTTGTGCAGATCCCCTCAGGGTCCACTCTGACTGACTAGCACTTGTGACAGAAGTGAGCTTTTCCCACCACCAGGGAGCCAAGGGGACATCCAGCTCTTGACTTTTTCATGCGACTCCCACAGGAGAATAAATAATGAAAGAGGGAAAAGCAAGGTAAACTCATCCATTAGATGAAGTCACTTTGCAGTTCAAGAAATACATGATTCCCATAGGAAGGACAGCATGGTGACCAATGCCAGCATGATGGCTGTGACCCTCCCTGGGAGGCCCAGTTTCCTCCTTTGTCAAATGGGGATGATAATAGCGCCTGCTGCAGAGCGTGTGGTGAGGGCAGTGTGAGACATTGTGCACTGCCCTCGCCGCAGAACCCGGCACCTGACAAGCCATCAAGAAGGGGCGCTGCTCTGATCATTATTCAGGGAGAAAAAGAGGGAAGCGGGAACCATCCAAACCAGAACAGACCCCATAGGGCATCTGCATGTCCCTTCGGTCTGCACATGAGGACACTGAAGCATAAAGGGACAAAGTGACTTTCCCAGGGGCACAGTAACAGTGAAGGACTCTAGAGTTGGGCCTCAAACTGAGGTTTCCAGAGCGTTTTTCCAAACACCACATTGAGGCAGAGATCCTGAGAGTGTCTTTAGGAGGAAGGCCCCCACGGGGCTCAGGACGGGCCAGGCTGGGGCTGCAGCACCTCGGGAAATGCTGGAGAGTCTTTCTAAAGGGCCCTTGAGCTTGACTTGCAGCTCTGTGGCCTTTTGGAGAAGTTTCCCTACAGTCCTGTCATCTGGTGCTTCAAGACACAGTGACATGAGAGGACAACCTTACACAGAGTTTCCCTCCTTGTAAGGATGGTCTAAAAGCCCACATCCTGGAGTTGAGGACCTGGGATCCTTCCAGCACATGTGTGAGCTGTCCCTATGATAAGCCTCTGAGGATGCTGGCAAGACGGACCAGCAGGCACTAGTAATTGGGAATGTCGTGAGCATAAATTCTGTGACCAGTGGAGCCTCACGTAGAGCAGAGGGCCGTGCAAGCTCAGCAGCCATTTGTGTCTTTGTCCCCTCCCCAGGTTGCTCTGCTCCTGGCTGTGCCCATGTCCTGAACAAGTCGGCAGAGCTCCACGGGTGCCTGATGCTCCCAACAGTGGCTGGTGGTCAGGCAGCCAAGCAATGGGAAAGGAAGCCCCTCAGCTCTGGAAGTTCTGTTTTTTTCATATATAGGAAAAGCAGGTGAGAACTTTGTATGGTGGCCTTCAAATGCTCCACGTGCCCCATATGCCCCTTCAAATGCTTACCCAGACTACCCAGTGGGCATCTGTGTGTTCTCGGTTCTCACGGCGGGAGCTCTCCACACTGCCCACTGGCCATGATGACTTGAGGAGCACTTAGTGGCTCCTGGCCGGGGCTGTCTGTGCTCTCCCCATCTGCAGGGAGGCGAGGCACTACTGTCACCGTAACAGGGATGTTAACAGGGATCACAGCAGCTGCTGTTTGTGGTGAGCAGGTGCAGCGCCCCACAGTCTCAACCCCAGAGAGTGGAGCTGCTCTGTCTTATGTGTGAGAGATAGAGCCATGAGCAGGGAAGACAAGGCCCAGCCCTGGTGGAGTCCACATGCACGGTCTCATTCCACCCCCTCCAGCAGGCCCCCATGCTCCCCGTTCTCCAAGTGAGAGGTTCACGTGTTCAAGGAGCCATTGCAAAGTCAAAATTTAAGAAGACCTCACATCCAAGTCTGCGGTCGTGTCCTTGCCTTGTACTTCCCTGTGCACTTGCCCAGCACACCCACAGCCAGGGCTAGGGATTCACTCCGGACCAGGGTGAAAGCAGGTGGGCCACCACTATGGTGGTGACATCCACTGCATGGGGCTTCAGCTTCCACGACAACAGCGGTAGCCACAAACAGGCCATGGGACCCTTTTGTAAGGTGCCAGGTTACGGGGCATGGGCCCTTGGGACCAGCTGTGGGTTCTATGTCAAAACCATTAGAAGTCCCACTTTAGACCGGGCGCGGTGGCTCAAGCCTGTAATCCCAGCACTTTGGGAGGCCGAGGCGGGTGGATCACGAGGTCAAGAGATCAAGACTATCCTGATCAACATGGTGAAACCCCGTCTCTACTAAAAATACAAAAAATTAGGGGGGCGTGGTGGCGCGTGCCTGTAATCCCAGCTACTCAGGAGGCTGAGGCAGGAGAATTGCCTGAACCCAGGAGGCGGAGGTTGCGGTGAGCCAAGATCATGCCATTGCACTCCAGCCTGGGTAACAAGAGTGAAACTCCGCCTCAAAAAAAAAAAAAAAACAAGTCCCACTTTATCCTCAGATGTTCAAAGTAGTCAATAGCTTCACACTTGCAACTACAGTGACTTCGGGAAGGTAAATCAGATGTCCTGAGGGACAGAGGAAACTCTGAACTGAACAATCTTCGGACCCTACAAGGTGATGGTGTCCCCAGGAGGATGTAGCCTAGCACCCAGGAGCTGGGCCAGTGGGAGGGAGGAAATGGGCTTATTTCTGACCTCAGCCATCACTCCAGAGTATGCTGACTCTCCACCTAAGTGGCTTCTGTACCCAGGAATGCCTCATTGCTTAGAAAGTCGAAGAAGCAAACAAACAAACAAAAAAGACACAGCTAGTGCCCAATTCAAAGGCAGGGGCCATAGGAGATTCCAGCAATGTGCATGAGACTGTCCTGCCCTGGCCCTTTCTCTAGCCCTTTCTGAGCTCAGGGGCTGCACTCAGTAGGAGAGTGGGGCCAGAATGCCCCTCGGAGCCCTGGACCAAGCCCAAGGCCACACTGGGGATCTAAACCCAGCTCCGCCACCTAGAAGTCATGAACATCCCGGAGCCTGCATTTCCTCAACCCTAAAACGGAGGTTATAATCTCTCGCCCTAGTGTGAATGGCTCAGCAGGAGTAGGAAAATCGTGTGTGTAAAACTTGATGCATCTCGTTTTAACCTCACAAAAACTCCGCCAAAGGTAGCCACCATATGTCTACTTGGGAGTGGAGAACATGAGGCCTGAGAACCAGGCCTGAGTCCTCGACACATGGGTTTTGGAGATAGACTTTAAGGCCCTTTCTCCATGAGACTAAAGCCCGCGGCCTTCCCTCCATGCCATGTGGCTGCCAAGCACAGAAGGCAGATGGGAACGCTGTGAAT
Source organism: Saimiri boliviensis (assembly GCF_048565385.1). Classification (NCBI taxonomy): domain Eukaryota; kingdom Metazoa; phylum Chordata; class Mammalia; order Primates; family Cebidae; genus Saimiri; species Saimiri boliviensis. Next base: position 144,289,364 of record NC_133452.1, read on the forward strand.
ATGAACAGTGCGTTGCCCTCCATAGCCTTCCCGCCCAAGTGAAGTGTGTCTTTGTCTATTCTGGATCTAAGCCCTAGGAAGAACGTGGCATGCTCTCACATGCAAAACAACGGAGAGAATGTTGAGTTCAACAAGAGAAAGCAAGGTGGGCTCTTGAGACTGTTTAAACACAAGGTTCCATCTGAAAAGGAAACCAGTGTGTTAACACTATCCCAAGGAACACTTCCCAGGCTGCACTGTCAGCTATTGGAAACTCATGTGCAGGACACAGGTGCACCTGTGGCTGTGTACAGAGCACGACTTGCCCCTGCTCTCCCAATTAAGAAAGGACTTGGCTGGGCGCAGTGGCTCACACCTATAATCCCAGCACTTTGGGAGGCCGAGGCAAGTGGATCATCTGAAGCCAAGAGTTCAAGACCAGCCTGACCAACATGGAGAAACTCCGCCTCTACTAAAAATACAAAATTAGCCAGGTGTGGTGGCACATGCCTGTAATCCCAGCTACTCTGAAGGCTGAGGCAGGAGAATCGCTTGAACTCGGGAGGAGGAGGTTACGGTAAACCAAGATCACACCATTGCACTCCAGCCTGGCAACAAGAGGGAGCCTCTGTCTCAAAAAAAAAAAAAAAAAAAGAAAGAAAGAAAGAAAGAACCTTACAATGCACACGTATGAGCTTGACATTAGTATAAAGGAAACTTTGAAATCTATTTTTAAACAGCTGTTAATGTACCAAGAGTGAATCATTTGAATTCATCTCTACTTTATTATTAAGAAGTGACTAGGATGCCAGAGCAGCCCTATGGAGAAAGGAAGGCCTTTTCGACAAATGATGCTGGAGCCACAAGTTATTCATATAAGGACAGAAAGAAAAATCTCGACACCCTACTTCACACAAAATCAATTCGAGTCGGAGCACAGACCTAAATATAAAAGCCAAAAACTTGCTACATGGCTTAAAGAAAAAGATACAGGGGACTGTCCTTTGACCTTTGATGGAATGACATTTTAGAAAGGACACAGAAAACATTAATGCCCAAAAAGATGATAACTGAACTTTTTCAAGATTTAAAACTTCTGCTTTTTGAAATATCTTATTGAGAAAATGAATAGGCAAACCACAGATTGGGAAAAGAATATTTGAAACACATATATTTGACTTATATCCAGAATATACAAAGAATTCCTACAGCTTGATAATAATGTTTTTAAGATTCATTTTGGAAAAAATGGGCAGACTTGAAAAAATACTTAATAAAACGATCTCTAGATGGCCAGTAAAATAAAAAGAGGCTCCACATTATTTGTCATCAGGGAAATGTATTTATGAAGTTACAGAAGAGATCAAACTAATCTCTAGTGACAAAAAGCACATCAGAGATTGTCTGGGGCTGGTAAGAGACTTACTGTAAAAGGGAACAAGAGAAATTTTCAGGTGATGGAAAATGTTTTCTATTTTTTTTTTTTTTTTTGGCTAAGCTGCCCAGATTCTCAAATAGCAATTCTTTCTTTCTTTTTTTTTTTTTTTTTCTAGAAACAGGGGGTCTTACTATGTTGCCCAGACTGGTCTCAAACTCCTGGCTTCCGGCAATTCTCCCTCAGCCTCCCAATGTGTTAGGATTACAGGCATGAACTTCCACCCCTGACCAAAAATGTTCTCATCTTCATAGGAGTGTGGGTTACACAGATGAATGCGTTTGTCCAAACTCATCAAACTCTAGACTTCAAGATGTCTGCCTTTTGCTGTATGCAAATTATGCCACAATAGAGGAAGACAGTGACTCACTACATCTCACAACCAAATGAACAGCACAGCTCCTAAGTGGTGATGGCAGCTTAGAGCCGAGGGAGCAGAGCTTCCAGAAGAGATGGGCAGAGAAATGGGTCTGAAAGGGCTCTGGGGACAAGGTCAGCCTTGAGTTGATGGAGCACCGGACATGGAGCTCTCTCCAGAAGAGTGACAGCCACGTGGATGAAGCCGCAGGGTGGAGCTGGAGGTGTCTAGGGTGCAAGCCAGGCCTGCAAAGGACAAAGGGAGAGAAACAATGGGGCCATGAGGCTCCAGCTGCTGGTGGGTTCCTTGGATACTGCCTTGGAGGAGGGCAGCATCCTGGAATCGGATAGAGTGGACTCAGCAGCACAGAGGGGCAAGGGAAAGGGTGAGACCCCAGTGCTGAGCGTGGGTCCCTTGACTAGAGCAACAGGGTGGGAATGAGCACTTACTGAGTCCACCTCCCATCCAGTGACCACACAGCAAAGCCAGCGCAGCTGCCTGTGGCTTCCTGGCAGAAAACCCCTCTCCCACCCAGGGGAATCAGACTCCATGAGCCTCTCCCCACTGCTCTCAGGCCGCCAGCCCCTCTGTCTGCCTTGTTCCACTTAGATGGGGTGAGACCAGCACCCGCCCTTAATCCAGGGCCTGACTCCACCCCTCAACGCCCCTCACCTCCTGGGTAACACACCTAACCTGCCACCTGGGAGGAAACAAAAGCCCTGCTGTGGGTTAGATGCCTCGGGCATCAGACATGAACTGTGGCTGTGCCACTGACCAGCTGGGAGAGCTTGAGCAGTTCCCAGAGCTCTGTGACTTGGTTTCCCCATTTGGAAAATGACGGTACTAATCATACTCATGAGATTGTAGTGAGGCCAAAAGGAGCTAAGGCATGGGAGTTCTTGGTTTCTTCCAGTACAATGTTATAAGTGAATTAGCATTTTTCTTAAACGCCCATGTTGGGAAAGTATCCTGGAATTAGACAGTGGTGACGGTTGCCCAGCTCTGCGAATCTACTAAATGCCACTGAATCGTACACTTTAGAAAAGGGCGAGTTTTATGGTAGGTGAATTATACCTAATAAAAAGTTATTTTAAAAAGTTAAGCATACATTTACCACATGACCCAGAAAAATCCAGTTTCTTAAGTATTTCCCAGGAGAAATAAAAGCGTGGGATTTGACTGAATTGGGACAAAGGTGGAAGCAGGCAGAAGTGGAGGGCATCCCCGAGCCTGGCAGCTCAGCCATCCTTCACTCCCTTCCAAAGATTTGGCCACGGAGAATTTAGCTGGCAGCTCCCAGCCTGGGGCCTTGGAGCAGATTCGACCATGCTCTTGTACTAGGGAAACCGTTTTCTGTTGACTGTTAAACTGAAGCTCTCTGCTTCCTCCTTCTAGCCCTTGAACCTTGCAGCCCTCCGCCTTTCCCCAGGGACAGGAGGGGCCTGACTCCTTGGGAAGGCTTCGTGGGCTAGCTCCTTGCTATTTAAGTGTGGTTCACTGACCAGCAGCATGGGCATCACTTGGGTGCTTATTAGAAATGCAGAGTCTTGGGCCCCTCCCCAGACCAGCTGAGTCTGAATCTGCCTTTAGCAAGGCCCCAGGCAACCCATGTGCTCAGGGGAGCAAAGGCAGTGTGTTCCTCTCAGAGCATGCAAGACTGAGCTGCTCACCATTAAGGCTTAACCAGTAGACTACACAAGAAATGAGGAAGGAACTTTCACCCTTGGATCCTTGAGAGCCCCAGTTATGAGTTGAATCGTGTGTCCCCCAAAAGAGAAAGGTTGAAGTCCTGACCCCTAGCACCTCAGGGGGTGACTGTTTCAAGACAGGGTCTTTGCAGATGTCATTAGTGAAGGTGAGGCCATGCTGGAGTGGGCTGGGCCCTGATCCCGTGTGGCTGGTGTCCTTATGAGAAGATGACCATATGAAGACAGAGACACCCGGAGAACACCACGTGACAATGGAGGCAGACATTGGAGTGGAGCATCTATAAGCCAAGGAACGTAAATATTACCAGCAAACTCCCTGAAGCTGGAAGAAACAAAGAAGGCTCCTCCCCTACAGGTTTCAGAAGGAAACCCGGTCCTGCTGACACTTTGATTTCAGACTTCGTGGCTCCAGAACTGTGAGACCAGACATTGCTATGGTTTTGCCACGCAGCTTAAGATGCTTTGTTATGGCAGCTCTAGGAATCTAATGCAGTGCCCGAGAGAGAGGGAACATGCCCCCCTCCCAGATGGCTCCCCCTGTGCCTACCTGTGAGAGTGACCACAGCTAGTAAACTGGGGGCTTACAGTGTGTTCAGGCTGCGGGGGCCTTCAAGTTTAGCATCCCCAGGAGATGCTCAGCCTTCATGTGACCGGGATGGCCCTGAGTGTTCTCGCAGCCACTGGAGAGACACACTGAGCTGAGAGCCTGTGAGCTGGCTGAGACTCAGGGGTGTCCCAGCCTACCGGCTCCGAATTCAGGTCAAGTCAGCTGCAGAGGGCCTGTCTATGCACAGAGGGCCCAGACCACATGTTCTGCCAGCCCATGACCTTGGCACTGGAGGGCACAAGAGACAGAAGGGCAGTGACAGCTGGGACGAGGAGGAGCCAATCTCAAATGCTCCCAGGCACTTGGAGGTAAGAATGTCTTCTGGATTCCCCAAGAATTTGCTACTCAATGGGGAGAAGGAAGAAGCATATGGCCTGTGCCCAGAAGGTCCACATTCCCTGCTCCGATGAGGCAGCTGCATGTAGTTCTGAGAGGGGATTTCACAGTGCCCCCTTGGCCAGTCACAGGTCATCAGGACCCAGGCAAAGGAAATCCTGATGGTCCCAAGGAAGCCTGGATAAGAGTAACATCTTCAATGCCTCCCTCTCTCATCCCCCTGCCCTACAAAGCCCTGGCCTTGGGCAGCACAAGGGAACTTCCTCCTTCCCTCTTTCCCTTCCTTCCTCTTATCCTCCGTCTCACTTCTTCCCTCCCCGCTCCGTCCCCTATGCACCTGTCTCCTGACCAGCCCACCTGGAGAAGCTGCTCTGGGATTAATTCAGACGTTGGAGGGAAGCGCTTTGGGCCCAGCCGTTTAATGAGGGAAACAATGCCTGGCAAAGCACTGCTCCCGGCCAGGGCAGCAGGCCAACCTGCTGTCACTGTGTCTTAATCACCCCCACGCCCAGGCGGCACCGTCTGCAGGGCTTTTTAATAGCTCAGGGACAATGAGCTCACGGAGCTTCTCTGTCCCCTACAGACTGGCACCCCAGGAGAGAGAAAGCTAAACAAGCCCAGCCTCCGGGCTGACTGGCTCTGACGTGGTTCGGCTGTGCTGTTCCAGCCTGGGACAGAGCACCCCGAGGCCTGGCCTTTTCCATGTCTGCACCCCCCAGCAGGCTCTCACTGGGGTTTGTTGGGGACTGACTCTAGGCCAGGAGAGGGACCCTGAGCTCTGGCAGTGCATGCCTGTGTGGGCAGCAGACCTGAGAAACACTGGTTAATAGGGTCGCCTCAAGCGACCTATTTTCAAGTTGAACACAGGAAGACTAGCAAAGTAGTGAAGAGTTTGGACTTTGGAGTCAGGCAGTTCAAGTTCAAATACAGTGTCTTTGGGCGCCCGCTAAGCTCCCTGAGCCACACCTGCAGGCTGGGACACTGGGCTGATGTAAGAATTAAATGGCACAGTGTGTGCAAAAGCTGCTAGCATCAGGCCTGAGAAGTTCACAATGAAAGGAAGGCTGAAGGGATTGTGAGGTCTGGGAAGTGTCTGGAAAACATGTAGCATCTGCATCGCAGAAGGCCTGTGGTATCAGGATATGCATATTGGTTTCCTCCACGTTCCTGGCTGCCAACGCCCACATTCTTTGTTAGAATGCTGGGGTGCTTTAGGACTCAGGAAACAGAATCTCTCTCTCTGACCTTTTCCTGTTTTTCTTTCACCTGCTCATGATGGGATGCTAATCTGTTTGTGGATTAAACAACCCTCATTAGGCCGGGCGTGGTGGCTCATGCCTGTAATCCCAGCACTTTGGGAGGCTGAGGCAGGCAGATCACGAGGTCAGGAGTTCAAGACCAGCCCAACCAACATGGTGAAACCCCATCTCTACTAAAATTACAAAAAAAATAGCAGGATGTGGTGGTGCGTGCCTGTAGACCCAGCTACTCAGGAGGCTGAGGCAGGAGAACCCCTGAACAGAGGTGGCGGGAGTTTGCAGTGAGTGAAGATCATGCCATTGCACTCCAGCCTAGGCAACAGAGCAAGACTCTGTTTAAAAAAAAAAAAAAAAAAAAAAAAAAAATCCTCATTCCACAGAAGGTCCTGCCCCATACCCTAGAGGAAGGAATGCTGCTTAGAAAGGCCAAGAAAAGTCTGAGCAGGTAGGCTTTGCTGGGTTTAGGTCACGTGCTTTCTGTCCAGTCACATTTCCGCATGGTCAAGCATACCCGTGCATCAGAGCCTCCATAAAAACCCACAAGGACAGTGTCCGGGAGCTTCCGGATACCTGAACCCATGGTGTCTCCTGGAGGGTGGCATGCCCAGGGAGGACACAGAAGCTCCAGGCACCTTCCCCCATACCTCGCCCTGCACCTCTCTTTATTTGTATCCTTTGCAGTGTACTTTAAAGTAAGCTGGTGAACGTGTTTCCCTCAGTTCTGTGAGTCGCTCAGCAAATTAATCAAACACAAAGTGGGAGTCTTGCGAGTCCCAACTTGAAGCCAATGGGTCAGAAGTACTGGAGGCCTGGACCTTCGACTGGTGTCTGAGGGCTGAGGAGCACTCTTCGAGACTGAGCCCTACCACTGTGGGATCTAGCCATATCTTAGGGTAGATAGTAAGTAGACCCATTACACAGTGACCTCAGGTCTGATGCCAACACAGGGCGTGAGCGGCAGGAACTCCCAAACCATTGTCTTTGACTGATGAATGCCTGTTTGTGGGTTCATCAGTCAAAGACATTGGTATTCACAACAGGCAAGATTGCCCTCCAGAGCTGCACTTCACGGAGCTGTTTACTCACTGCGGGGTGCCATTCCTTTGAATGTTCTTAAGCTCTTTACAAATGTTAATTTCTTTATGTCTGTAACTCATGGTTTGGTAGACGGTAAATGTTCCTTCAGGTGATGATTATATTTAGCAGCCAGAGAGGTGGAGGGGCAGGTTCAAAATCACACAGAAGCTCACTGGGGCTGACTGTATTTGTCATCAGGACCAGTATGTGTCACCAGGAGTTAAAATGTCACTTTGTCACTCTTTCAAGCTAAATGTCAAGAAAGCAATTAGGGATGACCCAAAGGCTTGGAGGCCGGGAACAGCCCAGCCATCCTGGAGGCTCCCTGCGGCTGGTGCAGGCTTTAGGAAGGATGGCGAGAGGTGTGCCAGGCCGGCAGGTGTCACGGCTGCTTCCCGACACCTTACCTTGCACCAAGTAAGGTGTGATGTGACCACACTACTGTTAGCAAAGAGGAAACAAAGATATCGGGGTTCTGTGATGCCAGCCAGGGAAGCAGGTGGTGAATGGTCAGGAACCCGGCTGAGGGCCATGTGGGAGACAGCCTGGGGACAGAGAGGTGTTGATCCAGAGGACAGATCTCCGGAGATAGAAAGGGCCTGGCAACGGACGTGGGTGAGGGCAGAGGTGAGGGGTGAAGGAAAGTGGCCATTTGCAAGCCAGAGGTTACAGCAGGAGAAGAGGTCTGGAGAGAGCCGGGTGTGTGCAGGATCTCCCATCTCTGGTCACTGCTGTGTCCTGCGGGCAGCTCAGCCATCTAGAAAAAAATGAATTATCTCCCCTCTTCATTGCTGCCTCCCTTCATAGGTGGGTTAGAATCACAGGACACCACAGCTGGAAGGAGGCTTAGCAACAGCAAATCAGCCCGTCCGTGGCAGAGAAGGGGACACCCGTGGTCACCGGCACAAGGTCTGAGCTGTCAGTGGCACAATCAAGACTCTTAGACCCAGAGCCCCAGGTGCCAGCCAAGGACGTGTTCTCAATGCTTTCTTTGATGGCCTTCTTATCACCAAGACACTCATATCTGATTTCTCTCCCCATGGACCCCATGTTTTAAAAGATTTTAATTCACCAAACAACTCCATTTATTAAGTAATAATTTATTCATTTTCCCATTTTTAAAATTAATCAAAGATATACATAACTGCCAGCCAGAGTCTCTGATCAGCAGGCAGTAACCCTTATTACTACCCTGGGTTGATTTAATTTCTGCCAAAAGCAAAGAAACTTGACATTTTAGATAGCCTGAATAGCTTCATTGTGCGTAAGTGGAGGTTTTCCATTACACTTGGTGAAATATTCAAAATAGCTCCCAGACCCTGGTCAATAATTCATGGCGCCCTTGGCCTCCAGGGACCCCTGTTGGGAACCACCGCACCGTATTATTTATGCAGGAGGTGAGATGCAAAGGGAATCTCACTGTCCTAGTGTCTCAGCAGCAAACTGTTAAGGGATCTGTGGCCTGGATCCAGCCAGGAGCTTTGGACTAACCGCTCAGTCTTCCCTGAGTCTCAGGTTTCCCATCAGTAAGGTGGGAATAAGATATCAGTCCAAGTTCCTGGTTGCCAGCAACAGAAATAAACTCTGCTTACATTAAGCAGAAAATTGTGTATTTAAAAAAAGTACTAGGAAAAATAGCTCGGCAGTTCCTACACAAGTTAAACGTAGAATCAATACATGACCTAGCAATTCCATTCCTAGGTCCATACCGGAAAGAATGGAAAACAGATCTCCGAACAAAAGCTAGTACCTGAATATTCGTAGCCGCTCTATTCACCATCACCAAAAGCTGGACACAACCCACTGTCCATCAACAAATGAATGGGTAAACAAAACGTAATATATCCATGCAACGGGATCTGGTTTGGCTGTAGAAAGGCTGATACGTGCTACAACATGTGTGAACCTTGAAAACATTCAAGGAGAGAAGTCAGACCACATAACATAAGATTCCGTTCACATCAAACATCCAGAAAGGGCGAAGTCATAGGGACAGAATGCACTAGTGGTCTCAAGGGACGGTGAGGGGAAAGGGAGGAATGAGAGCAACTGCTTCACGGGGTTTCCATTTGAGGGATGACGTGCTAGAACTAGAAAGTGGTGATGGCTGCACAATGCTGAGAAAGTGTTTAATGTCACTGGATTGTACACATGACGTCTGGTGAGTCGCAGAGCAGCTGGGTGCGTGGGAATCATGCCTGTAACCGGTCCTCAGGGACACTGTCGCTGCAGCCGCTGAGGGTGCTGAGGGGCCCAGTTGTCTTGGGGTTCCCTGGGACTCTGGGCAAACGCATCTGACTGGCTGCCTCACATCCCACCTACACTGCGAGGAAGCCTGAGGAAGCAAGTCCCTGGCATTCTTATCTTTTCCCACTGAGACACAGAAGGGGGAATTCTCCCAAACACAGGAAGGTAGCGGAGAAGTGCTTCAGGACCACCAGCGTGTGCAGAGTTAATGCCTGTTTCAAAGACAGAAGAGAATCTGTCTGAGGAGTCTGCTTCATGGGGGATGCGCAGGAAACGCTGAGACGGGGTAGATCATGATGCCAATATTGCTCTCTAAAGGGTTCTTTGTGGGTGGCAACTCTCCCTCCCCTCCTCAACCTCCTTCAAACGTGCCCCCCCACCCCCGCACTGCCACCACACAAAAACTCACTATTCAGAGACAACTGCTGTCTGACCTTTCCTCTCTAGCAGTTTCTAAACTTTGAACAAGATGATAATAGCAGCTGGTCGTTTGTCTAGCGGACACTAATCCTTGCCTCTGGCTTCTGTGATGTGCTTTGTAGTTTAGCACAAGTACCTTGCTGTCGTCCACTTAGAAACCCAATAATGGTGAGATGGTGCTCAGGAGTGGGTTGGGGCTGTGGGGACCTGGTCTAACCTCTGCAGTAGGTGACAAAGCCCCTGTCTACTGTTTGGGCCCGGTCCCCACAGTGCCATTCACAGCCCCTCCCAGCCCGGGGTTGGGGTGAGGCTCTACGGACCATCTTGCCTCTAATCTCCAATACAGACAATTCCAGAAGAAAATAGAAGCAAAATAGGATGCGAATTAGGGTTTATTATTTTTAAAAAGGGTAAATTTCGATATAAGTTTAAAATTTTACAAAGGCGGCAAATATAGTTCAAGGAACTCCTGTATGCTATTTACCCAGATTCAATAATTGTTTAACATTTTATGCCATTTGCTATTTCATTCCTCCTTCTTCCTCTCCCTCCCTTCCCGCTCCCTCTCCCTCCCCCCACAGACTGTGCCATTTGACCTCCAAATACTCCAGTGTGTATTCCCCAGAAACAAAGACCATCTTGTACATGACCACAGTGTAATTATCAAAATCCGGAGACTTAACACTGATACAATATGATTACCTGATTCCTCAGCCCATACTCAAAGCTCATCCGTTGCTCAGTAATGCCTATTACAGTTTTTTGGAGATCTTCAAGATGTCAATTTCCAGTTTCATTTCACTGTGGTCAGAGAACATGCTCCCCAAAATGTCAGCCTTTTGAGATTTACTACATATTATTTTCTGGTTCCTTCCTTGTCTCCTCAGCACTCCAGCTGGCTCCTTCTGGAAGTTTCCCTGGACTGTCTCCCACTCAGGCACAGCTAAGAGATCAGTGGAAGACCTGGGTGAAATTATACACAGGTTTTATGGCTCCCCTCCTTTGCTCCTTTTTTAAAAAGTCTTTTCATATTAATTACTCAAAGAAGTTTCATTTTTCTATTTAGCTTTCCGACTCTGTGCTTCTGCCTTCCACACTTTCACAATGATTTTTTGCTCCTCAATAAGGAAAGCACGCTTGATCCTGTCACGAACACATTTAGCACACATGGAACCACCATAGGCCCAGCTCACATGTTTCTTTGTTTTGGACAATCTCATAAGAACTTGAGGTCTTAGAGCACAAACCCCTCGAAGTCTGCCTGGGCACATGCCACAGGCAGATTTTGGTGCTTTCCCAACCTTCTTGGTATACATGTAGACAATTCTATTACCAGGGCTTCGGGATAGCTTGGTTTTATGAGAGGTTGTGTTGTAGGAAAGCCTACAATATGGGTGTGTCAAACACTGGACCATTCTGAGTGCCTGCGGACAACGTCCCGGGAAGAGCTCCCTTGTTCCTTTCAATCTGGTGTTTCCCCCCTCATTTTCCAGCCATTTAGGAATCCCTCCTCCATACGTTGATCCCTCAAGGTGGTGAGAGAGACTGTACTTTCTACATCAGCCCCAGCGGAAAGCCAGACAAATGCTCATCTCTTACAAATGGACACTCTTCCAGGTTCTGCCTGCTCGTCCTCTTTCCAGTGCCTTCAAATAGTTCTTAAAGAAAACGCTTTTCTTTGGTCCAGGGTTTATGCATCAACACACACACCACACACACACACACACACACACACACACACACACACACATACACATACAGACACATATAATTAGGAATGCATCTTGTTTGTGCCTCATTCCATAACATGTCACTATTACTCAAAATAGTACAAACTCGACCCTATAGGACAACTTTTAATTTTGGTTGGATTCATTGGATTCAGTTATTTATGTATCTGATTTCATTATTTCATGATCCCTCCTTAACATTTCATGAAGAGGTCTTTTGGGGACTTTAATATAAAGTGACAACAGGATTCAGTGTGATGAAACCAAACATATATGAAATGAACCAGATGCCATATGCTTAAACCTATGAATATGTCAACCAGCAATTCACTGGCGCATAAATGTGCAAATGAGGAAACGTGGTTCAAACACTTCAGCTTGTATTTTATAAAACAGCATTTAAATATTTGACATAGTTTAGTAATATTTTGGGAAAATGGCCTACCTAGTCTGGATGATGTATTCGTTTGCTGGGGTTGGTGTAAGGAAGTCGCACGCACTGGGGCATGCACAGCAGAGGGTTATTGTCGCATAGTTCTGGAGGCTGGAGTCCAGGATGCAAGTGTCGGCTTTGGTTTCTCCTGCAGCCTCTCTTCCTGGCTTGCAGTCTTCCCTCTCTACATGTCTGTGTCCTCATTACCCCTTTTTACACTTCTTTTTTAAGTTCAGGAGTACAGATGCAGGTTCGTCACATAGGTAAACTTGTATCACGGGTGCTTGTTGTACAGATTATTTCACCTCCCAGGTATTAAGCCTAGTACCCGTTAGTCATTTTTGCTGATCCTCTCCCTCCTCCTACCCTCCACTCTCTGATAGGCCCCAGAGTGTGCTACTCCCCTCTGTGTGTCCATGTGTTCCCGTCGTTTAGCTCCCGCTTACAAGTGAGAACATGTGGTGTTTGGTTTTCTGTTCCTGTGTTAGTTTGCTGAGGCTCATGGCTTCCAGCTCCATCCATGTTCCTGCAAAGGACCTGATGGTGTTTTTCTTACGGCTGCATAGTATTCCATGGTGTATGTGTACCACATTTTCTTTACCTGGTCTATCATTAACAAGCATTTAGGTTGATTACATGTCTTTGCTATTACGAACAGTGCTGCAATGAACATAGGCATGCACACTAATGATTTTAGATTAGGACACACTCTAATGGCCTCAGTTTTATTTAACCACACCTGTAAAGACTTCAGAAGATCAGGACTTCAATGGTGAATTTGGGAGCACACAACCCAACCCATAACAGATGGACAGTCTCTACTCTGGCCTGCCCTTGGTATATTAAGTCATATTTACCTAACAAAGAGTAGAGGAGACTCTATCTTAAGAAGAATGGAAGCTGTGCCCTGGAGACCCAAACTCTGACAAGAAAGCCCATTCAGAGGTGCTGGAGATATAGGGGTGCTCCTCACATCCTGTGTCCTGCTGACTCCCTTGCCCCAGAAGGCAAAGGTGCAGGATAAACTTTCACATGCTTCCGTGCACTATTTCTTAGGATAGGCTCATTCTTAATCTGACCAGCATCTGCTTTATGATTTTTTTCTACTTAAAAATATTAGCAATCATGGTCAGGTGGGGTGACTCATGCCTATAATCCCAGAGCTTTTGGAGGCTGAGGCAGGCGGATCACTTGAGGTTAGGTGTTCGAGACCAGCCTGGCCAACATGGAGAAAACCCATCTCTACTAAAGATAGAAAAATTAGCTGTGCATGGTGGTGGGCACCTGTAATCCCAGCTACTCGGGAGGCTGAGGCAGAAAAATCACATGAATTCTGGAGCAGAAGTTGTGGTGAGCCAAGATCACGCCATTGCATTCCAACCTGGGTGACAGAGGGAGACTCGGTGAAAAAAAAAAAAATTAGCAATCATGGACATGATAACCAATCAAATGGCACAAAAGAACTTATAATGAAAAGACCCCATATTCCATCATTTAAAAATTACATAGTGAGGTGAATTTTAATGTGGCATTAGGTTGAATGAACTCTCTTTTTCCTCAGCTTTATTGAAGTGCAATTGACAAACAATGTATGCATTTATGGTGAACAACATGATGTTTTGATACACATATACATTGCAAAATAATTACCACAATTAAGCTAATTAACACGTCCACCACCCCACATACCTGTTATGTTTTGTGGGAGGAACATTTAAGATCTGCCCTCTTAGTGATTTTTAAGAACACAACACATTGTTATTGACTATACCCACCATGATATACAATAGGTCTCCAGAGCTCACTCCTCCCGAGTAACTGAAACTTTACACCCTTTGACCAACATTTCCCCATTCCTCTCACCTGCAGGCCCTGGTAACCACTATCCTACTCTCTGCCTCTAAAAAGTTCAACTTTTTAACACTCCACATATGAGTAAGATCATGCAGTATCTGACTTTCTGTGTCTAGCTTATTTTACTTAGCATAATGTCCTCCAGGTTCATTCATGTTTTTGGAAATTTCTTTTTTTGTAAGCTGAATGGTATTCTGCTGTGTGAGGATGTGGAGTATATCATAAGTGTGCATATACAACATTTTCTTTATCCATTTACCCATCGATGGACACTTAGAGGTTGGCTGCATGTCTTGACTACTGTGAATAATGATGCAACAAAGGTGGGAGTGCAGACATTTCTTCCAGATACTGATTTCATTCCTTTGGATATATTCCCAGTAGTGGGATTGATTGCTGGATCACATGGTAGTTCTATTTTGAATTTTTTGAGGACCCTCTAAATTGTTTTCCATAATGGCTGTTCTAACTCACCTTCCCCCAACAGTACAAGGATCCCTCCTTCCCCACATCCTCACCAACCCCTGCCTTTGTTCTTTTGGATAACGTCCTTTCCCAAGGTGTGAGGTGAAATCTCATTTTAATTTGTAGCTCCCCAGTGATTAGTGATACTGAGCATGTTTCCATAAACCTGTTGGTCATTTGTCTGGTCATTTGAGAAATGTCCATTTAGGGTTTTTGTCTATTTTTGATCAAGTTATTTGCTTTCTTGCTGTTGACTTGAGTTCTCCATATACTTTTGGACATTAATCCCCTATAGGATATGTGGTTTTCACGTATTTTATCTCGCTCAGGTTGTCTCTCCACTCTGTTGTTTCCTTTGCTGTGCAGAAACTTTTTAATTTCTGTGCTTGCTTTTGCTGCCTGTGCTTTTGGGGTCATGTCTAAAAAATCATTGCCAAGGCTAATACCAAGAAGCTTTTTCCCTATGTTTTCTCAAGATACATTAAAAACTTAAACATAAAACCTGAAACTGTAAAGCCACACTCCATCATTTTAATCAGTTCCTGGCAAATATTTACAACTCAGTTGCCTGCCTGTCGCCCTCATGCTGGCCTGGAAAAATCCCTCCCCTGGTGCCTGCATCTCACCACCCACCCACACTGTGAACCCAAACAGCCTGGAGAAAATACCCAACCAACGCCAATGGGTGTCACTCTGCATGAGTGACTGAACCTCATGGCCCCTAATTATTGCCAGTTGATCCCACTGCAGTTTAGTAATCATCTGGCTCCTCCCTTTCCCAGGTACCAGCTCATACTCCTCTGTCCTGGAGCCTCCAATGCTCCTTCCTCCTGCTCTCACTCGAGGGGAGCTGGCTTCCATTCCCAACTTACCTGGGATGTGGACGCCGTCAGAAGAGAGGTCTTCATGCTCCCGTACTTCACCTGCTGCTTCCTAGACAAGTCACTGGGTGTCTACCAGAGTTTGTGCCCCCTCTCACCTATTCCAGGACTTCACTCAGCCCTTGTCCCCTTTAATCGGTCTGATATGTCCATGCTTTGAAACTGCTCGACCTAAAGAGGGTGAGGCTGTGCTTTGACGCGATGAGAATTTCCTGAGCAGCTTCCTCCTGTCTCCTGTGGGGTCCGGAAGGGAAGCCTGAGCAGGAAACCCCAGGCACCAGAGGAACATACAGCAGCCACTTTCAGTAAAACGTTACCTGACGGCTTAATTACAAGCTGAAAAGAAAAAAACAAACACACAAATAAAACCCCAACCTCCCTTTTATGCCTAATTTGACTCCTACTGGCCTTCTTTGAAGGAGATACAGAAATTCTGTTGTATTGAAGAAGTATCAAATTTCCCACGTGTGCATTTCAGCTTCTCAGAACTCATGGTTGCCATAGGCTCTCGTGTAACCTCATCTGCCCATAGCCCACACAATGTCCAATGTGGTATCGTGGGACCCCCACCACTTTGAGACATAAAATGTGAAAACACTCAATGCTACTTTGAGGCTAACATGGATAATATGTATTTCCCTGCCACAAGCCAGCCTGCATTTGGCTGTACCAAGGTGGAGGGCAAGAGCTTACCTGGAGTATGCAATTCTGTGGGACCCATCGGGAAAGCCACCCCCTGGTCTGCAGAGGACTGTTCTGTGAATGAAGAGCTTACAGGAAAGGTCAACGCCAACTCAAGGTTAACTTAGGTCATTCAGGGTATTTCGATTGAGAGTTTACCACATGTTGGGTGCAGTCCTAGACAAGTGAAGGTGATGTCACTGTCAACAAGGATGTCACAGCCCTGCCCTCGTGTTGCTTATACTTATATGCCAGTGGGAGGAAAACATGAAGGCAAATACCTATGTACAGTTGTAGTGTGGTTGATGAAGAAAATGAGCATAGGCCTGAGCCAGAGTGGCAGGGGTTGAGCTTGTCTGGAGTATGCAATTCTGTGGGATCCATCAGGTATTGGTCAGGAGATTGTCTCTGAAGCTGAAACCACCACTGAGCTCTCAGACCTTCAATGAAGAGTCTGGCAGGCCAATGCCAGCTGGAACTTCTAATCCTGTATGGAATAGTTAAGTACACAGCTGTGGCTTGAATGTGTTCCCCCGAGTTTATGTGTTTGAAACTTAATCCCCAGTGCAATGGTGTTGAGAGGTGGGACCTTTAAGAGGTGATAATGTCGTGAGGGCTGTGCCTTTGTGGATGGATTAATGCCATTTTCAGGGGGGTGGGTTAATTATCTCAAACAGTGGGTTCCTGATAAGAGGAACCTACTGGCTCTCTTCCCCTCTCTCCCTCTCTCTCTCCCTTCCCCCTACCATGTGATTCCTTCAACCATGGGATGACACAGCAAGGAGACCCTCCCTAGATGCCAGCACCTTGACATTGGACTTCCCAGCCTCCAGAACTGTGAGAAATAAATTTCTTTTCTTTACAAATTACCCAGTCTCTGGTGTTCTGTTATGAGAGCACAAAACAGCCTAAGACACATACTGAGCAGATTTTAGTCTCCCCAGCCCCGAGAGAGCAGAGCCCAGTCATTCTCCTGTCTCAGACTCAGAGTCCTTATCACATGAAGGCAGGTGGAGACTTACTAAGGACTGGCCTCTTATAAAGAAAGAAAATTCTCATGCCCCTCCCCAGGGTTAACCGAATACAAATGTTTCTGTTGTAGTGATACTTAAATATATGTAATTACACAATTAAGTATAAATGCTGTCTTAGTCAGTTCAAGCTACTGAAACCAATTACCATACACCAGGTGGCTGACGGGCAACAGAAATTTATTTCTTACTATTCTAGAGGCTGGAAGTCTGCGATCAGGGTTCCAGCATGACTGGGTTCTGGGCAGTCTCATCCCCATGGCTCAGCCCACCCGGCCGCTCTCAGGGGTTGGAGTTGTGTGCCTGTGGCTCTCCCCAGCTGGCTCTGCTTGCTGGTGTGAGGTCCAGAGTCCAAAGGCTGGAGAACCTGGAGTTTCCGATGTCCAAGGGCAGGAGAAGAAGGGCACCCCAGCTCTGGTAAAGAGAAGGAAAGAACTTTGCTATTCGGCCTTTTTGTTCCGTCCAGGCCCCCAGCTGGTTGGCTGGTACCTGCCTGCATTGAAGGCAGATTTCCCCACACTCAGTCCATTGACCCACAAGCCGGTCTCCTCAGGAAACACTCTAGTCCAAAGTAAAAGCAGCTGGGTGTCCCTTTCAGCAGAATAGGAATAGCTCAGTGCCTGCTGAAGCATTCAGACTAAATCGGGCTTTCTCAGCTTTCTGAGAATTCCTTAATTCAGTCAAGGTGACACCCAAAGTCAACCATCACAAGCATTAATCCCATTATGAGGACTCTCCCATCATGACTTAATCACCTCCCAAAGGTTCCACCTCTTAATACCATCACCTTGGGGATTAGGATTTTAACACATGAATTTGGGGGTACACAAACATTCAGTCCATTGCAAATGCCTTAACACTTATAGCTATTGTAAAATTATCAATCCAAAGTAAATTGAAGAACTATGTAACAACAAAGCTGTATACCTTCCTACCTCCAACTGACCCTAGTTTGAGAAACCTTGAACAGAAGAATTCCAGCATCTTTTACAGTTTACAGTTCTTTTTTTTTTTTTTTTAATGGAGACAGAGTCTTACTCTGCCACCTAGGCTGGAGTGCCGTGATCTGATCTTGGCTCACTGCAACCTTCACCTCTTGGGTTCAAGCGATTCTCCAATTTTCCTGCCTTAGCCTCCTGGGTAGCTAGGATTATAGGCACCCACCACCATGCCTGGCTAATTTTTGTATTTTTAGTAGAGACAGAGTTTCATCATGTTGCCCAGGCTGGTCTCAAAATCCTAAGCTCAGATGATCTACCCGCCTTGGCCTCCCAAAGTGCTGGGATTACATGCATTGAACCATCATGCCCGACTGCGTCCTTTACAGTTTGGACATGCAATAATTTTCTTTTAATTTTAATTAATCAGTTAACATTTAAGAGATAGGGTCTTGCTATGTTGCCCAGGCTGGAGTTCAGTGGTTATTCAGAGGTTATTCAATCACCGTGAGCTATAGCCTGAAAACCCTGGGCTCAAGTGATACCCGCCACCTCAGCCTTCCCAGTAGCTAAGACTACAGGTTCAGGTCATCATGCCCACGATTTTCTGAGCCTACAGTGGTGAGAGAGAAGGACCAGCTTGATGCAGCCAGGATAAGAGGGTTAATTGGAAAACAGTTACCTAAATATCTAAAGTTTGCATGGAAAGCAGCATTTAAAAAGATCAATAATAAAAATTAGCATTTAACTCAGGTAAACTAAAACAAAATGAGGGTAGAAAAAAAGAGCAATTTTACTGCTTTGGTGAAAAGAAATCCTTCAAATTGGAAAAGGCTCAACTTTCAATCTTCTCTGACTCACTTGGCCCCATACGTAACAGGCTTAGTTAAAATGTAATCGTAGGAATAGCTAGATTTTTCTAAATAATTATGACATTTGGTTTATATTTGAGGAAGCTCAGGGTGCTATTTATTTTATCAGTTATATATCAGAAGAGATTCATGTTTACAGCTACTCACCTGGCATTACTGGTGTTATTTTGTGCATTCCTTTCTGGCACTTTGTGTGTGTATATACTTTTTACTTACTATAATCGTGTATTCTTTTAAAACTTGAGATTGTACGACATGTTGTTCTCTGTTGCCACACAGTGTTTGTTAGTTATACTTTTGTCGATTGCATCATAGTATCTTGCCTGGATGTTTCACAATTCACATAATCATCTTCCCGTCATTTTACTTGTCTCTGTTTGTCACAGGTATAAAAAAATGCTGCAATGAACATCTTCATGCATGCCGCTTTTATTATCTTATGGATTAATTTGTTTGGGCTAGATTCCCAGGTGGGAATTTCTGAGTCAAAGGGTGCTATTTTATTTTTTTTACATGTTTCTGATGATCTAAGTAGAGATTTGAGGATAAAGTAGAAAGAAAGAGATTTGCAATAGACAGGAGCAAATTCTAAAACCCAGAGGGAGAAGCAGAGGCTGTGTCACCCAGGCATAGATGGTCCTCTGAACACAGGGGTGTTTGGTGCTCATCTTTCTAAACCTTTCTCGATGCCCCCAGGCAAAGCTGCTGAGCGCTGAGCAACGAGTGATTGAGAAGCACTCTGCTCAGATCCACCGGAGGCAGTAGCTCCAGCCCGCGTACAGACATAGTTACCAAGGAGACCTCTGCTTTTCCCTCTTTTCCAGGTTAACAGTCCTGAATCTGAGTGAGATGGCTGGATAGAATTAGTTCAAAATAGGGAGAAGAAAGAAAATGCCTTTAAAAGACAATTTAACTGTTAACCTCAGGAATCAGGCCCAAGCGCAACACAGAGAACATTCTGGTCTATTCTTTTTTCTGTGTGACTTCAGGGTTTGATCTTTTCTCTGCGATGAATTTATTTCCATGTTTCTTTAATGAAATAGAACCACCAGCGTCTTCCATATGCATCCGAAAAATAATGATGGTTGTGTCAAGTGTCGCTGCCACACAAGCCCACCGGGGCCCCTATGGGAAATGCGCTGAGGCCTAATAGGATGATTATTATGGCCTTGTAGAAAGTAAGAACAAGGAGTCTCGAGCTTGCATGCTCCATCCCCAGCATGACTCCACAGCTGCCAGACGTGCTACTGTGGAGCTTTCAAGACCTGGGAACATGTTGCTCCTAGCTACTCACAGAGTGCTCAGAAGCCTTCATGGTTTTCTTCCCTCTGAATTCCCACTGGCTTCTCTCAACTTTAAAAGCCAGCCTCACAGAGGCTGAGAACTGGGTCCCGAGGTGGGTCGCTGCTGTTGCTTGGGTATGTCTTTGCAAGACCAGGATTCAGAATGTTGCCGCTTTCTACCAAGTGTATTGTTGCTAGTTTGCAGTAACAGCCTCTTTACAGCTTTGGGCTAACAAGACAGAATGGACAGAATGGTAGAACTTACCACCTAATGATGCCTGACACGTAGCCCACAGACTGGGTGTGCAAAAATATATACCTTTCACGTTCTCTAACTCTGGACTTCTATTCAGGCAGATAATGATGGTTGTTCTTGGGGGGTTCCCTGCTTTCTTAGCATTGTGCTATAATCACGGGATTTAACAAAGTGCTGTTGGCCTCTGAGGGCATCCGTTTGGTCTGTGGTCATCAGTACATACAGGATGAGGCTGGGATGTCTGGTGACTGTCGTTTCCATATCACACCAGAGGCAAGGAGTTCCTGTGCATGTGTCTATGGCCCCATCCATCTGGACCCCCCATGTGGCCGTTGCCTTCCTGGAATTTGTTGACCTCTCTGAGGGCATGCCTGGGCTTGGTTTGGGGGTGGGGGTGTGGCAGACGTGACAGGAGCTTTTTTTTTTTTTTTTTTTTTGAGACGGAGTTTCGCTCTTGTTACCCAGGCTGGAGTGCAATGGCACGATCTCGGCTCACCACAACCTCCGCCTCCTGGGTTCAGGCAATTCTCCTGCCTCAGCCTCCTGAGTAGCTGGGACTACAGGCACGCGCCACCATGCCCAGCTAATTTTTGTATTTTTAGTAGAGACAGGGTTTCACCATGTTAACCAGGATGGTCTTGATCGCTTGACCTCATGATCCACCCGCCTCGGCCTCCCAAAGTGCTGGGATTATAGGCGTGAGCCACTGTGACTGGCCGGCAGGAGCATTTTTTTTTTTTTTTTTTTTTTTTTTTTGGAGACGGAGTTTCACTCTTGTTACCCAGGCTGGAGTGCAATGGCGCTATTTCAGCTCACCGCAACCTCGGCCTCCTGGGTTCAGGCAATTCTCCTGCCTCAGCCTCCTGAGTAGCTAGGATTACAGGCACGCGCCACCATGCCCAGCTAATTTTTTGTATTTTTAGTAGAGACGGGGTTTCACCATGTTGACCAGGATGGTCTCGATCTCTTGATCTCGTGATCCACCCGCCTCGGCTTCCCAAAGTGCTGGGATTACAGGCTTGAGCCACCGCGCCCGGCCCGGAGCATTTTTTTTTAAGCCTTCATGCTTCTTTCTTCCTTTAGGTTTCATCAAGGTGCTCCATGAATTCCCTTTCCCCAAGTGTTTCAGGTTTCTAACAAAATAAGGAAGCCACAAGTGAGTTTAATTGGTTGCAGACCCTATTTATAACATTAAGCACATAGCTTCTCTCTCTCTCTCTCTCTCTCATATTAATATCTTAAAATAGTACTCTGCCAGCTTATTCTTCTTGCAAATCCTTATGTCCACTTAAAGAAAGTGTACTTCTCATCCAGGTGTCCCAACATCTCTCAATAAGGTGAGACCCCTGTCTCTCCCAAATTGAGCTCTCTCACCCTCGTTCTCTGTCTCTCTCTTTATGATCAAGACCTGTTTATTTTAGAAGCATGAACCGTAGAAGCAAAAGAGAACCCCCAATACCCTGGCCAAGAGCATCCCAAGGTGGTTTTCTCTGTGCCCAGGCAAAGCTGCATTCTAGAGAGGAAGCTATAGTGCCTGCTGGGCACCAGGAAGGGCTCAGGTGTTCAAGAACAACTTGTAAAGAGGCTCCGTGGCTAGCAAGCATCTCTGCAGAGCCTTTTAGGAGGGAGCATCCCAGGCAGCCAGACTTCACAGCACATGAGCAGCAGCACCTGGCTGTGTAGGAAACGTTCTCCAGCCACCCTCAGGGTGGAGATGTGAACATAGCCACTGGGTAGATATGGGCTTTACAGCAGATGACTGAGACAGACACAGGAGGAGGGGCGGGCAGAGCCACATGGCAGTGACCCAGCTGGGGAGGGCAGGACTGTTTCAGATGTGAGCAAACGCTCTGTGGCTAGGGGTGGAGATTGTCTTTGAGTGGGATGGGAGCACAGAGAGGTTTGGGTTGGGGGCTAGGAACAGGCATGACAGGCTGGTCATGACACCCACTCTTAAATTATATGTGGCCTTTCAAGGAGGTTCCTGACTCTTGGAAAAGGTCACCTGCCACCCATGACTGCAAATCCCTGTGTAAAGTTTCAGGTCAAATAGAGTAACTTATAAAAATAAAAGTACATCATGACCACATTGAGCTTTTCCCAGATGCAAAGACAATCAAAGAATGTTTGTAGCAACATTCTTTGAATTACAAAACAAAACCCCTACAGCAAACTGAAAACATCTTAAATGTTCATCTGTAGAATATTATTAATAGATACAAGAAGTATGATACAGTCATATGAGAGAGTAGTCTGCAGCAGTGAAGCATGAGCTAGTGTTATATATCCTAACATGCATAAATCTAAAATATGTGGTGTTGAGTACGAAAAGTTGCAGAACACATGTATCAAGATTTATTTCTAGTAAGTATAAAACATAAAAGACAATACTATATAATATAGTTTAAATCTTTGTACCCACTTAAATGTCTTGTTGAAATGTGATAGAGTTAGGCTTTTTTCCCCACCCAAATCTCATTTTGAATTTCAATCTCCATAATCCTCACGTGTCAAGGGAGAGATCAGATGGAGGCAATTGAATCATGGGGACAGTTTGCCCCACCTGTTCTTGTGCTATTGCAGGAGTTCTCACGCGATCTGATGGTTTTATAAGGGGCTCTTCCCCCCTCGCTCTGCGCTTCTCCTTCCTGCTGCCTTGCGATGAAGGTACCTTGCTTCCTCTTCGCCGTCTGCCATGATTGTAAGTTTCCTGAAGCCTTCCCAGCCATGCTGAACTATGAGTCAATTAAACTGCTTTCCTTTATCAATTGACCAGTCTCAGGCAGTTCTTTATAGCAGTGAGAAAACAGACTAATAGCAAATGTAATCCCCCATCCTGGAGGTAAGGCCTGCTGAGAGATGTTTGGGTCAGTGGGGTGGATCCCTCATGGCTTGATGCTATTCTTATTTTAGTCAGTGAATTCTCATGAGATCTGGCTTTTTCAAAGTGTGGCACCTCCCCCACCACGCTTGCTCTTCCTTTGCCTTTTGTCATGAGCGTAAGCTTCCTGAGGCCTCCCCAGAAGCAGAGGTTGGCACTAGACTTCCTGTATAACCTGAAGAACCATGAGCCAATTAAACCTCTTTTCTTATAAATTACACAGCCTCAGGTATTTATTTATAGCAATGCAAGAATTGCCTAATACAGAAAATTGGTACTAAGGAGTGGGGCATTACTATTAATATACCTGATGATGTGGAAGCAGCTTTGGAACTGGGTAACATGCAGAGGTTGGAAGAGTTTGGAGGGCTCGGAAGAATTCAGGAAGATGAGGGAAAATTCACAGCTTCTTAGAGAATGGGTAAATGGTTGCGAGCAAAATGCTGATAGTGATAAAGACAGTGAAGTCCAGGCTGCCAAGGTCTTAGATGGAAGTGAGGAACTTGTTGGGAACTGGAGCAAAGGACATGAGGGTTATGCCTTAACAAAGAACTAAGGCTGCATTATGTCCATGCCCCAAGGATCTGTGGAAGTTTGAACTTAAGAGTGATAATTTCAGGTACGTGGCAGAAGAAATTTCTAAGCGGCAACGAATTCAAGGAGTGACTTGGTTGTTTCTAATGACCTATGCTCAGATGTGGGAGCAAAGAAATGCCCTAAAGTTGGAACTTAATGAAACAAAGAATACAAGTTTGGAAAATTTGCCACCTGGCCATGTGGTGCCAAAGAAAAGCCTGTTTACAGGGGAGGAACTCAAGCAAGCTGTGGGGAAATCACTTGCTAGAGATATTTGCATAACTAAAAGGGAGTCAAGTGCTAATATCCAAGACAATAAGAAAAAGGCCTTCAGGGCTTTCCAGAAGTCTCTGAGGCAGCTCCTCCCATCACAGGCCCAGAGGCCCAAGAGGACTGAATGGTTTTGTGGGCCAGGTCCAGGGCCCTTCTTCCCTGAGCATCCTTAGTACACTGCTTCTCACCTTCAGGCCACCCCAGGTTCAGCCTCAGCTCAGAGGACCCCAGGTACAACTTGAGCTGCCACTTGGGAGAATGCAAGTCACAAGCTTTGGCAGCTTCCCTGTGTGCCTGCAGCCACACAGAGTGCAAGAGTGAAGGAGGCTTGGCAGGTTCCGCCTCGATTTCAGAGGATGTATGGGAAAACCTGAGTGCTCAGGCAGAAGCCTGCTGCAGGAGCAGAGGCTTCATGGAGATATTCTATGAGGGTAGTGCAGAGGGGAAGTGTGGGATCAGAGCCCTCACACAGTCCCCATTGGCACACTGCCTAGTGGAGCTGTGGGAAAAGGGGGCCACCATGGTTCAGATCCCAGAATGGTAGATCCACTGGCAGCTGGCATCCTGCACATGGAAAAGTGGCAGGCACTCAATAAGCTGTGAGAGGAGCTTCAGGGGCTAAACCCAGCAAAGCCACAGGGGCAAAGCGCCTCAGTACCTTGGGAGATCACCCAACATACCCTGTGCTCAGAATGTGGGACATGTAGTCAAAAGAGATTATTTTGAAGCTTTAAGACTTAGTGACTGCCCTGGTAGGTTCTGAATTTGCATGGAGCCTGTAACTTCTTTCTTTTGACTGACTTCTCCCTTTTGAGATGGGAGTATTTACCCAATGTCTGTACCCTCACTGTATCTTGGAAGTAAATGACTCGTTCTGATTTTATAAGCTCGGAGGTTAAAGGAAGACATTCTAGATGAGGCTTTGGACTTTAGACTTGGAACTTTTGAGTTAATACAGAATGAATTGAGATTTTTGTGGGACAACTGAGAAGGCCTGAT
Organism: Saimiri boliviensis; assembly: GCF_048565385.1. Lineage (NCBI taxonomy): Eukaryota > Metazoa > Chordata > Mammalia > Primates > Cebidae > Saimiri > Saimiri boliviensis. The sequence continues at coordinate 144,313,944 of NC_133452.1, forward strand.
TGTATTTGACAATGTAAGAAGGACATGAGATTTGTAGGGGGGGCCAGAGGCTGAATGACATAGTTTGGCTGTTTGTCCCCACCAGAATGTCGTGTTGAAATGTAATCACCAGTGCTGGAGGTGGGGCCTGGTGGGAGGTGTTTTGGTCATGTGGATAGATCCCTCATGGCTTGATGCTATTCTCGTGCTAGTGATTGAGTTCTCATGAGATCTGGTTGTTTAAAAAGTGTGGCATCTCCCCTGCCACTCTTGCTTCCCCTTCTTCTGCTATGATTGCAAGCTTCCTGAGGCCTCCCCAGAAGCAGATGTTGGCACTGTGCTTCCTGTATAGCCCGGAGAACTATGAACCAATTAACTTGCTTTTCTTATAAATTATTCAGTCTCAGGTATTTCTTTATATCAATGTAAGAACAGCTTAATACACTACAAACTATGTCAAGACACAAGCATATGTACTAACAGTGTAAAGAAAAGCATGATGATTATAAACTCTAATTTCATGGTAGTGTTTATCTGTTTGTGGGGAGGTCAATATGCACCCTGGGACTGGGTACCCAGAGAGCTTCTAATGTACTGGGAATGTTTTATTTCTTCCATTCGATAGTGGATGCACAGGAGTTCATTGAATTATTCTATATGCATTGTATACATTTTAAATATTTCACACTATTTCCAAATAAATATTGAAATAGTTATGAACTGAAAAGCAAAAGGATGAAGTAATAAAGGGAGCTGCGATTTGGATTTATTGTTGATCTATGAAGATAAATTGTGTAAGAATCTTGGCAGAAAGGCAAATTTCAGAACAGATTCATGGTGCTGAGTACATACACCCTAGACTTTGGGAAAAAGAAATTTTTAAAAGGAAAATGTGTAAGAGTTACATTGACAGAGACTCAAATTTAAATTATAAGTATTTAAGTCCAAGGGATGTAAAATCCAACCAAGTAGCCAACACACAGCCCTTCTCCAACGTCCCTAACAACCCCTGGGGGTTTGTGCAGAGCTTAGATTTTACAAGGTCCTCTTCATAAGATGGAAATGGGGCGTCAGTAAAAAGAAGCAAATCAGAGGCAAGAGCGAAAGGGCAAGAAGACTAAGCCCAGTTAAGCTGATGCTTGCCAGCATACTGGAGACCACAGAACATCCCTACAGAGGCCTGGCACCTCTGGTGGGAAGGTCTGGTGATCACCTGGCTCCTGGTGGGCCTTGGGGAGCTATTCCAGCAGGACAGAGAGGAGAGTCTTCAAAAACCCATCACCAGCCAGCTGGCCTGAGGGACAGCAGTTCCTAAGTGGCTCGCTGTTTTCAGGAACTCAGAGCAGAGGGCATGGAAGGACCTCGCAGAAGGCTCACACTGCTGTCAGCCGGATCCCAGGAGCCAGGACATGGGCCAGGAAGCTGGTGTCTGGCAAATGTCATTTTGTTTCAGAAAAGGCAAATAAATGTCAAAAATTTGATTTTAATTTTTTTGGCAGAAGCCTTCTTCCCTTCCTCCTCTCCTTTCTTTTTTCCTCTTCCTCCTTTCCTTCCTTCTGTCCTCTCATTCTTCCTCTTTCCACTTCTTTCCTTCCATCGGCAGTTTCTGTGCCCAGAAAATGATAGGAAGCTGCTAGGTGCCACTGTGCTAGTCCTCTCCTTCCTTGCATTGCCAGCTGCATTTCCATATCGTGTATCTAGACTCCCAATTATAGGCCGAGTGCTATTTTTCTTTATTATCTTCAGTGCCTGGCACAGTGTTAGTCATGAAATATGCTTTCCAAATATGTTCATTGAATGAATGAAGGAAGGAAAGAGCAACCCTCCTGGGGATAAAGCTTCCTGTGTTCCCCGAAGTTCATGAGGCTATGAATGATGAATGAAGACCCCCTGTTCCCCACACTCCCAGCATTGTGGTGGCGACTGGCTATGCAGGGATGGAGGCTGTGTCTTTTGCAACGTGTGCTCCACCTAAGAGCATGAACTCCATCATAGGTCAAAACCAGTGCATGGAGCTCTGCGTGATGCTCTGTGAATGCATTTCTGGATGTGTGCAGGTACCTGCGATGGGATCCATTTGATGCCATGAAGGGTGGTAATAGTTGAAAAGGGAGGAAGGGGTGAAGGAGAAGGAACACCTGTGGGGTGTGTGTGTTGAGTTCAGTTCAGATGGCTGTGCGTGTTTGGTAGGACTAGGGTTAGTCAGGGGAGGAGGCAGAGAGAGGGGAAAGAAGGTGCAGTATAGAAATATAAAGAAGCCAGAGGTGGTCAGAACTGCAGGTGGCCCCTGGGGCGGCAGATAAAACGGGCCTGGAGGGGCAGGTCAGGGCTCAGGCAGGCCTCTGTGACAGGCTCATGAGTGGGAATTTCATCCTGAGAGGAGTCTGCAGATGGATTTTAGGCAAGAGCCTGACACCAGAGAGACAGAAAGGTGTCATGTGGGGAAAAGTGCAGGGAGTAAATGCTGCTGCCTGAGGCCACACAGGCAGTGGCTGGAACTCAGGTATGTCCTGGGACCCAAAGCAAGCCAGGCATGGTGGAGCTGGGAGGTAGGCATGGGTCTGAGAGGTGTTGTAGAAGGCAGAGTCTGCAGGGTTCTGTGGCTGAGAGTGGGGGAGGGTACTGTGGTTAGTAACTGACATTTTAAGCTCCAGGAGACTGTGAAACATTAAGATAGTTACGGTTACTATTCTGCTGTTGTTTGTTTTTTGAGTGTTACTCTGTTGCCAGGCTGGAGTGCAGTGGCTGGATCTCAGCTCACTGCAACCTCCACCTCCTGGGTTCAAGTGATTCTCCTGCCTCAGCCTCCTGAGTACCTGGGACTACAGGAGGGCGACACCAGGCCCTGCTAATTTTTGTATTTTTAGTAGAGACGGGGTTTCACCATGTTGGCTAGGATAGTCTTGGTCTCCTGACCTCATAATCCACCCTCCTTGGCCCCAAAGTACTGGGATTACAGGTGTGAGTCACTGCGCCCAGCTGTGATGGCTAATTTAACATGTCCACCTGGCTGGGCTACTGGGTGCCAGTTATTGGGTCAAACATTATTCTGGGCCTGTCTGTGAGGGAAGTTTCGGATGAAGTTAACACTGGAATCAGTAGACTGAAGAAAGCAGAGGGCTCGCCTCAATGTGGGTGGGCCCGGTCCAATTAACTGAAGGCCTGAGCAGAATGAAGAGGCTAAGTGAGAGGGAACTCCTGCTTGTGCCTGGCCTCCGACCGGGGGCACGGTCTTCTTTGGCCCTCAGACTGGAGCTACACTCACTAACTGGAGCTAAGTTTGGATCGTCTGCCTGTATCTCTTCTCAAACCCTTTCAGGGTGTAGCATGGAGATGGGGTTGCAATAAGAGATCAATAAACGTGGCTGGCTGAGCTCTCCTGTGCTGTCCACCGGGCCTGCCCATTGGGTCTGTGCCTCCCATCGGGCCCTCTGTAGGTCTGTCTGATGTGAGGTCCGAGTGGTACAGACATGCCAATGTGTTGTGTTTCCCTCGGAGGCAGCCTTGGAGCTTGGTCTGCTAAGGGTGAGGACAAGCAAGTGCTGGTGACGTCTTAGACTTCATCTGAGCCTTCAGTGAGTCATAATCTTTTTGCTGGTGGAGGGTCTTACTTCACTGCAGATGGCTGCTAACTGATCAGGGTGGTGGTTGCCAAATGTTGGGGTGGCTGTGGCAGTCTCTTAAAATAAGACAACGGTGAAGTTTGCCTCAGCAATGGACTCTTCCTTTCACGAAAGATTTCTCTACAGCAGGAGATGCTGTTTGATAGCATTTCACCCAGAGTAGAACTTCTTTCAAAATTAGAGTTAATTCTCTCAAACTCTGCCACTGCTGTATCAACTGAGTCAATGTAACATTCTGCATCCTTTGTTGTCATTTCAACAGTGTTCACGGCATCTTCACCAGGAGTAGATTCTCAAGAAACCACTTTCTTCACTCATCCGTATAAAGCAACCCCTCACCCATTAAAGCTTTAGCATGAGATTGCAGCAATTCAGTCATATCTTCAGGCTCTTTACTTATAGTTCTCCTGCTGTTTCTACCACATCTGCAGTGACTTCCTCTGCTAAATTAACTAAAGTCTCTGTTGAGCCTCTTGAAGTCATCCAGAGTTGGAACTGACTTCTTCCAAACTCCTGTTAATGATGATATTTGACCTCCTCCCACGAATCATGAATGTTCTTAATGGCACCTAGAATGGTGAATTCTTCTCAGAAGGTTTTCATTTCTTTTATCCAGATCCATCACAGGAATCACTATCTGTGGAAGCTATGTCCTTACGAGTTCATTTTTTAAATAATAAAAATTGAAAGTCAAAATAACTCCTTGATTCCTGGGCTACAGAATGGAGGCTGTGTTAGCAGGCCTGGAAACATTCATCTCCTTGTACATCTATGTCAGAGCTCTCAGATGACCCATTGCTCAATGAGCAGTCATATTTTGAAGGAATCTTTTTTTCTGAGCAAAGAGTCTCAACAATGGATTTAAAATATTCAGTAAATCATATTGTAAACAGATGTCCTGACACCCAGTGTTTGTTGTTCCATTTATAAAGCACAGGCAGAGTAGATTTAGCGTAAGTTTATTAAGTGCTTTAGAATGGTACATGGGCGCTGGCTTCAACTTCAAGACACCAGCTGCCATTAGACCCTGACAAGAGAGTCAGCCTGTCCTTTGAAACTCCAAAGCCAGGCATTGACTTCTCCTTTCTAGCTATGAAAGTCTTAGGTGGCATTTTCTTCCAATAGAAGGCTCTTTTATCTACATGAAAAATCTGGTGTTTAGTGTACTGACCTTCATCAATGATCTTGGCAAGATCTGGAGCACTGCCTCGCCTTGTACTTTGATATTATGGAGGTGGCTTCTCTCCTTAAACCTCATAAACCAACCTCTGCTAGGTTCCAGCTTCTCTTCTGCAGCTTCCTTATCTCTCTCAACCTTCAAAGAACTAAAGAGTTCGAGTCTTGCTCTGGATTAGGCTTTGGCTTAAGGGAATGCTGTGGTTGGTTTTATCTTCCATCCACATCACTCGAACTTTCTCCATGTCAGCCATAAGGCTGTTTAACTTTCTTATCATTTGTGTGTTTACTGCAGAGGCACTTTTAATTTTTTTCAAGAACTTTTTCTTTGCATTTGCAACCTGGCTGTTTGGCCCAAGAGGACTAGGTTTCAGCCTCTCTTGACTTTCAACATGCCTTCCTCACTAAGCTTAATCATTTCCAGCTTTTGATTAAAGTTGAGAGACATACCACTTTTTCTTTTACTTGAATACTTAGAGGCCATTGTAGGATTATTAACTGGCCTAATTTCAATATTGTTGTGTCTCAGGGAATAGGGAGGCTTAAGGAGAGAGAGAGAGACAGGAAGTGAGCCCCTGTAGACGTGCCGGATGCCATGTTGCCATAAACCTTCAATCTGTAAGAAATTGAATCTCTGCAAAGCACAATAAAGCGAAGTGCAATAAAATCAGCTATGCCTGTCTTTTTTTTTTGAGAAAGAAAAAAATAATAAGAAAAAGAATAAAGAAGAGGAAGAAAGAGAAAGAGGACGAGGGAGAGAGGATGGGGGTATTGCTTTATTACCCGGGCTAGAATGCAGTCTAAGTATGGGTATGCCTATAATTGTCCTTAATAATGGAGACATGAAAGAAAATGAGGGAAGAGAATAACAAACAAGGAGCCAACCAACATTTCGTTTAAATTCTAAGTTGATATGATGTGGTACTGATAAGAGTGTATATTTTGTGTATTTAAAGTGGAGAGTTCTATAAATGTTAATTACGTTTGCTTGTTCCAGATCTGAGTTCAAGTCCTGGATATTGTTGTTAATTTTCTGTCTCATTGATCTGTCTAATATTAATGTTGAAGTCTCCCACTATTACTGTGTGGGAGTCTAAGTCTCTTTATTAGTCTTGTATGTCTGGGTATTTGTGTATTGGGTGCGCGTATATTTAGGATCTTTAGCTCTTCTTGTTGTTGCATTGATCCTTTTATCATTATATAATGTCCTTTGCTTCTTTTGATCTTTGTTGCTTTAATGACTATTTTATCAGAGGCAAAAATTGTAACTTCTGCTTTTTATTTATTTATTTTTGCTCTCTGTTTGGTTGGCAAATCTTTCTCCATCCCTTGTTTTGAGTCTTTATGTATCCTTGAGTGTGAGATGGGTCTGGATGCAGCATACTGATGGGTTTTAGTTTCTATGCTGTCTAAAAAGTGTCCAGCATATGGGAGATGCCCAATGCATGAGACTTATCAATATTGGTAGTTTTCATGTGCCAACCCCAGGAATATATAGACAGATTAACCCAAATGAACTCTAAGGTTAAGTCTTAACATTAAGACTTCATGAAAGTGTCATTTCTCTTTCCTCCAGATGTCATGAGAACAGACATGTCTTGGAGAGACGCAAACTGGGACCTATCCAGGATCAGAAACTCCTGGAGCTTCTTTTCTTTCTTTCTTGGCTGGGCTTCTTTCTCTCCCTGGTTCAGCCCAAGCCACTCAAGGCAACTGTGGCTTCACAGCAGTACCTCTAACTCTTACCACCCCATGGAGACCTGGGCATGCACGAGAGGCTAGGAGGACAGCTTAGCCACTGTCCCCTACAGCCATGGGTAGTGGTTGGTGACGGAAGAAAGAGATGAAGGCTTGTCAGGGAGGTACTTGAACCCTGCCTGGAAGCCCACAGAACCGTGATCGGAGGCAGTGGAGGCACTGCTGCCTCCTGGGCTCTAAATGAGCAAATGTTTGGGAACGAGGGTGCCAGAACCAAGCTGCCTGCGCTCTTGTCCCGGTCCCTTCTCAGCTCAAGTCACACATGTGCTAAGAGGCTTTTGGCTCCAAGCGGCTGGTAGACATTGGCTGACAGATTTGGGATCTGATAAGAGGCTGTTGATTTCATTCGTTTGTGCAATGTCGGAGAAAAATTTTAACAGTTAAAATGGGGAAGAAAAAAAAAAGCCCTAGAACTTTGCCAGCATCACAACTCTGCCTGTTTCTTCTAACGGATTTCTTGAAACTGTCAACTGCCTGAGCTGGAGGAGGCTATCTACAAGGGACGTTGTCATGTGTCTTCAGGGGAGCCAGGACCATCCAAGGGGTTGGCTGGCCCTTCACAATGTGACCCCTCACCCATGGGCTCCCTCTTTCCTCCTGCACAGCCCTGGTGTGCTAGGCTCCCTCGGGAAGGCAGCAGCTTCCAGCAACTCAAGGGGCTGAAGGTCATGTGATCCCAGCATCACCGGTCTACTCACAGAACCAGCAATTTTGTCAGTAGTATTAAATGTCCTCTGCAAAAAAGAGACGCTGAAAACAAAGCTTCCCTTTCTCAAAGAACTCTGATGAGAAATCTAAAAATATATTTGACCTTGGAGGATTCATTGTTTTGGAAGCCATGGAGACCTGCGTCATGCAAACCAAAAGAATGATTGCATCTGTGCTGTGCAGGACAGGCACGAGTGACCTCTACTACCAATTTACCCTGTGTCTTGACTTCTCCAAGAGTTGCACTGCGTTCAACACCGATCCCATTTCCTCTCAAAGGGCCACTGGGAGATCAGGCAGTATCAAGCTCTTATATCCAAAAGCTCTATACCAGGCGCCCCCATACTTTTTACACAGGGGGCCAGTTCACTGTCCCTCAGACCGCTGGAGGGCCGCCACATACTGTGCTCCTCTCACTGACCACCAATGAAAGAGGTGCCCCTTCCTGAAGTGCGGCGGGGGGCCGGATAAATGGCCTCAGGGGGCTGCATGTGGCCCGCGGGCCGTAGTTTGGGGACGCCTGCTCTATACAGTTTCAAGGTGTTTCCAAAGCACCTCCTTTGATCCTCACACTCTCCAGGGTGGTAGGCACCACAGGGCATTTGCATTCACTCTGAGAGGAAGATTCGACCATAGGGTTATACCCAGACTGTGGACCAGCAGCTCTTTCTACCACATTCCAACATTCTCAAAGTGAGAAGCAGTCCGGGTTTCCTTTGGAGAGTGGATATCACTTCCAGCACAAGCTGCAGCCTGCGTCCCAGCCAGCCCTGCTGATGCCTCCAAGGATGTGAGTGAGAGTTGCCCACATCATGGGAACCCTCTGCTGATCTACAAAATATCCCCGAGCTTGCTCCTTTGAACCCGGTATGTGGGGAGCTTTGACTTAAATGTGCTAAGCAGAGAATGAACCCCTGCAGGGGTGTGTCACCCCTTGGCTTTCCAGGAAGACCACTCGCTTTTCTGACACTACTCCTGGAATGACCAACTGTGGCTTTTTTAGAAACTGTTCAGGCTTGAGAAGTGCACATCTTCGTTCACAAGGAATATGTGGAGTCTTAAAATTGGACTCGAAGAGTGTGATTTCTCCAAGAACTAAAACTCCCAAAGCAGTTTTGAGAAGAGAGGGACACAGGCTAGCATGGATTTTGGCATGGATTCTTTTCCTTTGCCCTTAAGATGTGTGTGATCCCAAACAGTTAGCCTGTGGGCTATGGGAACTCCATCCCAACACGCTCAGCCTCTGCCTCAGGTGACAGGGGCCCTGGCTAGGGTTTGACTGTAACATTCAGGACCCACTGAGCATCCTGCACACTGGTGAAGGGAGGAGTCCCCTGGAGACCATGCCTCTCCTACAGCAAGCCCCACCCCCAGGTGGGAGGGTTGTGCCAGTGCCTTCTCACCCCCATGTGCCAGTGCCTTCTCACCCCCATGTGCCAGTGTGCTGTCCTTCGTCCTGCTGTTTCCTATCATACCTGCTCTGGGAAACAGGTGCAACACAGCCCCACTAGGTGCATAGCTACTCACACTGTGATACGGACACTCTCAGGAACACCAGCCCCATAAAGCCTGGAAGAAGAGGGCTGGAATTCTAGACAACCTTGAGCAAGGGAGGGCTCCTTTGAACTAGGGGATCCTCAATGTCTTTGGAGTCTTATTCTTCTCCAAAGTCCTTCTGGAGCAGCCTGGTCTTGGGGATCGGCCAGAGGGAAAAGCTTATGGCAGCACTTCCATCAAAAGACACCATAGCATTACATCAACTAAAGAGCAACTGTAATGATTTCACTTTTCTCAATATACACATGATTGGAAACTTTAGAAACTGGACCACTCTTCTGTTCCAGTAATCAAACACTCAATACCATGCATCATGTGAGAGGACTCTTGCCCATGTTAAGTTATGTGACCTTTTTCCTTTTGGCGGGGGTTGGTGTACTCCATTGACAGAGCTCCGTAAGCCCCTGTCCTTCCTCCGGGAGTCCGGAATGGAAACTGACTTGGGGGAGTCTGAATGGGGAGATGACTCCCCAGCAGCTGGGAGTTCACTCTTCCTCTCGTTCTCTTGATGGGGCTGGCGGTGTGGGGGTCTTACTCCTTGGAGGCCATGTGGACCATAGGGTCCACCATCCCGTTGCTGCTGCCAAATTCATTGCCATCCCAGGAACGGAGCCTGACAAAGTGGCCATTGAAGGTAATGCCAGTGCTGGCGTTGAAGGTAGAAGAGCGCAGGTGCCACTCTTAAAGTCAGAGGAGAAAACTTCGCCCTCAGTGTAGCTCAGGATGTCCTTGAGGGGGCCCTCCAATACCTTTGTCACCATCTTCTCATGCCATCGTATTTGCCAGCTTTCTGCAAATGGCAGATGAGAGCCACGGCCAACATATTGTGGGTGGGAACACAGAAGGCCACACCTGTGAACCTCTCATCTGGCTCAGGGATGACCCTGCCCATAGCCTGGGCCACACCAGCAGATACAGGGATGGTGTTCTGCCACAGTCACGCTGAAGTTTCTCCAAGGGGCTGTCCACAGTCTTTGGATAGCAGTAGTGACCTGGGCTGTAGAAATAGATGGCCTTAGCCAAGGGTGCCAAACAGTTGATGATGCAGGAGGAATTGCTGACAATCTCAAGAAGAGAATGCATGCTTCTCATGGTTCACACCCATTACAAACATGGGGAAATCTGCACAAGAGCACGAGGGGCAGGGATGGCAACCGTTCTGGAGGCTACAACTGAGCCCCAGTCTTCTCCGTGGTGTTGAAGATGCCAGTGGGCTCTGCACCATATTCAGCACCAGAGTTGCCGCATTTAATGTTGGCGAGATCTTGCTCCTGGAGGATGGAGATTGGCTTCCCATTGATGACAAGCTTCCTGTTCTCTTTCCTTGACTGTGCCATTGGACATGCCATGAAATATACTGGAACATGTAGAACATGGAGTTGAGGCCAATGAAGAGATCACTGTTGACGACAATGCCCATTTTGCCAGAGTTAAAAGCTGCCCCAGTGAGCAGGTGTCCAATATGGCGAAATCCATCGACTCAGACTTTCACCACTGTATCCTGGATGAAGCTGACACTGCATGAGCAGGTGGGGCTGCTTGTCGGATGGGGAGAAGAGAGCCAAAGCTGTTTTCTTTTAAAAACAGACTTCATTTCCTGAGCGGTTCTAGGTTCACAGAAAAATTGAGCAGAGTACAGAGATATCCCATGTACCTCCATCCTACACACTCAACATCCCCCAGCAGAGTGGCCTGTTTGCTTCAATTCAGCATTGACACATCTCTATCACCCAGAGTCCAAGGCTTGCCTTATAGTGCATTCTCTGTGTTGGGCATTTTACGGGTTTTGACAAATGCATTATGACATGTATCCATCATCATAGCATCAGAGTAGTCTCACTGCCCTGCAAATCCTCTGTACTCTACCAATTCATCCCTCTCTTCCTCTTTCCCCTGGGCAACCACTGATCTTGTTACTCTCTTTGTGGTTTCACCTTTTCCAGAATGTCATACGGTTGGAATCATACAGCATGCAGCCTTTTCAGATTAGCTTCTTTCACTCAGTAATATGCATGTAAGTTTCCCCCATGCTTTTTCATGGCTTTGCAGCTCAAATCTCTTTGGCGCTAAGTACTATGCCATCGTCTGCATGTACCCTGGTTTATCCTCTCATCCACTGAAGGATATCTTGGTTGTCTCCAAGTTTTAGCAACTATGAATAAAGTGGCTCTAAGCTTCCATAAGTTCTCAACTCCTTTGCATAAATAAGGGGCGTGGCTGCTAGAAGTTATGCAACTTTCACTTTGCCTTGATGGCGCTCAACCCAGGCTACCCATTGTAACCATCTGGTAAGCATTTAACAAATTTCTGTGTCTGCCCCACCCAGGCCACTTAAACCAGACTCGGTGAGGGTGGGGCTTGGACAAAGTGTTAACCATCCCATTGGGAGGTCCTAAAATGCAGCCGGTGTTGAGAATCACCAGTTCAGAGGCTGACCCCAGATTCCTGAGTTTCTGCAGATTTCTAGTCAGCGTCTCTACCAGAGACATTTAGACTTTGAGAGCAATAAGAAAATGGTTAAATGACCAAGTATTTGTTATGTTTTATAAAACATTTCTTTTTAAAAATTTATATATATGTATGTGTGTGTGTGTGTGTGTGTGTGTGTAGGGAGAGAGAGAGAGAGAGACAGACAGAGAGAGAGAGAGAGTCTCACTCTGCTGCACAGGCTGGAGCTCAGTGGTGTGTGATCATGACTCACTGCAGCCCTGAACCCAAGGGCCCAGGTGATTCTCCAGAGTCAGCCCCTCAAGTAGCTGGAAATACAGGCACATGCCATCACGCCCAGCTAATTTTTTTATTTTTGTTATTTATTTATTTATTTATTTATTTATTTTTTGAGATGGAATCTTGCTCTGTTGCCCAGGCTGGAGTGCAGTGGTGGGATCTCAGCTCACTGTCACCTCTGCCTCCCAGGTTTAAGCAATTCTCCTGTCTCAGCCTCCTGAGTAGCTGGGATTACAGGTATGCATCACCACACCTGGCTAATTTTTAAAATACTTTTAGTAGATACAGGGTTTCACCATGCTGGCCAGGCTGGTCTCAAACTCCTGACCTTGTGATCTACCTGCCTCAGCCTTCCAAAGCGCTGGGATTACAGATGCCCAGCTAATTTTTAAATTTTTTTGTAGAGATGGGATCTCCCTGTATTGCCAAGGCTTGTCTCGAACTCCTGGGCTCAAGTGATCCTACCACCTCGGCCTCCTAGAGTGCTGAGATTTCAGGTGTGAGCCACTGCGCCTGGCCTATGAAACATTTATATTTCCATTTCTAGAAAAATCAATTTCATTTTTCTAGAGAGTTTCTATATGAAGTTAACATCTGCCCTTTTTGACTCCCTTTGACTAACAGTTGGCCCCAGAAAGTCTCCTTTTAATGAATTTCAGCATCCCTGGCCCCAGCTAGTCTACCTTGGCCATTCCAATCAATTCCAACTTCTCCCAGCTCCCAGGGGCAACAGTTCTTTGTGTGAGTAACACACACTTGATCCAACTCCCTTCTTTCTGTGCCAGCTTTACCTGGCTAGTTCCTAATGGCTAACAGAGAGTGGACATCTGTCACTGCATGCCTGGGGCATGGTGAAGACCATGAGATGTCTGAGGTGGAAGGGTCCTCAGTGGGGGGTGGGGATGGGGTCCAGGCCAGTCACCTACGTGTTTATGTTGAAGTCGTGGAACATCTTTTTATTTATTTTATTTTTTGTTATTTTATTTTATTTTATTTTTTTGAGATGAAGTCTTGCCCTGTCACCAGGCTGGAGTGTAATGGCATGATCTCGGCTCACTGCAACCTCTACCACCTGGGTTCAAGCGATTCTCCTGCCTCAGCCTCCCAAGTAGCTGGGATTACAGGCACATGCTGCCTTGCCCAGCTAATTTTTTGTATCTTTAGTAGAAACGGGGCTTCACCATGTTGGCCAGGCTGGTCTTGAACTCCTGACATTGTGATCTGCCTACCTCGGCCTCCCAAAGTGCTGGGATTACAGGCATGAGCCACCACACCCAGCCCCAGAACATATTTTTAATACGCAAGGAACAGATATAAACTAAGTAGCTCTCCTTGGAGAGTGGGCTGGAGGGTTAGGCCCCCATACGACACCCCCTGCTTGACAACCTGGTGGCTCAGGCACTTCTGAGAAACTTGTAGAGTCCCAAAGGCCACAAGTTGAGCCTTATTTTCTGCAGATGACTGGGGGTAGGGGGACAGCAGTTCTAGAAGAAGCATCCCTATTTCACAAGATTTGTTGGGGCCAGCCTTTCAGTCTTCAGATGCGGCTTGTGTGCAAGGCACTGTAGCTGCTCTCCCAATGGCGTCAAGTGTCTCCCCACGATCCTGCACCTTGTTCCTCCCACCTGTGTTCTGTCCTTGCCCTCCCTGCTCTCTCCTTCTCCTCCCCTCCCTCTACCTTCTCTCCTACCCCTCCCCAGGCTGGCTCTGAAGGGCAGATGTCTTCCCTTGAGAGGCAGCTGCTCCCAGATGAGGAGCTAATCTACAAATATATCAGATGTCCCAATGTTTGCAAAAATCATCTTGAAAGTCAGACCCTAAGCATTTGGGTTCTCCCAGACTTCCCTCTGCCCGAGTGGAGCTTGGAGCCACTGAATTCAGACCCAAGTGAAAAGCAAGTCTTAGGGCAGCCGAACAGGCGGCTTCTAAGCAAACGAGTGTGGGGCTCTGAGCAGGAGAGAGGAGGAAGTCTTAGAGTAAAAAAGGAGCCTGTTGCTCTTCCATTTCTTCCTCCCCTCCTTCTACTTTCTTTCTTGTTTTCTCTGCCTTTTGTTGCTTTGACTCTCCAGAGAGTCTCCCTGGAGCTAGAAAGTGACGTCATTGAAACATCCCAGAAATGAGCTAAGTCACTCAAGGAAGGCCTTGGGAACCAGGATTTGTCCCGGTGGGCAGTGCTTCATAGATATTCACAGGCGCTCCAGCACTGAACACTGTGCCCCCTGGCAGGTAAGTACTCCATCTTTTTCAAGGTGGTAATGAAGCGAGATAACGCTTCCAGGGCACGCTTCCTTTCTCTGCCCCTGGAACATCCCCAATGTGTGTGTGGTGCAGAATCTTTGAAGCGGTCATTATGAAATGTTTGGCGCTGAGCTCTCTGCTCTGACCCAGGAAGAGGCGTAAGAGGAACTCCGTGGAAGGTTTTCAGAGGTCATTGACCCAGGATCCTGCTGGGACCCCAGCAGGAGGGGAGGTCCGGGGAATAACGCATCACCTGTCCTGTGCAAGGGGAACCACTGGGAGCCCAGATCAGAAACTACCATTTGCTTCTTACTCCTGCTGCAAAGGAAGAGACCCAGAGAAGTTTGCAACAAGAGCAATTGAGATGAGCAGGATTAAGGAGACGTGGCTGCAGAGGTCAGACTCCAGAGGGACTCTCAAAGGTGAGTGGCCGAGCGTTGTTAGGGCTCATTCATGAGGATGCCTACCACAAAGAGCTTTAAAATAAGCCGTGACTCCAAAAGGTCAACAGTGAAAACACAAACGTCCCAATTAAAAAGCAGACAGGACTTGCACAGACATTCTTCAAAGGAGACAGATAGTCATTAAGCACATGAAAAGGGGCTTAACTTTGATAATCATTACGAATATGCAAATCAAAATTACAATGAGATACCACCTTGCACCCATTAGAATGGCCATACCTAAAAATAAACGGAAAATAACAAGTATTAAAGACGTGGAGAAACTGGAACCCTCATGCATGGTCAGTGGGAATGTAAAATGGTAAAACCACTGTGGAAAATGGTATTGAGGTTTCTCAAAAAAATAAAAACAAAATTATCATTGTGATCCAGCAATCCCACCTCTGAGTATACAACAAAAGAATTGAAAGCAGGGGCCCAAATATATTTGTACACCTATGTGCCTGACAGCATTACTCACAATAGCCTCGAGAAGGAAGCAACCCACATGTCCACTGAAGGACGAATGAATAAACAAAATGTGTTCTCTCCAGATAATGGAATATGACGCAGCCTTAAAGAGGAAGGGAATTCTGCCACATGCTGCCACACGGACGACCCACAAGAACATTATGTGCAGTGAAACATACCAGGCACAAAAAGACAAATTCTCTGTGATTCCACTGACATGAGGCACCCACCGTTTTGAAATTCACAGACAGGAGTGACATGGTGGTTGCCAGGGATGAGAGGAAGGGAGGAATGGGGCATTAGTGTTTAATGGGTACGGGGTTTCAGTTTGGAATAGTGAAAAAGTCCTGGAGCTGAGTGGTGGTGATAGCTGCATAACAACATGAATGTACCACTGAGCTACATCCTTCAAAGTGGCTAAGATGGTACATTTTATATCATGCATGTTTTATTGCACGATAATATTAAAAAGATGAGCAGGGAAGGAAGTAGTGATGAGTGTAGGCAGGGGTTTGAGTTTGTGTCCCAGAAACCAGAACAGCTCAGGAAGCCGAGAGACAGAACCTACAGGAGAGGCTCCCGCGCAAAAGTTCCTTCCCCCAGCGCCTGTGCGTGGGTACCCAGCAGCCCAGGTTCCTTGAGAATGGTATGAACACCCTACAGGCAGGGCTTGGAAGAATCAGAGCAGCAGAGAACTCCAGCAAATGTCCCCAGGGGCAGGCGGATGAGGCTGCGCTGAGGTCCCTGGCCTCATTGGTCAAGGGGTTTGGAGAAGAATGCCAGATGTCACTAGTGCTCTTGGGGCTTCTGGAGCGAGCAGTGAATTTCAGGTCAGCTTCCTCCTCAGTCTGCATAGAAAGCTGGAAGCGCTGTCAAAGAGCGTCCCAAACTGCTGGAGGCAGCGTGGGGAGTCCAGGGACGGGGAACAGCATCTCTCTTGCCACCACTGCCATGATGGGAGGATCTGGGCGGGAGGTTTCTGGAGGTCAGTAACAACCACCAAGTCAGCATGTGTGACTAGGGCGGGATTTGAAGGAGGAGCTCAAGGTAGTAAGAGAAACGCAGCCTCAGTGGTTGGGGTCACTCCATGTTCGTGCCTTTAACTAGCCTGAGCCTCGGCAGCCCCTTAGCGGAGACAGTGAAGCATCCCCGCATCCCTGCCTATTGAACTGTCTGGGCTCAATCCCACCTCGCTTTCTGCTCCCAGCTCCTCGTTTCAAGTGGAAATCTCAGTTTCCAACCCTCTCGGCAGGTCTTCTGTCTTCTGCTCTGAACTCTCCTGAGACTTCATGTCAGGATTCAGTCTCTCCAGTTTTGACCCCTCTGGCTCCTCCCATCCTTGAATCCACCTTGCCTGGCTCTGGCCCCTGGGCCCACTGTATGCATCTACCTAGGCCCTGTGCTCTGCGAGAGGAAACTGAACATGGGCTGATGGGTGTTCAGGGCTGCCTTCAGGACGTGGCTTCAAAAGGCAAACTGCCCCTGAGTCCCTGCGGTGCCGAGGAAGGTTAATGGGGACAAGGGACAATCACCCTGCCCCAGAGCAGCCTGCTGAGGAGGTGTTGTGGGAGGACTCTTCCCCTGTTATCACAGCCCTCAAGCCTTGCTGAATGAGTCTGGTGGTGAGCAACAGCTTGGCTTGTTTGTGTTCTTGTGGGAGGTGAAACAAGCCCAGAGTCAGGGGGGAGTTTCCCCGAGTCACCTACAGGCCAGGTCTCGAGACCCCGCAGCAGCACCAGGCTTCAAGTCACCGGACGTCCTATCAGACGCTGCTCCCTCAACAGGGGAGCAGAAGGCTCGGTTCCACCCCCACCATCAGTGCCTCTTCTCAGAGCGAGGCTCACTGATCTTCACTAACTGAGCCCTGAAGCACCCTTAGGGGAGGCAAGAAGGGGCAGCGCCAGGCTCTGAGTCCTGGGGAGAAGGTGATGCTGAGCACTGTTTCTGCATTAAATGCACATAAATCAACCTGCCATTCCCTCTAGCTCAGGACTTGTCCCTGTCACCTTTTTTTTTTTTTTTTTGAGATGAGGCTTCTCTCTTTTTACCTAGGCCAAAGTACAATGGTGCAATCTCAGCTCACTGCAACCTCCTCCTCTGGGTTCAAGTGATTCTCCTGCTTCAGCCTCCTGAGTAGCTGGGATCAATGGAGCCCACCACCATACCTAGCTATTTTTTTTGTATTTTTACAAAAAATGTAAAAATATATTTCTACATTTTTACAGATTGGGTTTCACCATGTTGGCCAGGCTGACCTCGAACTCCTAACCTCACGTGATCCACCCAGCTCGGCCTCCCGAAGTGCTGAGGTTACATGGGTAAGCCACCATGCCCGCTCATCCGTCACCTTTAAACAGCACTGTCCACAGCTCAGTGTCTTCAGGGCCAGGGCAAGGTCTCTCTCCATGCTCCTGTGAAGAGCCTTTGTAGGAATCATTGCAGGCCACAGAGCTTAAATGTGGTGTCTGGCTTGTTCCTCCACTAGGGCAGCAAGGAGAAAGAAGTTTTTTTTAAGTCAAAGCAACAGCAACTCAACTGAATGGCAAGGAAACAAATCCAGACAGTCCCCCACTTACGATGTTTCCATTTATGACTTTTCACCTTTATGATGATATGAAAGTGACATGCATTCAATAGAAACCATACTTCCATTGCCATGCAACCATTCTGTTTTTCACTTTCAGTACAGTATTCAATAAATTACATGAGATATTCAACACATTATTATAAAATAGGTTTTGTGTTAGATGACTTTGCCCAACCATAGGCTAAGTTCTGAGCACACTTAAGGTAGGCTAGGCTAAGCTATGATGTAGGTAGATTCGGTGCATTAAATATACTTTTTAATTTTAATATTTATTTATTTTGAGACAGGGTCTTGCTCTGTCACCATGGCTGAAGTGCAGTGGCTCCATCTTGGCTCACTGCAACCTCCACCTCCTGGGTTCGAGGGATCCTCCCACCTCAGCCTCCTGAGTAGCTGGGACCGCAGGCATGTTCCACTATGACCAGCTAATTTTTGCATTTTTAGTAGAGATGGGGCTTCGCTATGTTGCCCAGGCTGGTCTTGAACTCCTGAGCTCAAGTGATCTGCCTGCCTCGGCCTCCTAAAGTGCTGGGGTTATAAGCATGAGCCAACTGTGCCTGGCCTAAAAACACTTTTGACTTATGGCATTATCAACCAACAATGAGTTTATTGGGACATAACCCCATCGTAAGTCAAGGAATATCTGCAAATCAATTAACAAATGGACACAGGACCTGAATAGACGTTTCTCAAGAGAAGACGTACAAATGGCCAATAGGTGTATGAAAAAATCCTCATCAATCATCATAGAAATGCAAACCTCACTGACGATGTGGAGAAAAGCGAACCCTTGCATGTCTGGTGGGAGTGTAAGTTAGCACAGCCATTATGGGAAACAATATGGAGGTTCTGCAAAAAATTAAAAATAGAGCTTCCATATGATCCAGCAATCCCACTACTGGGTATATGTTCAAAGGAAATGAAATCAGCATGAAAGAGATACCGGCCCTCCCATGCTCTTGCAGCATTCTTCACAGCAGCCAAGATAGGGAGTATCTATCAATGGATGAATGGATAAAGAAAATATGATGTATAGATACAATGTAATACTATTCAGCCTCTAAAAAGAAGGAAATCCTGTCCTTTGCAACATGAATGAACCTGAATGACATTAGGTAAGTGAAATAAGCCAGGCATTGAAAGCCAAATACAGCATGATCCCAGTTATATGGGGAATCTAAAAAAAAAAGTCAAACTCATAAAAACATAGAATAGGATGGTGGTTGCCAGGGAGCAGGGGTTTGGGGGGCTTGGGGGGATATTGATCAAAAGATTACAATTTTCATTTAGACAGGAGGGAGATGTTCAAGACATCTTTGCACAACACAGTGACTGTAGTTGATAACTATATATTGTATACTTGAAAATTGCTAAGAGTAGATTTTACATGTTCTCATCACAGAAAAAGTATGCGAGGTAATGCACAGGTTAATTAGCTGCATGTCAAAATATCATGCTGCACACACAGTTATATACAATTCTGTCAATTAAAAAAAGTTACAGATTTTATTTTATCTAGACAAAAACCAGACATATAATAGAACAAACCAACACCAGCAGCCACTGTGGCCATTTGAGCCCACCTATAGGGGGACGGGTACTTTACATGTGTTGTATCTTATCTGACTCTCTCTCTCCAACCCTGCGGGACAGGTGGCCGTGACATCACTATTTAACCATGAGGGAACAGAGGCTCAGCCAGCACGTTGCAGCACCAGAATTCAAAAGCCCAGCATCCTCCCAGGACTGCATCAAAGCAGATGTGCAGAGGGCAGCAGGGCCTGAGAAGAACCAACGCCCCTGGGGGAGGCCCACGGGACCTTTAGGAAAATAAGACAGGCACAGGAAAAAGATGTCCAGCATCTGAAGACAAAGCCACAGTGAAAGCCACCCTTCTGGGTTTGGGAAGGTAAAGAACTTCAAACCAGATACATGAAGACGGCAGAAGAAAGGGAAGATATGGAAGTTGCTCTCTGACAGGACAACATGAATTTGGCAAGGGGAGGATGAGGCCGAGCGCTATCCGCGGTGATGAAACGCAGCAGCCAGTGGTCATGAAATATTTATGAATGGGGAGAGGATGCTGCATTCTGCAGTGCAGCACAGGGGAAAGCGAAGTTTCAAGAATACAGTAATAGCAAAACCCTCCATTAATTATCGGAAGCAAGCTGTAATGCCAGTTCCTATGGCAACGGGGTCCCCAATGGATTTTGTGCTTTTTTTTTTTTTTTTTTTTTTTTTTTTTTTTTTTTTTTTTAAGCTGCTCTCATTTACTATGGTACATTGCATTTGTTTTCTACCGGAGGTTTTGTGCTTGTCCTCTGCAAATGAATTCATCCTGGCCTCATAGCGGCTGGCGTGGAGACCGACAGGCTGGGGCCAGGGGAAAGTTAAAGATTATGCAACTTGGAGCTAAATGTTCTGTAAGGACACTGATGACCACTATGAGCACCTTCACTGCTGAGGGGGAGAGGCGGGTAGGGAAGGCAAGAGGTGTGGGAGGGAATAACTAGGGCGTATGGGTAATGTGGGATCATCGATCCCAGCCCCCACAACCATGGTCTTTGCAATTCAGGTTTGCACCACGCAACAGTCCTTGAGCCCAGCTGGGCTCTTCAACAATGTGCCTGCTGCAGCTGCAGTGGAAGCTGAACTTGCACATAAAGCTCAGAGTCCTCTGGGTAGGGATGTTGGAGGGAGCAGTGGCTTGGTTCTCAGGGGAGTAGGCTACCCCTCCCAGAGAAGGACTGCAGCCCTCCTCTGCCTGTAGGCCCATTCTCTCTGCATCCCCCCATTACTTTCCACTTCCCCCGCAGTGTGAAGTGGGAGTTTAATTTGGTGGCCCTTTTAATGCAGGTCTTCCATGGGG
Organism: Saimiri boliviensis; assembly: GCF_048565385.1. NCBI lineage: Eukaryota > Metazoa > Chordata > Mammalia > Primates > Cebidae > Saimiri > Saimiri boliviensis. The sequence goes on from NC_133452.1 coordinate 144,334,080, forward strand.
GATGTTTCTGTGATTGCCTGGCCATGGATTGCTGTTCACAGAAACGTTCCGTCCCAGGCCACAGGAGTGCCTCAGAGAAACTCTGGGTGTGGGCGAAGTGGTCACCAATGGCTTCCTCCATTCTGCCCCAGATGAATGATTCTGACAACTTGATGGCAGAGCAACACATCGCTCGTTCAGGAGACTGCCTCCAGGTGGGGGGCTCATGCGTTTCCTTCTCAGGGCTGCAGCTGTGGCTTGGGGGGTGTCCTGTCTCTTTGGCGGCCTCATGAGGGCTGTGTGAGTCATGATCAGTGGCATAGGATGGGGAGTCCCCTTGATGGGGGACAGTACAGGTCTCCTGTCCATGGTGCTATTCCAGGCCCAAAATAGATTTCTACCATTGCAGAATGATTATGGTGGCTCTACTTTGCTTTCTGGGTTACCAAAGGGACTCACAAGCATGTGTAAGTAGAACTGGAAGGATGGCAGAAAAGAGACGAAATCAAATTGTGTATGTATATGTTTCCTTTTACAGAAAAAAAAATGTGGAATTCTACCTGGAGTCATAGGAACGTGACTTCCCACTCATGGGAAAGGCTGTGCCTGGAGCCCAGCGGGAGCTGTGGGGACATTTCTCCAAAGCATCCGTTCTCTCCATTTAGGCTTCATGAGGCTTCATCCTCAGGACTGGCCTTCAGGCACCCAGGCCACCTACTGACCTTCCTGGCATGGGTGGGAACCCGGAGCTTGTTGGCAAGCAGGAATATTCAGGACTGTGGACTGACCGCCACCTCCTCTGTGGCACGTGCCATGCCGTGTCCCTGCCGTCATCTCATTACCTCTGCACAGGAACGTTATCTCCCCGACTTGGTGATGAGGAAACGGAGGCTCCAGGAGGTAAGTCATGGCCCAGGCCGCACTGCTCCTCAGAGGCGGAGCTCAGATCAGAACTCACTTCTGTCTGACCCCAAAACCTGTGCCAAACGCCTTGCTCGATGGCCTTTCGCAGGGAAGGGGAGTGTTCCGTTGCAGCCAGGCCCGAACACAGTGCCAGGCCCTGCAGCCTCTGCATCACAAAGGGGGCACACCACAAAATGCTGGGGTGTAGGAAGAAGATATCAGAAATTCTAGTTAAGATTTCCTCTCATCCGAGTAAAATATAAACCTTTATGTTTGCTTTGTGATGCATTTGTTAGCTCAGTAGCACATTTTTAGAATTTATAAATCAATAAAGCTTCACATTGTGAAATATATGCTCAAATTTATTTTGCTGATATTGGAAGTGAGCAAAAAGACTAGAGTGGCCTTCGTCTTCCCTTGTAGCATTCTTTGTTCCCCAGGATACTTCCAGACCCACTCTCCTGTGATCTCAGTCTGCTGTGCATTTCTGTAGGAAGCCAGCTTTGACCAGACCTGAAGAGTGTGGGAAAGCACCCTCGGGAGGCTGGCCATGCCCTCTGCTGCTGATCGCTCTCTGCTGGGGCTCTCCAGTGGTTCAGTGGGCATTACAGGGGCACAGGGAGGACAAGGGGAATGGAGAAGGGTGAGTGAAGGCTGCAGATGCAGCCTACAGAAGGCTTGAGGGGACCACTCTTTCTGAAGTGATGCCTTCCTCTGTTGGGAAGCCAGGCGCCTCCGCTGGCGGGGTCCATGAGGTTCTGGGGGTGGGGCAGGGTATGTGGGACAGGCACAGAGCCCCGTCCGTGTCCCTCTCAGGCCAGAATCATAACTGTCCACACATTCCTTAAAGGCAGAGAGGGACCCTCTCCTCCCCCATCCATCAACAGCCTTCAGAGTCTAATTACATGCCCGGAGCTTCAGTTCCCTTCTCTGTAAAATGAGGCTAGTGCTAATAAGACCTTCTTACAGGGCAGTGTGGGAAGTCAATGGAAGAAACTCCGACCGCTCCCAAAACTACCCAGCAGATCACACGATCTTGAAGTAAACACAGTGTTTGGCATACAGTAGGCGCTCATCAATGCTGGTTCCTTTCACTCTCTGCTACTTGCTGGCTGTGTGTGACTTAACCTCTCAATGCCTCAGCGTCTTCATTTTGAAATGAAAGATGATGCCCATCCTCAACTTCAGACGAGATCAGGCACGTTCAGGGTGGTATGACCGTAGACCCCAACTTCAAAACAACAGGCAGATCCATTCAGTTCAGATAGCACCCACCAACTGGGCCATGGGCTTAAGAGGCAGGCAGAGCATGGTGTGAGCCCACGGCTTCGGCTCCTGTTGCTGGCTCTCTGCTATCCTCATGCAGTTATCTGGGCTCGCTTACTGGCCTTTCCGAGTCTTGGTTTTCTTATTTGCAATCTGGGGATAGTCATATTTCACTCGATTTTTAGGAGGACTAAATGGGACAATTAATATAAAATGCTTAACACAAAACTTAGTCTATGGTCTGTCCTCAGCAAATATTAGTCACTGGTAGAAGTAGAACCACCTGCATTATGACACTGTCATTTCCAGGCCCTCATGAGGATTCTCATTTACTGGTCATACTAGCCCTGCAAAACGGACACGATTGCTTCCATGATACAGATGAGGAAACTGAGGTTCAGAGAAGCTAAATAACTTCTTCAAGGTTGCCCAGGCTGGGTGTGGTGGCTCATGCTTGTAATCCCAGCACTTTGGGAGGCGAAGGAGGGAAGATTTACTTGAGAACAGGAATTTGAGAACAGCCTGGCCAACATGACAAAACCCCATCTCTACCAAAAATACAAAAATTAGCCAGGCATGCTGGCATGTGCCTGTAGTCCCAGCTACTCAGGAGGTTGAGGCAGGAGAATCGCTTGAACCAGGGAAGCAGGGGTTGAATATGCCACTGCACTCCAGCCTGGGCAATAGAGCAGGACTCTCTCAAAAAAAAAAAAAAAAAAAAAAGGGTTGCAAGCCTGGGCTCTTGCTCTCCTACACTAACTACCTGGTCCCATGCTGCCCAGCCCTGGGCTAGCTGCAGGAGGCTGCTGCATTACCCACCTCAAACCACACAAGCACTGGCAGTAACCAGAGGCCGTAGAGAGCCTAGAGTTCTCCAGTGGGTATAGTTCTCTGGCTGCCGTGGGCTCCCAGGGGTCCCTTAGATGGCAGACTCTACAGTCCTTTCTTCCTACCTCTGGATGTGAGGCCTCAGCACCCTGAGCCAGGCAGCAGGAAGGGGAAGTCTCGCTTCTTGCCAGACACATTGTTTGACTGCAACAGTCAATTCTCCAAAAACTCTGCCGGAAGTCCACCCCAGAAACTCAAGGGAGGAAACTCACTGCCTTCTTGGGGTTTTCTTAACGGCCCTTTGATTTTCTGCTCTGTAGGGAAGATGCAACCTGGGCCAGAAGCCCCTGGAGGCTGTACCTGACCCAAGGCAGATCAGCCATTAGCAACTGCGTGGCTCCTCTGCGCTGTGGGGCTGCTCCTAGGGTGAAAGATGTCTTTGTGTGTGTATGAGGTTTGGGAGCTGAGTCGGCCGACTTGCAAAGGACACGCTGTGGCCCAGCCCTGGGCAGCATCCAGCCTGCTTAGGTGGCCTTCTGTGGGCTTGGCCGAAGACATTGAGGCCTTTCTCTGTTTCACCTCCTTGTGCCAACTTGGCTGTGTGTGAACAAAGGAATCACAAGCACATGCCTCTCTGAGTTCACACTTGTGTAAAACTGGACCGAAGAGCCTGATGAATCAAAGTTCAAGAAGGGTGACTTGGCCGGGCACAGTGGCTCCCTCCTGTAATCCCAACACTTTGGGAGGCTGAGGGGGAGCAGATCACTTGATCCCTGGAGTTCAAGACCAGCTTGGGTAACACAAAGAGACCCTGTCTCTACAAAAAAGTTAAAAATTAGCTAGTTGTGGTGGTATATGCCTGTATTCCTAGCTACTCTGGAGGCTGAGGTGGGAGGATTGCTTAAGCCTGGAAGATTGAGGCTGCAGTGAGCTGTGATCATGTCATTGCACTGCAGCTAGGGTGACAGAGCAGGACCCCATCTCTTAAATTAGAGAAAGAAGAGGGAGGAGGAGGAGGAGGAGGAGGAGGAGAAGGAGGAGAAGGAAAAGGAGGAGAAGGAGGAGAAGGAGAAGAAGGAGGAGAAAGAGAAGGAGGAGGGGAAGGAGGAGGAGGAGAAGAAGGAGAAGAAGGAGGAGAAGGAGAAGGAGGAGGGGAAGGAGGAGGAGGAGAAGAAGAAGGAGGAGGAGGAGAAGGAGAAGGAGGAGGGGAAGGAGGAGGAGGAGAAGAAGGAGAAGATGGAGAAGAAGGAGAAGGAGGAGGAAGAGAAGAGGAGGAGGAGGAGAATAAGGAGGAAGAGGAGGAGGAGGAGGAGGAGAAGAAGGAGGAGGAGGAAGAGAAGGAGGAGAAGGAGGAGGAAGAAGAGGAGGAGGAGGAGGAGGCGGAGGAGAAGGAGGAGGAGGAGGAGGAGAATAAGGAGGAAGAGGAGGAGGAGGAGAAGGAGGAGGAGGAAGAGAATGAGGAGGAGGAGAATAAGGAGGAAGAGAAGGAGGAGGAGGAGAAGGAGGAGGAGAAGGAGAAGGAGGAGGAGAAGGAGGAGGAGGAGGAAAATAAGGAGGAAGAGGAGGAGGAAGAGAAGGAGGAGAAGGAGAAGGCGGAGGAGGAGATGGAGGAGGAGGAGGAGAAGAAGGAGGAGGAGAAGGAGGAGGAGAAGGAGAAGGAGGAGGAGAAGGAGGAGGAGAAGGAGGAGGAGGAGGAGGAGAATAAGGAGGAAGAGGAGGAGGAGGAGGAGAAGGAGGAGGAGGAAGAGAATAAGGAGGAGGAGGAGAATAAGGAGGAAGAGAAGGAGGAGGAGGAGAAGGAGGAGAAGGAGGAGAAGGAGGAGGAGAAGGAGGAGGAGGAGAAGGAGGAGGAGGAGAAGGAGGAGGAGAAGGAGGAGGAGGAGAAGGAGAAGGTGGAGGAGGAGATGGAGGAGGAGGAGGAGAAGAAGAAGGAGGAGGAGAAGGAGAAGGAGGAGAATAAGGATGAGGAGGAGGAGGAGGAGGAGGAGGAGAAGGAGGAGGAGGAGCAAGAACAAGAAGAAGAAAAGGAGAAGGAGAAAAGAAGGAAAAGGGAGGAGATGGAGAAGAAGGGCACCTCAGAAGCCCTCAATAAAAACAGGGAGGAAGAGAACAGAAACATCAAAGCTGCAGAGTCTGGAGTCTGGTGGCAAGAGCAGGGGTCCAAAAACCTGTTTTTCAGAGAGGTTAACTCGAATGAGACCTTGTCATTTGAGTTAACCTCTCTGATCCTCAACTTCTTGTTTGTGAAGTGGGAATCAGATTTTTCTGCAAGTTTGTTCTGAGACTCATAAGTCACATACATAAAGCTGTTGGCTTCTGGTCTCTTTTATCATTCAGGGTTAAGCTTAGAAGTGGGCACAGTACCAGCAGCTGTGGAATGGTGTGGAGGTTGCAGGGTGGGTCCTCTGGTCACAGAGAGCTCCTCACTGCCAGGGCTCGGAGCTCTCTCCCTGGAGAGGGACTTCCTGAGTGTTGCAAGCTACATGGACAGACCAGCTGTGAGATCAAGCATCCGGACCCCTGGGCCAAGCAAATCTAGGGTCAGGTCCTCAGGGCTCAACTGTGTGGCTTTGGGGACATTATGGAGCCTTTCTGGGCCACACTCCTCTGTAAACTATGGTGGTGATAATGGTACCTCTGCATACAGAGACTGACAAGTGTTGATGAAACAGAGCTGGGGATGTCTGTCTCATGTCAAAAGGCTTTCAAACAGCTCTTATTTGTAATAATAATTAATTTTATTATAATTAATATATAATTATCACATTGTACATATAATATTATACATATCATATTATACATATAATAATTATTATTACTAACAGTCCTGGGAGAAAGTTATCATGAATTATTTTGAATGGAGGTCAGACGACAGCTCATCGAGGTAACAGAGTACAAGAGGAGAGTCTGCCTTGGTTGGGATGGTCAGGGCCCGGGCACCCCAGGGAGAAGCAGGGGAGCCTGGGGGAGGACTGAGACCCCTACTCCTGCTCAATCAACTTTTTCAAGTCGACAGTGACATGTGTGCCAGGCTCTGATCCCTGATCCCAGCTTCCCCTGAGAGGGGCCTCTGTGGGGATGTCTCGCAAGGCCAGGGAGAACCCGGAGACGCATCCCTTTTGTAGGCTGCCTCCACCCTCAAAAGGAGACCTCGGAGGCCCACCTGCCCCTCCTGCCTACCCCTGCCCCCAGCCCAGAGAACCAAGCTGAGCCACCTGCATCTGCTCCCAAAAAAGACACCCTGTCCGTCCCCGCTTGATTTCCACAGAGTAAGTTACCTGTGAGACGTGTGCTGGCCAGAGGCCAGGTGGGCTCATCTATTTGCCCAGGGCAGCATTTTACAGCAGGGAGTGGAAATAGTGTCCGGGTTGTAATGAGTTGTTGGAAGCCGGGAAGGGGTAGAGAACAGAGGAGGCGGGGCCTGGGAGGGGGAGAGAGGAGTCACCGGAGGCTTCTCCTCTGCGGCGTTTAATGGGAAAATGAGATATTTCCCAGGCAATTGCTTTTAAGTGACTATTGAAATTAATGCCTCGTTCCAGCAGCACATCTTTGTTAGAACATTAGCCTCTCAGAGGGAGCAAGAAAATGAGAAGGAAAAAAAAAAAAAAAAAAACGCCACCTGAAATGAGCCCAGCAGAGAAGCTGGGGACAGAGGACTTGGGGCCACGAGTGCTTGTGGCTGAAGTGACTCTGGGATCATGTGAGGGGCTAAGCGCTGAGGAGTCTTGGTGGCCTGGCTGCCCCCCACGCGGGGCTGCCCTCCTCTGCCACCTGGGGCTGGGGTATGGTTGCTGAGTGACAGGGCGACTTGGGGTCCACTGGACGGGGCCCTGCCGAAGTCCCTGCTCGGCCTATGGGCTCCCTGACTTCTGAGATATCAGGGAGGCTCTGGGCCCACATGTGACCTCTCACAGGCTTTGGGGCCACATTCACTGTTTCTCAGTTTCCCCGACCTTGGGGGTTCACTGAGATGTTAGGGACCCCTGCAGTGATAATAACCGCTGGGACATATGAGTGCTCCTTATCTGTCAGGCCTGGTCCTGGAGGGGCGGCCTGAGGTGGTGCTGGGGAGAACCCCTTGAGCGCAGCGTGAATGCTGTGACCCGCTTCCCATTTTCTTTTTTTTTGAGACGGAGTTTCGCTCTTGTTGCCCAGGCTGGAGTGCAATGGCACGAGCTCGGCTCACCGCAACCTCCGCCTCCTGGGTTCAGGCAATTCTCCTGCCTCAGCCTCCTGAGTAGCTGGGATTACAGGCACACGCCACCATGCCCAGCTAATTTTTAGTATTTTTAGTAGAGACGGGGTTTCACCATGTTGACCAGGATGGTCTCGATCTCTTGACCTCGTGATCCACCCGCCTCGGCCTCCCAAAGTACTGGGATTACAGGCTTGAGCCACCGCGCCCGGCCCCCATTTTCTTATCAGCAGGGATTTCTCAGCACTGAGAGCGTGCCTTGCTTCACTTGAGGCCTGAAAAGGCTCCTGTTGGTTCTTTGATTTGGGTGGGGGCAGGGGTTGCATTTTCTTTTTCTTTCTTTCTTTCTTTTCTTTTTTTCTTCTTCTTTTTTTTCTTTTTTGGCTTTGTTTCAGTGCACCTATAGAATTGAGCCAAACAGAATAGATGCTTTAAACTCTGAATACATTTTGCCATTGCTTTTCAAAAAGTTTATTCTTGTTTACATTCACAGCATTAGTGAATGAGTGTTTATCTTGTGATATCCTCATCAGCTTTATGTATTATGCTTTTCAAATGTGTGCCAATTTTATAGTGGGAAAAGGTTTGTGAATGTGAACATATAAAAGAAATAAATATTGGCTGCTGTGAAAAATAAATATTTGTGTTTGTTTCCTAAAAACTAGAGTTGGATCCCTGAGAACAGTACAGCAGGCGCCCGGGCGCAGTGGCTCATGCCAGCACTTTGGGAGGCCGAGGCAGGCGGGTCACTTGAGGTCAGAGGTTCGAGACCAGCCTGGCCAACATGGTGAAACTCCACTCTACTAAAATACAAAATTTAGTCGGGCGTGGCGGTGGGCGCCTGTGATCCTAGCTACTCAGGAGGCTGAGGCAGGAGAATCACTTGAACCCAGGAGGCGGAAGTGGTAGTGAGCTGAGGTTGCGCTACTGCACTCCAGCCTGGACAGAGCAAGATTCTGCCTCAAAAAAAAAAAAAAAAAAAAAAGAAAAGAAAAAGAAAAGAAAGAAAGGAAACAACAGCGGCAGCGGCAGTGGCTCCTTGAGCGGCCTTGAATGCATATTCTCCTGGAAACTCTGGTGAGGAAAATCCTCGAGGGATTTGTAGCTGTGCCGTCCTCCCCTCTAGGGCTGGGACACGGGACGATTACTCCAGGCTGGATTTAATAGAGGTGCAATCAGGTACCTGTGACATAGACTCCAGCTGGAGGCTAGCACACTCTGTCCTGCCTTGGAAACTCTAGAGCTAGAGTTTGGGGATGAAGTCAGCACAGCTGACACCGTTGTAAGCGGAGGGGGATTGGTTGGCTGTACTTCTGGGCCACTGGGGCCATTTGGGAAAGTTGGCTTTGCTGTGTGCAGTAGGAGCTTCTTGGACACGTCTTCCGCAAGGTCTGGATATTCCCTTGCTGGGCTCTGTGCACGCAGGATGAGCTAAACCCTGGTCCCACCAGTTCTGACCATTGCCCTCTCTGGGGCCTCTTCCAAGCCCCAGTGCTACTGGGTAGAATGGACAGAGAGACCCTTCTAGGCTTGAGGAAAAGGACAGTCACTGGACAATCAGAGCTGTGGGAAATTGGGACAAGGCTTGGCTGGGTGAAGCCATCAACTTGAGAGAAGGCAGGAGAAGCTTATATCAGGTGGGGCTCCAGAGAGGTTTCTTGCCCCCAGAGGGGTCTTGGACTACAAGGTCCCAGAGCTTCCCTGATTCCAGGATTCTGCAAAAGAATGAGCCAAGAACAACCGGGAGCAAAGGTCTCTGAATCCAAAAAGGGACAGCACCTCAGGGCACAGAGCTGGGCATGGAGGGAACAGGCACCTGTGTGACCCCAGGCAGTCACTTCACCTCTCTGGGCCTAGCTTCTTCACCTAGAAAATGATGGTTAGGGCAAACTCTGAGAAATGACTTATTTTGGAATTTGTGCATGCAGCCAGGTCTATGTGAGCCATAACGATAACTCCTCCCTCTCTGCATCCTCTAAACCTACCAAAGAAGAACCGAGGCTGGCAGAATAGAAACGGGATGCTGAGGAGGTGGGACTGGAGGCATCCTCCTTCCTTTCTTGTATGGCTTGAGCTCCCTGTGACTCCAGACAGAACATTCCTGGGGCTTCCATTTGCACATCTTATTTTTTTGACAATAGAACATGCCCTACCTACTCGCAGGTTGAAGAGAGGCAAACATTTGGTTCCATTTATTGATGCAGCTCAGGGCCACTGCTTCCTAGGTATGATTTCACTCAGTCTTCACACAAACCGTGAGATTGACATCATGGTCACCCCATAACACAGATGAGAAAACCGAGAGTTAGAGGACCGGCAGTGAAGGGCAGGCAGAGCCAGGGCTCAGATCTTCTTTGGCTTCAGAGCCTTGACTCTCTGTCACCAATAGAATATTTTCTTCTAAAAGTCATAGCACTGTCTTTGGAGCGGGGTGGGGGCGTGGATTTTCTTGTTGCAAGAGATCTAGAACTCTCTTGTGGAAATGGGTCCACAGGGGCAAGGAGCCTGGCCAGAGTGGGAACATGGACGGATGTACACTTTTGGAAGGTGCTGGGAATGGGCATGTTGCCAAAGTCGCCGGCCACTGCTGTCACCTGTACATGTATTGAGTACTGGGTCTAGTACCTACTCAGTTACCTCACAGGTCCACAAGAGTGGGCACATGCCGGGAGAATGGGGGTAGGGCAGGGAGAGGGAGGAGAGAAAACTGGAGAATAATGCAGGGTCCTACTTGGGGTATTGGATATTGATTGGGAGCTCCCTGGGCAAGTGAGGCAGATGAGACTAGATGAGGGCAGATGAGGCTAGGTGAGACTAGGTGAGCACAGATGAGGCAGGTGAGGGCAGATGAGAACAGGTGAGGGCAGATGAGACCAGGTGAGGGCAGATGAGACCAGGTGAGACCAGGTGAGGGCAGATGAGACCAGGTGAGACCAGGTGAGGGCAGGTGAGACCAGGTGAGGGCAGATGAGACCAAGTGAGGGCAGGTGAGGGCAGGTGAGACCAAGTGAGACCAGGTGAGGGCAGGTGAGGGCAAGTGAGACCAGGTGAGGGCAGATGAGACCAGGTGAGGGCAGGTGAGGACAGGTGAGACCAGATGAGGGCAGGTGAGGGCAGGTAAGACCAGGTGAGGGCAGGTGAGACCAGGTGAGGGCAGGTGAGACCAGGTGAGGGCAGGTGAGGCACGTGCGGTCAAGTGAGAGTGAGGGCAGGTGAGGGCAGACGAGGTCAAATGAAGCCAGGTAACGGGCTGGGCTCTAGTGGGAGATGCAGAAAGGTGAGAACAACCCTGAAGAGCAAATGGAGACTTGCTGAGCCTGAGAACATCCAACCACATGCCTTCCCCAGAGTTCCTTTAGTTCCTAGGTCCCTCTCTAGCCTCCTGTGACCCCCCCGCCACCACCAGTTTATCTCCACAGACACAGAGGGGCCATGTGCTTCAGGCCCAGCCAGACACTGTGGCTGAAGAGAAATCTGTGCTCTGTCCGAGGAGAATCTTCACAGGGAATGAACTACAAAACAGAGTGAAGATGACAGCCGAGGGAGCAGGCACGTGGGCCCTGCTCAGGGCTGATGGGAGGACAGGAGGGAACGCGTGGATGCCAGCTCCAGAAGGACATGAGCCGGCATGGGACCCTGCTTTGACCACTTTAAGTCCTGCACGTGTCCACAGAGGCTGCACTGTGGCTCCTCACAGAGGTGATGCCTGCTGCCACTGCCTCAGTTATTCCACGTGCCAAGCTTCCAGGAGAGACGATGGATTTTCTCAGGTTCCAATGAAACACTGAGCAAAGCAGGAAGATGAGTTGAATGCCAGTGCTGCCATCAGAGAGGTTGTGAGAAGCCAGCAAGTGCTGCCCCTCCCCTAGAAGGACCTTGGGCGTCCTGATACCCAGCAGTAGTCAGCTACCGACCAGTGACAAGTGACCTTTCGGCAAGTGACCTTCTGCCAGCAACTAGCATGTTCTGTCCTTTAGAATTCATCATCCTTGAAGGGTCCTTTTACAGATCATTCCAGCCTTCCCCGTGGAAACAGATCAGCAGACACTCTTGAAAGCACAACCTGTCGTCATCCATCCAGGGCTGAAAGGGATTCCGTGATTTCAAAGAAACCTGAAATGTCATGTGTCTGGGGCGGTTGTTGAATTATGAAGCCTGGATTTCCTCGTACTTCTGCTTACACAGCTGTGTGACCTTGGACCAGTCACTTAACTTCTCTGGGCTTGTTTCCTCATTGATAAATGTACACACCAACCAGATGACCTGGAAGGTCCTGGCCAAACTGCACCTGCAATTCTTGCTGAGATCATGCAGCAGTTTCTCTTCCCCAGGCCCAGGGAAGCAGATAGTGCAGAAATCTGTCACTGGGGGTTGGCTAAACACTGGGGTCTGGGGACGGGGGACCCTGGGCACAGTGACTCATGTTCTTCCCACCCTCACCTACGACATGCCAGTTTAGATGCCACCTCTGGGGCTGTCCTTACAGATTTCCATGACAACATCAGAGCACTGGGCAAAGGACAAGCTTGCTACCCCTGGGTGTGGGGCTGAGCAGGCTGCTGGGCTGAGGTCAGGGCCAGCCGCTCATTTCACCAAGCTGAGCTGTAATCACATCCCCTGGTAGCACTGTGCCTTCCCCAGAATACGACCGAGCAGCGTTATGTCTGCAGTGCTAAGCGGGTGTGATCAATACATGGAGAGCTGTGACCAGCTGGGCTGTGATGTGGAGCCTGCAGTCCGGCTGCCTGGGGGAAATTCAGGAGGCCAGCCATCGTCTTTAACCAGGGCAGCCCCAAGAGTGTCTGCAGGGGCTGCATGCCCTGGGCAGATCCTCGCAGATGCTGATCCGGGCGGCTTCTGGGCTCTACCTGACAGAGAAAAGCCGGAAAAGCTCCAGGGGCTTTCCTTCTTTCCTGGCAGAGAAAGAGCAGGCAGATTCAGAGTCTGGTGAGGCTATCTTGAGCTCTGCCGGGGTCTAGGGAGAGCCAGGATCACCAGCAAGTGAGTCCTGATACATTGTCTTGGGCTCTAGGATGGAGGAGGGGACATCAGAGCTACCCACTGGTGGCTGGACAAGGACAGCAGAAGCCCAGGTGGTTACTTGCAGGAGAAAGGCAGCCACTTATGAACACTAAAATCGCAGGAGGGCCTTCTCCAGAAAATGCTGGGCAGTATCTGTGCCAGCGGAGGCTGGCTGGCTCCTGATCTCATCACTTCCCAGGGATGTGACCCTTTGGGGAATGCCTTCCAATTTCTTCCTTAGTAAAATGGGCTTAGGTTACAGAGTGTGTAGGGGTGAACTGAGATGCTTCCCATGAGCTCCCAGGGTGTAATAAATGCTCTCTTTATAAGGGACAGGGAACCTGCCTTAGAGCTTTTTCCATGACTGAGTTAGAGGAGTAAGGACTCCTTCGCTCCAGCCCAGGGCTGTGTTCCTTTGAAGAATCCTTTGGTCAGCTGGGCATTGAGAAAGGGGTGGCTTGAAGCAGTTGGAACCTGTCCTCTGGTTCTCAATTTGCATGCGTGGACTTGGAGCAATTAGAAATAACACCCCAAAATGCAGGATCCAATGCCATGTGTATACAGTATTCCCTAACACTTAACTCAAGTTTCTGTCCTCCCAGAATTAATATACGAGTCAAAATAGTGGGAGGGACAATACCCCATCCATTGGAACATAGGTGATACATTTCACTCTGGACAGTAAATATGTTTCTGGAAAGTTCCACCTGGCATGGGCATTTTATAAATTGAATTACATATTTTTTTGAAAAGCCCTTTTTGTTGATCTATAATGCACATGCTCAAAAGTGCACAAACTGAACATATCTGTGTAACCAGTCTAGATCAAGAGACAGAATACGATCTAAACTGCTACATTTCCTCCAGTCATTCACCCCCTCTGGATAACCACCATCATGGCTTCTAAGAACATGGATTAATTTTGCCAGGTTTTATTTTGTTTAAAAGGATTTATATGGTTTATGCTCTTTTGTGTCTGTCTTCTTTTGCTTAACTTTGTGTCTGTAAATTTCATCCATGTTGTTGTATATAGTTGTATATTCGTGTTCATTGCTGTAAAATATTCCATTGTGTGAATATATGACAATTTCTTGATATCCATCCTACCATTAATTAGCATTTGCAGAACCACCATTTTATTCTGTAACAAATAGTGCTGCTATGCATATCCTAGTACATGTGTTTTGGTGAACGTATATGTGCATTTCTGTTGGGCATATGCCTACGAGTGGAGTCTTTGGCACTCTTAGTCTCAGGTTATATGCATACTCGGTTGTAGGGATATTGTCAAATAAGTTTCTACAGCAGTAAAAATTCAGCATCTTGACAGCAGTGTGTAGGAGTTCCAGTTGCTCCACATTCCTGAAAACACTTACTGTTTTCTGTTTTCCATTTTAACTATTATGGTGGAGGTCTACTGGTATTAGATTATGGCTTTAACTTGCGTTTTCCTGATGAATAATGAAACGTTGCATATTCTATGTTTATTGGAATTTAAAGGTTAGATCCCCTAATCTTGTAAAGAAAATGCCTATTCAAATGCTTTGTGCATTTTTCTCTACGGATATCCTTATTCCTGTTGATTTGTAGGAGTTAGGAAGATAATTCCTTTGAAATTGGAGAACCTTTTTGTCCTATGAATAATGTTTGAGTCTACATTTAGAAATCTGGATACTGGGTTTCTTAGAAGCAGGTCACTGTACACATACTTACAAATTTCAACAGTGAGGTAAATCTAAGCATGGGGAAATTCAGCCTCAAATTGTTCCCAGATACAAAGCACCCTCTCGAAAGATGAGAAGGCTACTCCTTTTTCCTCCAGTTTATTTCATGCTGGTGTGGCAAATGGGGGTGGGCAAAGTCATTCCGCACGGTGTGTTGGAACAAGGAGGACAGTGAATAAAGTGGCTGACGGACAATGAGGAAAGAGATAAATGGGTCAACCAAAGGGAGACTTACAGTTCCGCAGTTGGACTTGTTTTGTAACTGGACACATCAATGTACTCAACAAGCACTAGTGAAATGAGATTTCATCTAACGGGATTGCTGACAAATAACAAATAAGTGGTGGGGGATTTGCAAGTTAGATGAGCAAGTATCTGGAGAATCATTGTTAGCTAAGAGAAATGCCTTTGCTTAATTTGGGGACATCTGAAAAGCCAAAACATGGAACAAAAGTATCTCTGGAAGCCACCCAGATGAGTGTAGATGTGTTACCAGACATACTTTAAGACTCCTCCATTATACTAGGTGTGAGGCACAAGGACTAGCACTCAAGTCCTACGTCCACATTTCAGAGAATGGCCCAGCCACCAGCATGTTCTACCAGCTACCCTGCCATATGCAGCCCTTGGGTGCTACTGTCAAAGGAATTTCCCCTTTTAATTTCCATTTTACACAATGCAATATAGCATTATCAACATAATTGTCCTTTGTGAAATTTAAATGAAACCAAGGAAAAGTTTTCTTGGCTTTCATTCATTCAATAAACCTAAGCACTTACTGTATGCCAGTATCATGCTAGAAGATAAATAAATAGCACAAGGTCTTCCCCTCAGGAAGCTCGCAGAATTGTGGAGGAAATGAAGAAGTAAATAGTTAATTTCAAGATAATGTAGTGGCTGTGAGGTGGAAGTTTCCAGGGTGTTAGCAGGGATGGGAGACCTAACTGGTGGCTGAGGAGGAGGACAGGCAGGGGGTGAGAAGTCTTGGGAAAGGCTTCCAGAAAGAGTTAATGCCTTCAAGTCTATTTCTTCCTATCATCCATGAAGGGGAGGGGAGGGGAGGAGGAGGAAAGTTAGGAATTCACAAACCTCACCATGCATCAGAGGAGAAGGGAAAAGTTTCCAATTTTCTATGCAATGCTGTTATTCCTAGGGTTTTCATTTCTTATATTAATGAACATTTTTTTTGACCTCTCATTTTGAACATGAATTCAATGAAAGTTAATTAAAACGATGTAAAATGTGACCTTGTGTGAATTAATTAATGTTAGTAAAACTGAGCTTTATTCTCCATTTTCTTTTCAATTACTCACATATGGAAACCCAAGAAAACATTTGCCCTCTCTTGACTAAGCACTGTCAGGACTCATGGTTTTCAACATTTTTCTCCTGCTTACAACCATAAGAATAGGCAGATGGCCAATGGAAGAAGGAGGGTAAATGCAAGAATTTGTTATGCTGGAATTCAGCAGAGCTCTCTCTAACATGTGGGAATTAAGATTAGTGGAATCGTAAGTAAGAGAATTCAGAAAGAGTTAATTACAAATCAGAGTAGGTGGTATAAGCTAAGAGTCTACCCAGAAAGCAGACTGGGCCACTAAGAAAGGGATGGTGGTAGTTAGAAACTTTCTCTGCTCTTCTCAAAGAATGTGGAACAAAATATTAGTTGAGTCATTTGGAATGATTTGGCTGCAAGTAATAGAAACCCTAATTCATCGTAACTGGAACAATTAAGTGGTTTGTTATCTCACATAATAAGAGGTCTGAGAGGATGGCGGTTCCAGGGTTGATTAATTTACCAGCTCACCAGCATCTTAAAGGTCCAAGTTATTTCCATTTTCTACTCTGCCATCCCCAGTGTCTGGCTTATACTCATAGGCTGCTCTCTTAACGGACCCAAGATGCTTTTGTTTCAGGAATATCACACAGAGCCCAAGTTCAAAGGCAGAAAAGCAAACATTCTTATCTTGTGGCTTTTGTTTGTTTGTTTTTTGAGCAAGAAAAACCTTCCCAAAAGCCCCATCAGCAGATTTCACTTTTAGCTCCCTTGGCCAAAATTGCATCCCATGCCTGAACGAATCATTTGGCAGGGGAAATCATTCCATCCTATCCGGCTTCAACCATGAACTCTCATTCCTGTGTAAGAGAGCAGCCTAGCCTTCCCTGAAGGAGTTGGTAACTTGGAATAAGATGAAGAAAACCAGAGTTCCATTAACAAGGAAATGGGGGGAATGGCAGAGGGGAAGGCAACTAGTGTGTCCGTGTTAAACAAAAGTTCTCTGCTTTCTCTTCTTGAACTTGAGGGTTATGTGCATGCTCACACAGCCTTGGGGATTTGAGGGATGCCCCTTTGATCATCTTATTTCTTCTCCTTTGTAGCAAGTAGTTGATAGAATCACACAAGAAAAATGAGCAAAATGTGACAAAGAAACAACTTAAATACAGTGAGGATACTGGGGAACAGAACAGATATGAGCAGGTAGGGAAGTCTTTAGCAAAATTGTGGAGTGCCTAAAGCTTGGCTTCTGATGTGTGTAGCCTTTACTTTCTCTGTTCTTCCTCCTCACTCCATATCCCACTCAGGAAACCCAGTATTTTAATGTTCTCCTCTTTGCTCCATTAAAGCATCAAACATATTCACACAAGGTTTACTTGACAGAGGAGCGCAGGACAGGGATTAAAAAATACACTGTAAATACCAGCTCTGCCATCTGTAGCTTTCTGACCATTTTGAGCCTCAACTTCCTCACAAACAATGTGAGAATAATGGTACTACCCAGCAGGTTGTTACCACTCTGTTTATTAGTGTTCATCCTATTAGAGCAAGCTAACTGCTGACAACTGTAAAATCGTGATGGCTTAACACAAGTTTGTGTCTCACTAACACAGAGTGTAGTGTCGCGATCTGATCAGGTGGTTCTCTGGTGACCTGAGGAATCGAGGATACTGCCCTGGCATTTTGAGGTGCCACCGTCTTCAACACAGGATCTTTAAGTTTTTGCTGGAAAGTTGTGGCTGCTTTGACTTGGCTTGGAAACTTTTTGTTGTTGAGACATAGGGCCCAAGATCCAGGGTGGGAGCTGAAATAGAAAACTTTGCTATGTGCCCAGGTAGAGATGTGATGAGCATCAAGCTAGTCTCTGCTACATTATGCTGTTATTGTTGCTAATACTGTGTATTAAAATGGTAGTCATTTTCCAAATATAACTATGGGCCCTAACAGTTCACCGTGTTCATGGCCATAATTCCAGGAAGCCATTTCTGAGAGTTTATGAACCTTAAATGCCAGTATGAGGTGTCCAGGGAAGACACGATAGTCCACTAAGGACGAGAGTGGGAAAGTCTAGTAACTTCTCTCCTCTCCACGATTCCTAGCATGGTGTTGGACACAGCAGTGCTGACCCAGTGACTGTGGGACTTACTCATGGTGGATGCACTACTCTACTTCCTTGGGTCCCTTTCCCATTTTCATGCCCCTTGGCTCCAAGTTTGCTTTTACTCCTGGCATCTAGAACCCATGCTTCTTTGTGAGAGGGCTACTCTCATGCTTCTGGAGTCTATTTGGCCTGTGTACAGAGAGAGTAGGGGTTACTCTCTCTGGCAGAAAGTTTCTTTCATGCAGAAACATGCATCCCTCTGAGGTGGCCCTTAACCAATGGAGGAAGGGGCTCTTGGTCTCCAGTCATTTTCTGTGGGAGGACCAGGCACCCTGCAAGCATGGGGACTTGCCTGACATTGCACCCTTGCTTGGCTTTCTTCTCCCTGACTTGCTTCTTCACTTCCCTGCAGGGGACACTGCCCAATACATCACTTTCTCACAAATCCTTTTCTCCGGGATGCTTCTGGGGAACCAGCCTGAGATAGGAAGTAGGCTGAAGAAGCAGAATTTTGAAGATTCTGAGCCCTATTTGAACCGAATAGCTGAGACCGGTCTTTGAGAACATCAGCACTTGCCTCTCACCTCAGTTTTTACATTCACAAATTAAAAGATCACACAGGCAGGCTTTGGTATGATAGGCAGTCCTTGGGCAGTGTGGGGACTCAAAGACATTTACGGCAGCTCATCAGCCTGCATCCAGCGCTTCAAAGCATTCTGAGAGTCTGGCTCAGCCCACTGCCAGCCAGGTCATCTCAAAACTGAAATGAAAGCAGCAAGAGGGTTATATTTATCAACTGAGTGAGACTTGCTTTTCTCAACAGGATATTTATGTTGTGAACTGGTAGAATCTGAACTGCAGAATATAAATTTCCAAACATTCTTCTTAGAGGATGCAGTCTGCCACAGGTGAGGTGTTTTCAGCTTTCTGCTGACTATACATTAATATAAAGCCATTCGTTACTCTTCTATCTTAATATATGGTCTCTTTGGTTTTAATTAGGTCTGTCCTTGCTTCTGAACATCTGATTTCCCCCAAAGGTTGGAGAGAATGTTCCGTAATGACCTCGGAGCAGGCACATACAAGGTACAACATGGTATGTACAAGACTGTACCTCAAGACACTTGAGAGGCTACCTTGGCCTCGGGCACTATGGTGAACACTGTAAAATGCCACCCAGATACCCCTCAATGAGGACTTGCAGTCCCAGCGGTGCAGAGTGCTGCTAGCACACAGAGGTTGCCTGGGCTTCAGAGAGCAGCCTTCCTGATGTCACACACCTGCCCATGGGTCCCAAATCTAATAACTGATTGGTGTGGACACATAAAGATCTGGCCATCTCAGACCAACTTAAAACAACTCTGAAGGGCCTTTTGAGCTCCCAAGCCTTGCCCCCGTGGGACTGACTAAGGCTGTCTTTGATCTTGGCTCAATTTCTGTTTCTGCATATTGCTTCCTTCTCCTTACACAGGTATTGACCCCTTAATTGGCATTCTGCACAAAAAAACTCCATCTTCGGGTCTGCTTTCAAGGGAACCCAACTTGCAATAGTCACATTTCCCTCCCTCACCAGCCAGACTCTCCCTGAAGACATCAGAGAGGGTTAGAGTGGTCCTTCAGTACTGGATGCAGCTTGCCTCTTGCTTTCAAGTCCTCTGGGTGTCTGGTAAGGATAGGAAGAGAAGAAAGCCTCAAGGGGTGAAGTTGAGGATTGTATAATGGTAAGGTTACCTCATTTGATGCAGGGAGAGGGGTAAAGAGGCCTTTGCAGTCTCTGCAGGGGACCATGCATGCATTACAATCCCTGAGCATCTTTAACCAGGGTGTCTCCATGTTCGTTCCAGACATCATGCCCGATGGCTCCCTCTCCTGCATCCTCACACTCAGATGCTGAGGAGGTCAGCAAGTCCTGCCAACTCTTCCAACTGTATTTTGAATCCATCTACTCTTCTCCCTTTCCTCTGCCTCCACCCTAGCCAAAGCCGCGATCATCCCTTACCTGGCTAAAATGTGTCTTACCTCCTTGCAATTCATTCTCCTCACTATAGCCAGAAAGATTTTTGAATACCGATATTTTTCATTCCCAGGAATTTCACTGTTTCTTTTCATAATTGCCAGCTGTTGATGTGTAATGATCTTCTCTCATTTGATATATAGATACCCACCCACATCTCTCCAAGATACTAAGTAAACAGATTTTAAGTTTCTGTTCTGATTAGACTATTAGCTTGGTTCCTTCAGCTATAAGTTTTTTCTTTTGTTGAGTTTGGTGATGTTCTTGTATGGAGTTCAGCATCTTCAAATGGTCAATGTATTTAGATTGTGTGTAAACCTCTGTGCTTTCTGCTTGTTGTTGAAATGCAGCCTGGTTTGCTGCAGGTCTCTTGGGGTGTGGGTGGGGGCTGATGCCTTGGCTTACATTGTGGGGAAGGCCAGCACAAACCCCCAAGCAGTGGCTCACTGTCCCACCTGTGTGTGGAGGCTGCCTCTTCCTCCTGGGTGTCATCAGTCATCCAAAACTCTGACCTGGTCCCGGCCCCAGATTTCATATTGACAGTACTGCTGGGTGCAGAAGCATCCCTTTCTGACCCGGAAATCATTCCTCATCATGCAACCTAAAGGCCATCCCACATTTTTTTTCCTTCATGACACTGATCACAATGAAGAGTCAGTAAATATTTACTCATTTATGACTGGATTTGCCTACTAAACCAAGCTCTATGAAGGCAGAGATCAAGTCTGTTTGGGCCACTGACGTGTACCCGGTTCTCAACACTGCACTTGACATACGCTTATTTCAAGAAATCGTTATTGGATAATGGGTTGTTTAGGCTTCCATATCACCTTTCATTTAAAGAAAGGCTTCTTAGCTCAACACAGTTTGAAAACAACCATGAGAGAGGACACTATATCAAACGAGGAGCAAAGGACCTTGTGCTTCTGCATGGGTTCCATGGGGGAAAGGTACCAGGTGGGGTCTGCTGCACAGGCCCCTTGCCCAGAGGAAGCTGCAGTCTTGCCACTGTCCTAGGCTGACTCGGGAGCCTGACTTCACCTTCCCGAGAGCAGGGAGCTCGTTTTCCTCTGAACTCGCAGCCTGCTGCCAGCAGAGAGAGGCGGAGCCTGCAGAAGCTTCTGCAGGGCCATTATGGGGCATTTGAGGAGATGATAACGTTAGCTGCTGGGTCCTGGGGGGCTCAGCAGGCAGGAGGTGGAAGGAAGGAGGGAGGGAGGGCTTCACCCTGCACCACTTTTGAGTCATCCTGGGGTGCTGGCACCCCCACCCAACCCTATCAGCACCACTATGCCATCTGCACCCACCTGCCCACTGCTTTTCATAGTGGTAGCTGCTGCAGTTGGTAAGGGACCTTCCAGAAAAGAGAATGATCATGCCACTTGAGGAGGGGGCTGTGGAGATCACAGCTTCTCTCTGCACCTCATTTTATAGCTAAGGGAGCTGGCCCAGAGCACAGATGACTGGCCCAAGGTCACACAGGCAGTAGTAAGTGGGGCTAGGGCCAGGATGCAAAGCTACTGATTCCCAGGGCACCGGGACGGCAGCAAACTGCCCTCTCCTTTTCTCTCCTTTCACCTTGTCTGCTCCATCTTGCTCCCAGCCTCTTACCACTTCAGCCTTGTGCCACCACTGCAAAGACACTGCCGCAGCACAGACACCCCAGGCTCCTGGGCCACCACCATGCATTTTGCCTGCCACTGCTTGGGGCTGAGGAACTTGCTGGCCCCTGAGCAAAGCTGTCTCTATGGTTTCAAGTACAATCTGAGAGCTGCAGTATTAATACCAGGAAGAGGCTGCACCAGCCCGGGATCCCCCAGCTTCTCCAGAAGCACCGGGCATTAATTTCACTTCCAGACTCGCTCTTGTCCCGTGAGAACAAGAGCCTGATTCCCAGATCCCACACCCGATTCCCTGAGACGAGAACACTTCTGAAGCCCCTGGACTGTGTGTGGCTTTCATTTGACAATCTCCAACACAGACTTTTGTCTTTAACCTCTCTGATCCCCTTCTGCTACAGCCCCTCCTGCTTGCCCACCTCCCCCAAACAAGATCGTTCCCTTCTTTTGATTCATTCCCATGTCTGACATTACCTTGACTCTTGTACCCAGTACACTGTATTGCAATAACCTGCTTATTTCTCTGTGTCTTATTCCAGGGAGCACCTTCAGGGCAGAATCTGTCTCCAGTACCTAAGGAGCCGGCGCTATGAAGGTCCTCAATCAGTGTTGATTGGAGGGGATCTGGCCACCTGGGATCCAGCTCAGTGGTGCAAACGTGAGGGAGGGAGGCAGAGACAGGTTTCTCGTCCCCAAAGCCCATCTCCCATCCTCAGCTGGAACCTAAGGTGACAAGGGGCAGCTGCTCTTGCCTTACTGTGTCACAATTCTCTAATTAACCGGAGCCTGGCCCCCAAAGTGATTGTGTGGGAGGGAGAACAGCCTGAGTGAGGAGGCTCTCAGAGCATTCCTGCCCAGCTGGGGATCCTGGCGGGCATTTTCTAGGGCGTGTTCTGTGGAAGGCTGGAACTGTGCTGCGCTCTGTGCGTTCTGGGAATGAAAGGTTCAGAGGTTGGCTTTTGGGAAATGCCGCTCCCTCCAAATCTATCTGTCCCTGCTGTGGCTACACAGTACACTCCGGTGTGTTAAAGGCTCTGAGAGACCCTGCAGTACGAAATGTGTATTGTAAAACAGTAAGAACAAAACGTGAACAGCGGGGGACATTTCTCTGCTGACCCCAAAGTTCAGCAGGTGCGGGAGAGGGAGGGGCGGGCTCTCCTGCCTGCCCCGGGCTTGGGGAGCCATCTCCGCCTCGGGGCTCGCAGACCGGGCTTCTCCTGCCAACGCTGCACTTCGGGGCGTGTTCTCCCACCCATCTGTGCTCAGGCGTCCCTTCCCTGTCCTCTGGATTTTGTTTAGGCCTATTTGCAATTTCTTAAAAAAAAAAAAAAATCTAATAAATAGTTGGAGCCTGAAAGAGAGCTGGCCAATGAAACGCCGCGTTGGGGCATTACGGCATCGGCGAGGCCGCCCATTGGCTGGCGTGCCCTGAGGCGATGGCTGCGGCTCCCAGGCCCCGCCCCGCGCCGGTGCCCGCCAGTCCCAGGCTTGGGGGAGCAGCCGCTAGGCGCAGGGGATCGCGCGTCCTCGGCCCGAGGCCTGGTCACCGGCCGGTCCCCCCGTCCTCAGCTCGGCCGCTGCTTCCCGCACGCCTGTGGCGGAGCGAGCCCGCCACCAGGGCAGCCTCCCTGCCTGGATCCTGGTCAGGAGACCTCCCGGGTGATAACCGTGATCACGGTGCTGATGCTCACTCCGGGGCAACGGTGCTCACGTGTTCTCGTGCTTGCGAGGAGTAGCCCCGCCTTCAAAGTCAGCCCCGGTCCCCTTGCACTGTGCAGCCGTTTCTGCCGGACCCTGGCCGCATTAATCTCCCCTTAACTTCTAAAATGCTCATTGCGATGCTCTCCCGTCATTTTGTATTTGTAGCAGATACTGTCTGGTGGTGCAGCGCCATCTCCGTTCCCTCTTTCTACCGTGATATAAAACCTCCTGGTTTTTAGCTGGGCACATGGCTTCTGGAATCAAGACTGTGTTCCCAATTACCTTGCAACTAGATGTGACTAAGTTTTGGCCAATGAGATGTTCATGTTCTACTTCCAGGAAGTGTCTCTAAATGAGGGAATATGACTTTTTAGGTCCCTTCCTCTCTCCAGCTGTTTGGAATGGAGCCACCATATCTGGCGTTCAAGCAGCCAGCTCTGACCCAGAGGTAACACATTAAGGATTGTGGAGCCACAGGATGGAGTAGCCTGGGTCTGATGGTTTTGTTAGTCAAGGCTTTCCAAAGAAGCAGGACCAACAGGAAATACATATGTTTATGTATGCATATATGGTATGTATATGCTACACACACACACACACACACACACACACACACACACACACACACAGAGTTAAGAAAGTGGCTCATGTGATTGTGGGACTGGCAAATTCAAAATCTGCAGACCCAGAGAAGAGCTAATGTTGCAGCTCAAGTCTGAAGGCAGTTTGGAGGCAGAATTCCCACTTCTTCAGGGGACCTCAGCCTTTTCTCTTAAAGCCTTCTACTGATTGAATGAGGCACACCCACTTTATAAAGGATCATCTGCTTTACTCAAAGTTTACTGATTTAAACGTTAATCACATTAAAAAAATCTTCACAGCAACATCTAGATTACTGATTGAGCAAAATCTGGTTGCCACGGCTGTTATGGACTAGCTTTTGTCTCCCCAAAATTCCAATGTTGAAGCCCAAACCCCCAATAACTTAGAATATGACTGCATTTTGGAGATAGGGTTGTAAAAGAAGAATTAAGTAGGCCCAGCACGGTGGCTCACACTCATAATCCCAACACTTTGGGAGGCCGAGGTGGGTGGATCACGAGGTCAAGAGATCGTGACAATCCTGACCAACACGGTAAAACACCATTTCTACTAAAAATACAAAAATTAGCTGGGCGTGGTGGTGCACACCTGTAGTCCCAGCTACTTGGGAGGCTGAGGCAGGAGAATCTCTTGGACCCAGGAGGTGGAGGTTGCAGTGAGCTGAGATTGCTCTACTGAATGCCAGCCTGGAAACAGAGCAAGACTCTATCTCAAAATAATAATAATAATAATAATAATAATAATAAAGTTAAAATGAGGCTTTCAGGGTGGGCCCAAATCCAAGCTGACTTGCATCCTTACTTACAAGAAGAGGAGATTCAGACACAGAGGGGCACTAGGGCACATGTGCACAAAAAGACAACCATGTGATTGACGGGGAAGCAAGAAGGTGGCAAGCCCAGGCGAGAGACCTTTGGGGACACCAATCCTACCAGCACCTTGATCTTGGACTTCCAGCCTCCGGAACTGTGAGAAAATAAAATTCTGTTGTTTATGCCACCAAATCTGTGGTATTTTGTGTAGCAGCCATAGCAAATGAACACACATGACCTTGCCAAGTTGACATATAAAATGAACCATCGCAATGGTGCTTATTTAACAAGACTGCATGTACTCTGGAGGCAGGCGCAATGCATTCATCCCTGAGGATTACGTGGTTTTCATACCATGCTAAAGAGTTTGGGCTTTAAAACCATCAGTGCTGGTGGATGATCGAAGATGGTAAGCAGGAGAGTGCCAAGGTCAAATCTGGATTTTAGAAAAATCTTCTGACACCAGTAGTGGGTAGAGGAGAGTGAGACTGCAGTAAGAGGCCAGTTAAGGGCTGGCGTATAACAGCAGAAGAAAGATACAAAGGGACAGTGATGATGGAAAGACGAGAATTGAATAGCACATTAGCAGGAGCAATAAGGAAGAGGGAAAACCTAGGGAGAATCCCAAGTGTCCAGTCTGAGAGACTTAGGGGGATGTTGATGTCACCAGTGAAAGTAGAGAATGCAGATGATTTCCCCTTTTGTGGTGGTGAGCCTGGTGAAGCATCAAACAATTCATTTGCTTTTAGGCATGTTGAGTTTTGTCTGCCTTTGGGACATGCATGTAGGGATCCCAGCAGGCTTGATATGCTAGCATGGAGTGCAAGTCTGGTTGGAATCCAGATTTCTATGTCTGTTTCCACCCAGCAATTAAATTTCCAAGAGCAGTGAACCCTCCCACCACACTTGCATGTCTCAGTCCCAAGTCTTCCAAACATGCATGACTATTTGCTTCTGTTTTCCTTTTTGGTCATTGTTATCCCAATAAGATCAATTTCAGAAAGGATGTGAGTACCATGGAGGACCCCGTGCCGCACAATAAAGACCCAATTGTAATTTATAACAGACATGACTCATATTCTGCTGCTCTGGAGGTCTTCCCAATTTTTTTTTTTTGGTCTTCCCAATTTTTAAAAGAAATTTAGAATCTTTGAATCTCTCCCCCAAAGACTTAAGACTGGCTTGAAAGTTCAGAAGGATCTGTCTCTGGGCTGTATGGAGAAGTGTGGCTGCTATTTGAGGGCAGATTCTCATGGAAAAAAAAGCATTTTTACCCCACGGAACTTTCTCCCATGAGTCCAAATGCATCCTTGCCTAGAGTCCTCCTAGTGTCCTGCACTGAGCAAGCAGGCAGGGAGAGAGAAAAAAGGGGTGGGCTGGAGTTTTAGGATCTGCATTTGAATCTCTCCTCTTGACTTGTGACCCTGGCCAAATATCTGCCGGTTTCTCTTTACTGAGCACCTGCTCTGTGCCAGGTCCCAGGGCTTTTTAGTTCTATCTGGGCATCAACACCCACATTGGACAAAAAGGGTAAATATTCCTGCCATGCAGGGTTATCATGACAAATGCAATGAAATAATAAATGTGGAAGGGCCTCTCAAAGTGCCTGCCTCAGAGTGGAAAGTCAATAAATACTAGGGCATTCTATGTCTGAAAACCTCACCTCTAATTATTCTCTTTCCCTTCCCAATTATACAAAACAGTGGCAGCCGTAACAGCAACCACAAAATGCACTCCAAGGTACTTCTAAACATTTCTTGCTGTGGGGGAATGTTTGCATCCTTGGTTAGTTAAAACTTTTGTGTTCCTCCCATGTCAGAAGCCCCTGGATCTTGTGTGAAGCTGTGTATTTCTTGATGAGTTTGTTTCTGTCCTTCTGTGGCTTGTTCTGAAGGGCTTTGCTGCTGCCTTCATCTGGAGAAATTCACACACTAATGCAGTGGTATCTCATCCCAATCTATTAGGTGTGACAGCTACTGGCAAGAAATAGATTTGGGTTTAACTCTTTGTTGCCCCGCAGGGACCTCTGGCACCCAAAGGGAAACAGCTGTCTATCTACAAAGCTGTGATCTCCCCTACAAGCAAGAGAGCTCCTTTGCTGGGAGGTTGTTGCTTTTTCTGGCTTCCAGAGAATGCAGAAATCTCAGGGAGCCACTACTGGGCTCTTTCCCCATCGGGTGTTGGGCCAAGTAACATAGCAAACCTCCTGAGACATTTCTACCTGGACATGCCCTTTGTGGCCAGTGGCAGCCCTCTGATGAAGACACTATAGTATTTATTTTTGCAAATGTTGGTGACCATCCAGTGAACAACGCGGCTTAGCGGAGGTTGAACGTTCTCATCCTGTATTGGTAGAACCATGTAGGCTGGTTCCAGGCTCTTTTCTGTGCAATCCTCAACCTAACAATACTGATGCTGATGCTAATGATGATTGTAAAATCTGTAGTAGTTCCCATTTATTGCCGTATTTGGCTTGTAAGACTTGGCAGATCACAGTCACATACACAGACACACACAGACACAAACACACAGACAGACACACACACAGACACACACACACACACACACAGTCTTTCTCTTTCTGTACTGTGTGCCAGGGACTGGACAAAATACTTTGCATGCATACAGCACTTTTCCTAAAACTCCCGTAGCCGGCAGTAGTAACATCCCTGCTTTATGACTAAGGAAGCTAGAGTTCAAAGAGGTGAAGAACCTGCCTTGAAGTTCAAGGCCATTCAGTCCAAAGTGGCAGAATCAGACCTGTACCCAAGTCATCTGCACAAAGCTGGTGCTTCTACCCTGTACACGACAGTGTTTCCAGTGGCCTGCAACTCTCTGGTGAGGGAACCGACCTTGTCAATTGCTGTCTGCCACATCCAGTCTGACCTGGCTGCCTGGGCATTCTCCCACCCCACGGGCAGCCGTGGCTCTTGCTGCCAGGGCTCTAGGGTGTGGGCAGCTGATGGGAGGGAGGGGAGGCCAGCTGTGCAGCTCTGCCCAGCTGGGACAGAGCTGGGAGGCAGGGTGCCTATTGATTGACTGAAATTGGATTTGTTGACACAAACTGCCAGCATTTCACAGTGATGAAAGGATTGCCCACCAGCCTCATAACAAGCAGAGATTTCCCTGAGGGCCACCAGAGCTGCTGGTGTGGTTCTTTTGTGAGGAGAAGAAAGCAATTAGGAAAACGGGTGAGGTTATTAGGTCTTATTGCACCCTCAGCTCCTGCACACACAGAGCGCTGCTCGGTGTGGGATTTTGGCCTCACCTTCCTACTTGCTGCCGATTCTGTGTGTGCCTCTTCCACTGTGTAAAGCCAGCTGGGGGACAAACAGCTCGTGTACGCTGACTCCAAGCATATGGAGAATGCACACACAGATTTGGGGCACCAAAAGTAACCAGCAGGTGGAACCAGCTTTAGCAGACTTTAAAAATAACAAGATCATTGGAGTATAAATACAAATCCACGAATGCACGAGGCACACTCGTCTCTCTCTCCCTTGCTTTCTCCATCCCTTTTTATGTTTTGTCACATTAAAGTTATTTAAACTGGTTTGGTTTAAAGATCTATTCAGGTAAGCTGACCAACGACGCACGTCTGCAGATGGGCAGGGGAGGAGGAGGAGAGGGGGTGTGTTCTGTCCGGACAGCATTGGTTTGGCAAGTGTTTGTTGGCATCTGGAATCTGTGCAGCAGTAGGGATGGGTGTATGAGGGGGAGAGGTAAGAAAACATCAGGAATAATGTCACCTTGTATTGTATAAGTGGGTTTTGTTGCAAAATATACATAACATAAAATTTACCATTTAACCATTTTAAGTGCACAGTTCAAGGACATTAAGTACTTTCACAGTATGGTGCAGCCATCATCACCATCCATCTTCAGAGTTTTTTTCCTCTTCCCAAACTGAAACTCTGCCCTCATGAGACAATAACTTCCTATTCCCCGCTCCCACCAGCTCCCGGCAACCAACATTCTACTTTCTGTCTCTATGAATTTCACTACTTCAGGTGCCTCCTGTAACTGAGATCATGGAGTATTTGTCCTTTTGTGACTGGCTTATTTCACCGAGCATAATGTTCTCAAGGACCATCCGTGTGGTAGTATGCATTGGAATTTCCTTCCCTTTCAAGGCTGATTAATATTCCATTCTATGGCTAGGCCACATTTTGTTTATTCATCATCCAGTGATGGACATTTGGGTTGCTTGCATCTTTTGGCTATTGTGAATACTGCGACTTTGAACATGAGTGTACAGATATCTGCCTGAGATCCTGCTTTCAATTTCAGGAGGTATATTTCCAAAAGTAGGATTGCTGGATTGTACAGTAATTCTATTTAATATTTTTGAGGAATTGTTGTAAATTTTTCCCACAGTAGCTTCATCATTTTTACTATTTTACATACCCCCCAGCAATGTGAAATGTTCCAATTTCTCCACGTCCTTGTCCACACTTGTTATTTTCTGGGTTTTCTTTCTGGTTCTTTCTTTCTTTCTTTTTTCATAATAGTCATTGTAATGGGTGTCAATAAGTATCTCATTGCAGTTTTCATTTGAGTTTCCCTTATGATTGGTGATGATGGGCATCTTTGCATGCTCTTATTGGTTATTTCTATATCATCTTTGGAGAGATGTCTATTTAACTTCTTTGCCCATTTGTAATTACTTGTTTTTTACTGTTATGTTGCTTTATTTTTATTTTTACAATGGCTAGGATTAGAGTTGTGGATTTAACCCATTTTATGAAGAAAATGAAGGTCATAGAATTTCAGGAACTTGCCTGACGGCCCCCATCTGAGTGGGACTGAAGCGCAGCCTTTTCGCTTCTGATCCTACCTTTCTGCTGTGCTCATGCTGTCTCCTCCCAGATGGCGAGATGTGGTCCACACCTTTTCAGACTTCACGTTTCACTTAGGAATAATACATGATGACATAAAAGATGTGTCAAATGAAGGTTACAGATGATGAATTTTATGAACATTTTAAAAAGGGGCCTGACATCTGGGCCATTTGGGAAGATTCTATGAAAAAGGGGAACCAGAGGTGAACATTAAAAGATAGTGTGATAAACAGATGCTGGAGAGGATGTGGAGAAATAGAAACATTTTTACACTGTTGGTGGGAGTGTAAATTAGTTCAACCATTGTGAAAAACAGTATGATGATTCCTCAAGAATCTAGAAATAGAAATACCATTTGACTCAGCAATCCCATTACTGGATATATACCCAAAGGATTAGAATCATTCTACTATAAAGACACATGCACACATATGTTTATTGCAGCACTGTTCACAATAGGAAAGACTTGAAACCAACCCAAATGCCCATCAATGATAGACTGGATAAAGAAAATGTGGAACATATACACCATGGAATACTATGCAGCCATAAAAAAGGATGAGTTCATGTTCTTTGCAGAGACATGGATAAAGCTGGAAACTATCATTCTCAGCAAACTAACACAAGAACAGAAAACCAAACATTGCATGTTCTCACTCATAAGTGGTGTTGAATAATCAGAACACATGGACACAGGGAGGGGAACATCATACACCAGGCCCTGTCAAGAGAGCAGGGGCGGGAGTTAGGAAGAGATAGCAGAGGGTTGGGGGATAGGGGAGGGATAGCATTAAGAGAAATACCTAATGTAGATGACAGGGTGATGGATGCAGCAAACCACCATGGCACGTGTATACCTATGTAACAAACCTGCATGCTCTGCACATGTACCTCAGAACTTAAAGTATTATAATAATAATAAAAGAAAGATGCCAAGTATACACTAAATATCATCAGTATAAATGCCTAGTACATATAGTTTAAACCCTAAAGAAAAGAAATGTGGCACATATACACCATGGAATGCTATGCAGCCATAAAAAAAAGATGAGTTCATGTCCTTTTCGGGGACATGGATGAAGCTGGAAATCATCATTCTCAGCAAAGTAATACAAGAACAGAAAACCAAACACCGAATGTTCTCACTTGTAAGTTGGAGTTGAGCAATGAGAACACATGGACACAGGGAGGGGAACATCACACACCAGGGCCCATCAGAGGGTGGGAGGATTGGGGAGGGAGAGCATTAGGACAAATACCTAATGTAGATGATGGGTTGATGGGTGCAGCAAAGCATCATGGCACATGTATATCTATGTAACAAACTGGCACGTTCTGCACATGTACCCCAGGACTTAAAGTATAATAAAAAAGAAATAGTGTGATAGCAGCTAACATCAAACTCAAAGGGGAAAAACAGAAAGCTTTCCCACTAAGATCAGGTACAAGGCAAGGATGTCCACTATAACCACTTCTATTCAACAGAGTGCTAGAAGTCATAGCCAGAACAATGAGACAAGAAAAAGAAAGTAAAATTATCCCTATTTGAGGATGGTATGATTATATACATAGAAACCCCTAAAGACTCAACCAAAAAACTATTAGAGATAAACACGTTCAGTAAAGTTGCAGGATACAAACTCAATATATGCAAAACAGGTGCATTTCTATGCACAAACAGTTAACTATCTGACAAGGAAATCAATAAAATAATCCCATCCCCAATAGTGACAAAAAGAAGAGAGTACTTAAATATAAATTTAACCAAAGAGATGAAACACTTGCATACTGATAATTATAGCAATGATGAAGGAAGTTAAAAAAGATACAGTTAAGTGGAAAGATATTTATGTTGACTGAAATAATTAATATTGTTAAAATGTCTAAACTATACAACTTGAGTTACAGATGCAAAGAAATCACTATCAAAATCCCAATGATGTCCTTTACAGAAATAGGAAAAAAACTACCCTAAAATTCATATGTGATTGTGCACGGTGGCTCTCGCCTCCAATTCCAGCATTTTGGGAAGCTGAGGCAGGCAGATCACTTGAGGTCAGGAATTCGAGACCAGCCTGGCCCACGTGGTGAAAACCCTCCTCTACTAAAAATAGAAAAATTAACTGGGCATGGTGACAGGTACTTGTAATCCCTGCTACTCGGGAGGCTCAGGCAGGAGAATAGCTTGAACCTGGGAGGCAGAGGTTGCAGTGAGCTGAGATTGAACCACTGCATGCCAGCCTGGGTGACAGAGCAAGGCTCTGTCTCAAAAAAAAAAAAGGAACTACAAGAGATCCAGAGTAGCCAAAGCAATCTTGAGCAAGAAGAACAAAGCAGGGGGGATCACCATCTCTGATTTCAAAATATATTACAAAATTATAGTAACCAAAATAACATGTACTGGTATAAAAACAGACACATGGAACAATGGAAAAGTACAGAAAGCCCAGAAATAAACTCACACATGTATGGTCAACAAATCTTCAATAAAAGTGCTAAGAATACACAATGGGGAAAAGAGAGTCTCTTCAATAAGTGGTGTTGAAAAAACTGGATAACCCTATGCAAGAAAATGAAACTGTATCTTCATCTTGCACCACACACAAAGATCAAGTCAAAGAGACTTAAATATAGCCCTGAAACTGTAAAACTCCCAGCAGAAAACATAGGGGAAAAGCTTCATGACATTGGTCTTGGCAATGATGATTTAGATATGAAACCAAAAGCACAAAGGAACAAATGAGACTACATCAAACTAAAAAGTTTCTGCATAGCAAAAGAAATAACAACAACAACAACAAAAGCAACCTATGGAACGGGAGAAAATAGTTTGCAAACCATACATCAATCTGATAGAGGGTTAATATCTACAATATGAGCAACTCATACAACTCAACAGAAAAAACAGAACTTGATTAAAAAGTAGACAGAGGAGTTGAGTAGACATTTTTCCCAAGAAGACATACAAATGACTAACAGGTATATAAAAAGATGTTCAGCATCACTAATCATCAGGGAAATGATCATCAAAACCACGATGAGATGTCACTTCACACCTGTTAGGATGGCTATTATTAGAGTGATGAGCAATAACAAATGTTGGTGAGGATATGGAACAAAGAAAACCCTGTCCATGGTTGATGGGAATGTAAATTGGTACAGCTGTCATGGAAAACAATATGGAAGTTTCTCAAAAAAGGGAAAAATAGAACCACCGTGTGATCAGCAATCCCATTGTGAAGTCTATATCCAAAGGAAATGAAATCAGTATCTTGAAGAGATATCTGTTCATTGCAGCATTAATCACAATAGCCAAGATACAGAAATAACTGAAATGTCCATTGACAGTTGAATGGATAAAGAAAATGTTGTATATACATATACAATGAAATATATTCTGACTTTAAAAAGAAGAGAATTCTGTTATTTATGACAACATAAACCTGAAATCCAAAAATGTCAAACTCATAGAAACAGGAAGTAGAATACTGGTTGCTGGAGGCTGACGGGGAGGGATATGGGAAGATGCTGGTCAAAGGGTATGAGCGATGTCTGTTATATAAGGTAAATAAGGTCTGGAGACCTACGTAAAACAATGTGACTGCATTTAATGATACTGTAGACCTGAAATTTGCTAAGAAGGTAGATTGTAAGTGTTCTCACTGCATAAAAAAATGATAATGATGTGAGGTGATGAACGCATTAATTAGCTTGATTGTCGTGAACAGTTCACAGTGCATACATATACTAAATCAGTGAGTTGTACATCTTAAATATATATAATTTTAAATTATTGACGATACCCGAATAATGTTGGGGAAAAAGAGAATAGTGTGACACGCAGAATAATGGTCCCCAAATATGTCCTCATCTGATTCTTAGACCTCTGAAGATCTTACATTATTTGGCAGGGAGGAATTAGGTTGCAGATGGGTTTGGGTTGCTAATCAGCTGACTTTGAGATTGGGAGATAATCCTGGATTATCCGGGGACCGAAAGACATCACAAGGGTCCTCACAAATGGAGGAAGAGGCAGGTGGGTCAGAGAGGACATGGAAACAGACTCAGAGAGGCGGGCTGACGTGACGGGAGAAGGATTCTCCAGGCCATTGTTGGCTTGGAAGATGGACGAAGGGTACTGCTAAAGATAAACAAAGTTGGACTGATTCTAGTGATCGAGACAGATTTAAATCAGTGTAAACGATTGCTGATTTAACAGGAAGAGGAGTCTGTCATGAACTGCACTCAACTTTGTATAAAAATGAACTGGCATGTTGAAGGGAGAATATGGAGTTGGGGGGAGAAGTTGGAAAAAGCCAAAAAACAGATTCTTCCCCAGAGTCCCTAGAAAGGAACATGGCTTTGCCGGCACCCAGAGTTAAGCCCAGTGAGACTCATTTGGACTTCTGACCTCCAGAATCCCAAGAGACAAAACAAGTTGTTTTAAGCAATGGAGTTTGTTACAATTGGTTGCAGTGTCAATACGAAACGAATACAAATAGCCAGACCTTAGATCAGCAGAGAGAGAATCCAGACCTCGGGTGTGAAGAGAGGACCATGGGGAGGAGATGAATCTCACTACAACAAAGTGTTTGATTTGGGAAGAAGGAATCGCTAACATATATGTAGCTTTCCTTGTTCTGGCTGGGTTTAAGCAGTCAGGCATGCATTTTCAAGAATGCTCTAAGGTTGGTGCTATTATTATGCCCATTTTCGAGAGAGCAGACTGAGGCACAGAGAGGTTAAATAAGTTGTCTGAAGTCACCATGGTGGTACCTGGTGAGGTAGTAAGAGACAATACAGAAGGTGTGACTGCAGTGCTAAGGTAGTGGACCCCTGAGAGCTGCTGTGGCCCCTTCCCCAGTCTAAAATGGTATGAGAGAGGTGGTGGGCCCTGCTCCTTTCACCCAGCAATGGCTCACTCAGCCAGGCTGGCTGCCTCTCTGAGCCTGGGGTATATCTCTGCGAGGAGCAGAGGGCAGCCCTAAGGAGCACTCATGTCCTTGTCATGTTGACAGTAAACCAAAGTGAGTCCTTGCCCTTCTTCCTAGCCTGATCCTGGGCTGGCCTCGTTTCTGGCTGAGCTGGGAGGTGCGGCCCTGGCTTTCAGACCCCAACCTTGACCACAACCCTCCACTGACTCTCTGCAGCCAGATGCGGGAGTAGAGAAGGTCCCAGTGATGAAGGGCCTCCAGTGCCAAGACCAACATGGTGGACGTTAGGAACAGTGGACTGACCTGCTTTTCAGTGTTTGCTGAAGAGTCACTTGGCAGCAAGATGCAAGAAGAATCAGTGGAGGGGTTACGTGAATGTTCACAACGTTATTCATAATAGCCACAAGGCAGGAGAAACCCAAATGTCCATCAGTGGGCGAATTGGTCTATCCACACAATGGGGTATTACCCACACAAAGGAGTGAGGTATTGACACATGCTACAACCTGGATGAACCTTGATAACATTACACTGTGTAATAGAAGCCAGTCACAAAAGACCACATGTTATATGATTTCATTGGTATGAAATATCCAGAATAGGCAAATCCATAGAAATGGAGGGTGGGTTCATGGTTGCCAGGGCCTGAGGGAGAGGATAGCAGAGTGGCTAAAAGATTTCTTTTTGAGGTGATACGAAAATTGATTGTGAAGATGGTTGTACATATCTGTTAATATGGTTAAATCCACTGAATTGTACACTTTAACAGGGTGAATTATATGGTATATAAACTATATCTCAGTGAAGCTATCAAAAAGGTTAGTTGGGGAGCTCCAAGCCAGTGGAGTGCTCTGTGCCACCCCAAGACATGACATCCAGGGATGCAAAGACTGGAACTATCATCCAAGGCCAAGAGCCAGTTTGCAAGCTGGCACCAGGTTGTCCCAGAAACAGTGGACAGACACGCAGGCTGGGGGCCCTCAAAGAGCCTCAGAATCAAGGTGGGCACAGACTCAAACCAGGCAGGCCTCTGACCCTTGGTTTTCTCATTCAAAAAGTGAGAGGTCAGAGGTCAGCATTCTTCAACCTCAGTACACCAAAGACCTGCAAGCTCTCAGGGACTCTGCTCTGGACCTCAGGATGAGGGGTAGAGATCAGTGGGAGGGCAGAACGGGGGTGAGCAGAGAGAACTGGAGTCACACACGTTCATGCTGTGGGAAGCAATGGGAAGAGGCAGATGTACATTGCTTGGGGCCACCAGACAAGCCTTATTCTGAGGCCTCTCACCAGTGGAAACAGGCTCAAGACAGAAACTGGTGGCATGGGAGGAGCACCTCAAGCTGGAAAGGAGCAGCTCCTTGCCACGCCTATAGAGGCTTGGGAAGTAGGAGGCTCCTGCCACCGTGAGGTCAGGAGGAAGGGAGAATCAAAAGCAAGGGATGCATTTCACTCATTGCATTCCTGCATGCATGCAGTAGGAAAACATTTTCTAAGGGTTAGGCACTGTTCAGGGTGCCTCAAAAAGAGAGGTGAACAAAGAGAACAAAGTCCGCATCCTCAGAGAGCTTCTATTTTAGAGCTGTGCTGTCCAAGATGGCAGCCACTAGCACGTGTGGCAACAAGCCCTTGAAATGTGGCCAGTCTGAATGACAGGTAAACCAAGCGCAAAATACACATCAGATTTGAAAATTTAGACCAAAAAATGTAAAGTATCTCATTCATGATTTTTCATATTGACTCCATGGTGAAATAATAGTATTCTGGATATCATGGTGATATGGTTTGGTGCTCTGTTCCCACCTAAATCTCATCTAGAATTGGAATCCTCAAATGTTAAGGGAGGGAACATGTGGGAGGTGATTGGATCATGGGGGGCAGTTTTCCCCATGCTGTTCTCATGATAATGAGGGAGTTCTCATTCGATCTGATGGTTTAAAAGCAGCATTTTCCCCTGCGCTCCATTGCCTACCACCATATAAGACATGCTTTGCTTCCCCTTCCCCTTCTGCCATGATTGTAAGTTTCCTGAGGCCTCCCCAGCCATGCAGAACTATGAGCCAATTAAACCTTTTTTCTTCATAAATTATCCAGTTTAGGTACTATCTTTATAGCAGTGGGAAAATGAACCAATACACATGATTAAGTGAAGTAAATTCTTAAAATTAATTTCACCTATTTCCTTTGCCCTTTTAAATGTGGCTACTATAAAATGTAAAACTACAGATGTGGCTCAAATTATATTTCTATTGAATAGCATTGTTCTAATAGGAGAAACAGATAATAAAATAAATAAGTAAATAAACAGATACAGCAGTATCAGCAATGTTTGATAGAATGATCTTTCTGGGGAGATGGTGTCTGTGGAGAGGCTTTGGAGGAGCAGCAGGCAGTACGGCTGGGTATGGTGAGCATGGTAGGTGGCTGGAGGGGATGTAGGCAGTGTGACTGGTGAGCTGCTGGTTTGCCTAGATTGGGATGGAGATAGGACCTGTGATGAGTTCTGAATTCTTGTCTCATCCTGCTGAGTCTGGGCTCCAGGAAATTCAAATGGAGATGTACAGTTTCCATTGGAGATAGAGGCCTGGAGCTTAGCAGCAAGGCTGGGGATAAACACACGCAGTTTAAAGTCATTTTAGAGGTGACCCTGGAGCCCACATACACGGATGCATTACTGAGGATAATGAGAGGAGGAAAGGAAATGACAATTAGTCAGATGTAGCGTGAGTCCTGGCTCTGCCACTTCCCACCTTCCTGTACTTTCTCATCTGTGTGATGAATTAAAAATGGTCACGAATCATTTTGATGTTGTTTTTATTCCCTCTTCTTGAATGTGGGCTGGCCCTGTGACTACTGCAACCAGTCACGCAAAGAGGAAATGATGCTGCTCTGGTTCCCGGCGTAGACCTGTGAGGAGTGGCATTGCCTGCTTCGCTCTTCTAGAGCCCTAAGCTACTAAGTAAGAAGTTCTACCCTGAGTCCACCATGTTGTGAGGAAGCCCACAGGTGAAGAGGCTGAGTGGAGAAAGAGAGAGAGTTACTTAAATAGCCAAGGCATTCCAGAGGAGGCTCCAGATACCATGGGACAGAGATAAGCTATTCTTCCTCCATCCTGTTCATATTCCTGGCCCACAAAATGGTGAGGTATAAGAATAATCAATTGTTGTCTTAAGTTACTAAGTCTTGTCGTAGTTTGTTATTCAGCAATAGATAAATGGAATAGTATATAAAATGGGATAGTAATTTATACCTTATTTGATTTCTAGAAGTAGGATGTAAAATGCTAAGTACAGTTTCTGGCAGTGGATAGGTTCTAAATCAATATTCCTTTTCTTTCTCTTGGAAGGCTTATGCTATAAAATCAAAATCTGTGAGGTTCAGCCTTGTGAAATGACATCAAATAAGCTGAAGTCCTATTTCACGTCTATTTTTTTAAACATATGGAAATGACATCTGTGAGACCATAGGCTGTCTTCCCCATGCTAGATTGCCTATTCTCCCCTCAGTTACATTGGTCTCACTCTCCTGGTCACTCTTCCCAGAATCTGATCTAATTTAAAATTCCCCCTTTGAGTGAGTTGCCCTAGAAGGCCCACCATAGGTGTGGTAAGTGCAGTGCTGGTCAGGAGAAGTATGTCTGTTCCCTTTGTTGAGACACACCACCCCCATGACCATGCTGGCAGATGAAACCAACGCTGTAGGCTTCTAGGATTCGAGTTCTATCATTCAGTGTTTACTATCACTTCCAGTTTCACGATATCACAGACTTGATCAATTATACTGTTACTCTTCTTTTCAAGATCACTTATCAAAATGTCTGACAATTCTGCAGTGAGGGTAGAGCCAATAGAGAGCTCACTGTCTGTTGACATTTGTTCATTAATAGGCCCCGTTGGGTATGTTTGTTCAACCAGTTATGTGTGAATCACCCAGCACTTCTGTCATCCAGCCCACGTTTTTTCCCATCTGTTTATGGGAATATTCAGTTTCACTCTTTAGCATATACGATCTGCTTTAGTTCCATTGCAATAGCTGGTGTTGTTTGCCTAACTGTGATAGGTGCCACTGCAGGCAGGAGCCATGTCCTATTTTTCTCAGATGACCTCTATATGGAACATGTAGGAAGTGCTCAGCGGGCTCTTGAATGAGCTCTTTCAGCCATATCATTCCATCAGGATGCCTGCTTTCTTATTTGTGCCTGTTCTGACCCTGCATCTTAGCATACATTTAAGGAAATTTATATCTAAAAAAGGAAATTCTATAATACGTGACAACACGAATGACTCTTGAGGACATAGTACATTTCTGTTTATAATTATCTTATACGTAGGATATGTGAAAAAATACTCAATTTGTTTTAAATTCCTGTTTTGAGAGAATCAACTACATTTAACCTAGGATGAATCCTTAACAGTTGGATTACAGAAATTATACAAATCAAGAAGAGCAGCTAAGAAAGGTTCGCCTTACGCTTCTCCAGGAGAGAGCTGCATTATAAAGATGTAAGCTGAGATGCAGCTCCAAACGGTGAAGCTGCTTACTAATGATGAGCTGGAGCTCATTGAAGATGAGTAGAGGCTGGCTGTGCGGGAAGACAAAGAGCAATCACTTGCGAGGATGTGGAGGAGCAGAACCCTTCTGCACTGTCAGTGGGCATGCAAAATAGGGTAGCTGCTGTGGAAAATGGTATCCTCAAACAAAAAATCACATAGAATTACTTTATGACTCAGCAATCCCACTTCTGGGTATATACCTCCCAAAATTGAAATCAGGATCTCAACCAGGTATCTGTGTCCCATGTTCTTTGAAATCAGTCACAAATAGGCAAGTCGTGGAAACAACCTAAATGTTCATTGATAGATGAAGGGATAAAGAAAATGTGGTATATAAGGAATATTATCCAGTTTTTAAAAAGAAGGAAATTCTAAGATATGTGACAACATGAATGACTTTTGAGGGCATGATGTTAGTGAAATAAGCCAGTCACAGAAGGACAAATATTTCATGATTTCACTGACCTGAGGTGCCTAAAATAGTCAAACTCACAGAGCAGAGAATATAGTTCCTAGGAGATAGGGGAGAAAGAAATAGGGAATTGTTTAAAGTATAAAGTTTTAGTTATGTAAGATGAATTAGTTATAAAGATATGTTGTTGCATAGTGCTTATAATCAACAATAATATATTATTTGCACTTAAAATTTTTTTAAGAGGGTAGATCACATATTAAATGTTCTTACCACCAAAAAACCCCCCAAAAAACAAAAAAAACAAAGGGATCCAAGGAAGCTTTTGGAGGTGATGGATATGTCCATTGCCTTGAATATATGGTAATGATTTCATGGGTATATGCATGTGTTCGAACTCACCAAATTGTATACGTCAAACGTGCAGTTTATTATAATTTATATCTCAATACAACTTTTATTATTTATTTTGAGATAGAATCTCCCTCTGTCACCCAGGTTGGAGGGCAGTGTCATGATCTTGGCTTACTGTAACCTCCACCTCCCAGGCTCAAGTAATTCTCCCACCTCAGCCTCCCGAGTAGCTAGGATTACAGCCATGTGCCACCAGGTCTGGGCTAATTTTTTTTTTGTATTTTTAGTAGAGATGAGGTTTCACCATGTTGGCCAGGTTGGTCTCGAACTCCTGATCTCAAGTAATCCTCCTGCCTCGGCCTTCCAAAGTGCTGGAATTACAGGCATCTGCACCTGGCCAAAAAACATATATATATATATTTTTTTAAAAAAGAAAGCAACAATCAAACCAGATGAGCTTGGTGAATTCATACGAACTTAGTGTCTAGAAAACTTTTGTTAACATGCTGTTTAGCCACTGAGAGCAGAGGTAGTCAAAACAGATTCACCAATGCCAAATTAAGAAGAGATCATTTTAGTGGTTATAAATCTTTATTTTTGAATTTTCTTCTATTTTTATTTTGATTATTTATGATCAATAAGAGAATTAAAAAACTTTTGTCCATCAAACCATATTTACTGAGTTGGTTATTAAATCATGATCAAGACCCTGGAACAGATTATCTACATTCAAATCAGCTACTTTAGTCATTAGCTGGGATGAAATGTTTAATATCTTGCTGCCTCCATTTTGTCATCTGGAAACTCTTCATAGAGTTTGTTGGATTGATTAAATCAGACAAGAGATGTAAAATTCTTAGGACACTGCCTGGCATATAGATATTGCTATTTAAGTGACAAATATTATTTATTTGGATACACAGGTAATATTTTCTTGGAACTGTAAGTATTCAGATCCTAACATTGTTTATTCTTAAATTGAAATAGCTGCTATGAAACTTAAAGAAATGCACTTAGAGACCATAAATTGGTCAAGAGATGATTAGGAAGAAAGGGTATTTATAATTTTTTCAGGACATGCCCCAAACCTTCAAATAGCAAAGTCAGTCACTGTCACTGAAAGGCATAAAAAGGGTAATACTTTCTGATTTGTGGAACTGCATTATTTATGCCAGTAATTCTCAAATTTTAAAACATCACCTGGGGTGCAGGTTAAAAACACAGACAGTTTCTGTTGAACTTCCTCTTCCTGCCAACCTCAGAAATTAAGGTTCAGTAGTTTTGGAAGTTCAGAAGCCAGAATTCTTAACGAGCACTGCAGATAATTTTTAGCCTTCCTTCCTCCTTGCTCTCTCGTGCCTCCCTTCCTCTCCACATTCATTCATTCACCCATCCATCTGCAGTGCCTATCACTTGAATTCTCTTCCTAAGTATATATAATCCAGAAATTAAAAAAGATTAGATATTTGCTTAGACAGAATCCTGGCAGCAAAAACATAGACGTGTGATTTAAGCCCATCAGAGACCTTTATCTAGAGTAAGGGTGTGAGGACACAGGGGCAGCTCAGGGTTCACAGCTATGGTGGTAACTGATCGATTCCTGGGACGTGGCCTTCACCAGCTTCCATCAGCCTCGTTTTCAACCCTGGGTCTCCAGGCTTAGCTTACCCCAAGATACATGAGTTACTTCACAGATATCTGAGAAGCTCTTTTTTTTTTTCCTCTTAGGTTAACCACTGTTGGTTCCTGTTGTTTACAACCAAGAATCTTGAGAAGTTTATATGTAGCCCACACATAAACTGAGGTATTGGCTTATGACATATTATGAACATCCTAATTATTTTGATGTTTTGCAAATAATTTCTCGATTTGACCATTAACTAAAACCAGTGATACCACTGTGGTAATACTATCTAGATTCTACCTGAGGCCTTTCTAGACCATACAGTATTATTAAATATGAGACATAGCTTGTAGCAGCTGCAGAACAGTAAGGGTTGCTGCCAGTTTCTTCTTCTGCTGTCTTTGTCCCACAAGGACACCCACCCGATGTCAGCCTGAGCTCTCTTTTATGAACTCAGACCTGGACCAAGCAAACCTAGTAAATATTTACAGAACTCTCCACCCCAAATCCACAGAATATACATTCTTCTCAGCACCACATCACCCCTACTCTAAAACCGACCACATAATTGGAAGTAAATCACTCCTCAGCAAAAGCAAAAGAACGGAAATCATAACAAACAGTCTCTCAGACCACAGTGCAATCAAATTAGAACTCAGAATTCAGAAACTAACGCAGAACTGCACAACTTCATGGAAACTGAACAACTGGCTCTTGAATGTTGACTGGATAAACAATGAAATGAAGGCAGAAATAAAGATGTTCTTTGAAACCAATGAGAATGAAGACACAATGTACCAGAATCTCTGAGACACATTTAAATCGATGTCTAGAGAAAAATTTATAGCAATAAATGCCCACATGAGAAGCAAGGAAAGATCTAAAATCGACACCCTACCATCAAAATTGGAAGAGCTAGAGGAACAAGATAAAAAAAACTCAAAACCTAGCAGAAGACAAGAAATAACTAAGATCAGAGCTAACTGAAGGAGATAGAGACACAAAGAACCCTTCAAAAAAATCAATAAATCCAGGAGCTTGTTTTTTGAAAAGATCAACAAAATAGACAGACCACTAGCCAGATTAATAAAAAAGAAAAGAGAGAAGAATCAAATAGATGTAATAAAAAACAATAAAGGGGATATCACCACAGATTCCACAGAAATACAAACCACCATCAGAGATAACTACAAACAACTCTATGCATATAAAACAGTAAACCTGGAAGAAATGGATAAATTCCTGGACACTTGCATCCTTCCAAGCCTAAACCAGGAAGAAGTCAAATCCCTAAATAGACCAACAACAAGGGCTGAAGTTGAGGCAGCAATTAATAGCCTACCAACCAAAAAAACGCCCAGGTCTGGATGGGTTCACAGCCAAATTCTGCTAGACATACAAAGAAGAGCTGGTACCTCTTCTGAAACTATTCCAAACAATATAAAAAGAGGGAATCTTTCCTAAATCTTTTTATGAGACCAACATCATCCTGATACGAAAACCCGGCAGAGACTCAACAAGAAAAGAAAACTTCAGGCCAATATCCATGATGAACATAGATGCAAAAATCCTCAATAAAATACTGACACAGCGATTGCAACAGCACATCAAAAAGCTTATCCACCACGATCAAGTAGGCTTCATCCCAGGGATGCAAGCCTGGTTCAACATATGCAAGTCTATAAACGTAATTCACCACATAAACATAACCAAAGACAAAAAGCACACAATTATCTCAACAGATGCAGAGAAGGCCTTTGACAAAATTGAACAGCCCTTTATGCTAAAAACTCTCAATAAACTAGGTATCGATGGAATGTATCTCAAAATAATAAAAGCTATTTATGACAAACCCACAGCCAATATCATACTGAATGGGCAAAAACTGGAAGCATTCCCTTTGAAATCTGGTACTAGACAAAGATGCCCTCTCTTACCACTCCATTCATTATAGTATTGGAAGTTCTAGCCAGAGCAATCAGGCAAGAAAAAGAAATAAAGGTATTCAATTAGGAAAGGAGGAAGTCAAATTGTCTCTATTTGCAGATGACACAATTGTATATTCAGAAGACCTTATCATCTCGGCCCCAAATCTCCTTAAACTGATAAGCAACTTCAGCAAAGTCTCAGGATTCAAAATCAATGTGTAGAAATCACAAGCATTCCTATACACCAATAAGAGACTTAAAGAGAGCCAAATCAAGAACGAACTGCCATTCACAATTGCTACAAAGAGACTAAAATACCTGGGAATACAACTAACAAAGGATGTAAAGGACCTCTTCAAGGAGAACTACAAACCACTGCTCAACGAAATAAGAGAGGACACAAACAGATGGAGAAACAGTCCATGTTCATGGTTAGGAAGGATCAATATCGTAAATATG
Organism: Saimiri boliviensis; assembly: GCF_048565385.1. Classification (NCBI taxonomy): domain Eukaryota; kingdom Metazoa; phylum Chordata; class Mammalia; order Primates; family Cebidae; genus Saimiri; species Saimiri boliviensis. The sequence goes on from NC_133452.1 coordinate 144,377,225, forward strand.
GCCATATTGCCCAAAGTAATTTATAGATTCAATGCTATCCCCATCAAGCTACCAATGAACTTCTTCACAGAACTCAAAAAAAGCTCTTTAAACTTCATATGGAACCAAGTCAATTCTAAGCAAAAAGAACAAAACTAGAGGCATCACGCCACATGATTTCAAACTATACAACAAGGCTACAGTAATCAAAACAGCATGGTACGGGTACCAAAAAGATATATAGACCAACGGAACAGAACAGAGGCCTCAGAGGCAATGCCACATATCTACAACATCTGATCTTTGACAAACTTGACATAAACAAGCAATGGGGAAAGGATTCCCTGTTTAATAAATGATGCTGGGAAAACTGGCTAGTCATGCACAGAAAGCAGAAACTGGACCCCTTCCTGAATCTGACACTAAAATTAACTCCAGATGGATTAAAGACTTAAACATAAGACCTAACACCATAAAAACCTTAGAAGAAAATCTAGGTAAAACCATTCAGGACATAGGCATAGGCAAGGACTTCATGACTAAAACACCAAAAGCATTGGCAACAAAAGCCAAAGTAGACAAATGGGATCTAATTAAACTCCAGAGCTTCTGCACAGCAAAAGAAATAATCATTAGAGTGAACCAGCAACCAACAGAATGGGCAAAAAAATTTGCAATCTACCCATCTGACAAAGGGCTTATATCCAAAATCTACAAAGAACAAAAACAGATTTATAAGAAAAAAAAACAAACCTATTCAAAAGTGGGCAAAGGATATAAACATATACTTTTCAAAAGAAGACATATATGAGGCCAACAAACATATGAAAAAATGCTAATCATGATTGGTCATTAGAGAAATGTAAATCAAAGCTACATTGAGATACCATCTCATGCCAGTTACAATGGCCATCACTAAAAATTCTGGAGACAACAGATGCTGGAGAGGATGTGGAGAAATAGGAACACTTGTATGTTGTTGGTGGGAGTGTAAATTAGTTCAACCATCATGGAAGACAGTGTGGTGAATCCTCAAGGACCTAGAAATAGAAATTCCATTTGACTCAGCAATCCCATTACTGGGTATATATCCAAAGGATTATAAATCATTCTAAGGACACATGCACATGTATGTTTATTGCAGCACTGTTTACACAGCAAAGACTTGGAACCAATCCAAATGCCCATCGATGATAGACTGGACAGGGAAAATGTGGCACATATATACCATGGAATACTATGCAGCCATAAAAAACGATGAGTCTGTGTCCTTTGTAAGGACATGGATAAACCTGGAAACCATCATTCTCAGCAAACTGACACAGGAAGAGAGAAGCAAGCACCACATGTTCTCACTCATAGGAGGGTGTTGAACAATGAGAACACATGGACACAGGGAGGGGAGCATCACACACTGAGGTCTGTGGTGGGGGGAATAGGGGAGGGACAGTGGGGGGTAGGGAGCTGGGGAGGGATAACATGGGGAGAAATGCTAGATACAGGTGATGGGGATGGTGGCAGCAAACCACATTGCCATGTATGTACCTATGCAACAGTCCTGCATGTTCTTTGCATGTACCCCAGAACCTAAAATGCAATAAAAAATATATAAACATAATAATAATAAATGAAATACTTACGTACCCACCTCCCAACCTAATAAATAGTGCATCATCAATACCTTTGAAGGTGCCTGAAGCTCTTTCCCAGTGAAGTTTCTCTATATCCCCACAAAAATTCACCACTATCCTAAATTTTGCTTTAATCAACTCATGCTTTTTATTGTAGTTTTATCACATACATATGTATGTTCAAATAACAAATTATCTAGTTTTGCTTTTTTGCATACCATATGTGTTCCTTATTTATTTGCTTCTTTCATTCCATGTTTTACATCTGAGATTAATATACTCTAGAGCATATAGCTGTGATTCATTCATTTTCATAAGTGTATAGTATTTCATTGAATAAATTTGCTGTCTCTATATTTTAAAACCACTTTATTGAGACAGTATTGAAATGTTACAAAGTTGTACATATTTAACATGTATAACTGGATTTTGAGGATAGGTATACACCCGGGAAACCATCACTACCATCAAGGTCATAGACACATCTATCACCTTCCAAAGTTTTCTCTCACACCCTTTGTCATCATCATCACTATTAATATTATTTATGCTATAATATATTTATCCATTTTATTGATGGCCATTTGATGGACATTGTTTTCAAGTTTTGCTATTACAATCCTGATATGAGGATTTCTGTATGTATATTTTAGCACACACAAAAATGTATTTTTCTGTGATATATTCCTTAGAATAGGATTGCTAAATCATAGAAAATGTATATGTTTAACCTTATTAGATAATGCTATTTTTCTAAAGTGATTAAAACAAATTATGCTTCCACCACATGTTATTAAGAGAATTTAAATATTTGTCTAAAAGTCCTTTAATATTTTGTTATATTTATTGCTAAGCATTTTGTGTTTTGGTTGCTTTTATGAGCAGTATTTTTTTACTTTTTTTTAACCATTAATTACTGGTATGTAGATACGCAGTTGACTTTTGAATATTGAATTTATATCTAGAAACCTTACTAATCTGATTTATTGAAATTTTTTTTGGGATAGACAATCACATTATCTGGAAATAATGCCAGTTTTGTTTTTAAATTTGTAGTTCTTATACTTTTTATTTCATTTTCTTGTCTTGTTGCACAATGTAGTAGAATTTTTACTACAAATGGCACTGGAAAAGATTTTTGCTTTATTTGATTTTAAAGGAGTTGCTTTTAATATTTCACTGTTTAATGTGACATATTCTATAGATTCTTAAATGTTCAAAAGCAGTCTAAGAAAAATTTTCAATTTCTAGTTTGCTAAGAATATTTTTTAAAAAACATCAACAGTTGTTGCTAATTAATTTCCAACTTACACCTGCTTTAAAGTGTTCAAAAGACTTTCTGGCCGGGCGCGGTGGCTCAAGCCTGTAATCCCAGCACTTTGGGAGGCCGAGGCGGGTGGATCACGAGGTCAAGAGATCGAGACCAGCCTGGTCAACATGGTGAAACCCCGTCTCTACTAAAAATACAAAAAATTAGCTGGGCATGGTGGCGTGTGCCTGTAATCCCAGCTACTCAGGAGGCTGAGGCAGGAGAATTGCCTGAACCCAGGAGGCGGAGGTTGCGGTGAGCCGAGATCGTGCCATTGCACTCCAGCCTGGGTTAACAAGAGCGAAACTCCGTCTCAAAAAAAAAAAAAAAGACTTTCTGTATTCTTGCCCTTCTCTTTTTTCCTTGAAGCTTGGAATGTTGTTTTTATAATTAGCTGTTAAGCTAATATTCACACTCATGTACCCAGGCATTAATTCACTCACCCATCAAGACTTTATTGAATGCCTACAAACTGAGGTACAGAGAGGATATAAAAGTCTACTGAGTAAGATAAGGTCATCAGCAATTAATAGGGATTTCCCATCTGCATTTTGTGATTCCTTCAGGGTTTGGCATTGCTCTTCAGAGGCAAGGAGTTAAGAGTCAAAGGAACAAACTCAAGGAATGATACTATAGTGTGGTCCTGCGATCACTGAAGGTGCCCTGTAGAGTGGTCTCTAGCAAACGTCAAGGAAAAGTGAAACCAGGGAGCCGAGCAGTACTTATTCTTAGAATCATCAGCATTTAGGGTTGGAAGGGACCTTGGGGCCACTTGGCTGAAACTCTCATGAGGTGCTCTTTTTACAGATGTCTAGTCATTGCTTGTGTACTTCCAGTCAAGAAGGGAAAGCTCCACAAGACACTCTGACCATTGTTTGCCACTGTAATTTTTGGAACACCTTTTCTTAAATTGCGGTGGACTTTCCTTCCTTGTGATCTTTTCCCAGTGATCTCACTAGGCCCCATGCTTCTGCCAAAAACTTTCCCCTGCCTCTCTATATGTCGGCTCTCCACATAAGAGAACGCAGGTATCATGTCTCCTGAGACTTCTCCAATCCAGAGTAAATAGTTCCCAGTTCCTTCAACAGTTTCTCATAAGAATTATTTCCCAACTACTCACCATTCCTATTCTGGGCACACTGCATTCATTACTATCTCTCTTCAAACTTAGCATGAAAGTCACATGAAATCACCATGAGTGAGCCAATCAGTGGTTAGTGTCAGGGGAAGCTGACATCTTCTTCTCCTCATTATTACACATTCCACTTAGCTTTCCCATATTCATCTCTGAATGAATCCCTACTCTCTCCTTTCAAAACCCGACACCTTGGAGAGACATATAGGTATTATTACAAGTAAAGGTGATCCAGAAGGAAATATACCCATTTATCCAGAGAGATAATGTGCTACATGAATGGTGTGAAGACATTAAGAAGTTTCTCTCTGCAGTCCAGAAAAGAAGGCACTGAAAGGTACAATGAATAATATACAAAACAACCCTTTATATTAAAGAAAATAAGGCACTTATATTTGTTGGGATATTCATCATTGCTTTTGAAAGGCAAATGTCAAATATGCAAAATGACAGAATGTGGTACTGGAGTAGCTGTCGGGCCTTGGTTGAATGACCCAATTTCTCCAATCTTCGGTTCTTTTTCAATGCATCCACTTTCCTCTTTGACTATAAAATAGCATGACAGTAATAATCACTTGCAAATATACTTCCCAGGAAGTATGTGTTGGAGCTTCATAAACTGTGACTGGCCATGCAAATGTAAGACATCATCGTCATAGTGAGTGTGGTTTTTGTCAGAGAGTGAGATAATATTGTCAAAATAACAAAATCCAGCTCAAATGTGCACTGCTTTTCCGTTAAATTGCTCCAGAGGATTTACCCATAATTTTTAGATACAGAATGATCTGTAGAACATTAAAATTCTCAAAACAACCTGTTAAGTGTTATCTTACTTCTCATTGCTCTTCACCAAGTATGTCACCTTATGGACTACCTGCAGCATATATCTAACTTTCTGTTTAGAAACAAACTTTGTTTTCACCAATTACTCCACTGGGTGGGCGGGAGGGTCGGGGGGCATTCCTTAACTCATGACCTTTCTTCTTGTGGATGAGATCATTGAGAATTGGCTGTCCAGGCAAGAAAACTGACACTTCATATAACTGAAGTCCCAGAGTTGCCCAGACTCTTCCTGAGGTCCCAGGTCCTACTTTTATTTCTGGTCCCTGACGACTTGGAACTTTTTGCCCACCCATTTTAGCTTTTGACTGCAAAAGAAGAATAAGAGGTACAAATACAGCCAAAGAAGACAATTGATTACTAATATGAGCCAATCCAAAGGCGCTTTAAAAGGAGCATCCTAACCTTTTGAGAGTCATAAATAATGTAGATAATTTCCCCATGTTTTATGCAAGTATAATTTTTTGGTGGTAAACAGTAAGATGAGATATAGATAAATGTATATTTCCCATCCAAAACTGTATGCAATTAGCATTTGGAAGACTGTAATTATAGCCTGGTTGGGCTTTTTTGTAGGTGCTAAAATTGATTTCGTGGCTGAATTATTTTGCAATAGACTTAAACTACTAATTGTACACCTAAAAGAAATTGAGTGTGAACAAATGGAGTAACTTTTATTTTACCTTGGATAATAATTTATTGATGCAAATAAAACTCCTTAATTAAATCTGGCACAGCCAGGCCTGTGGAGGCCCCACATAAAGGCATTCTGTCACCCAGCTTTAGTGATTATTTTAATTTCAGAATAATTCTCTGCTATTCTTAGAAAGGATTGTGTATCTATTAAGGCCAGCAGAGGTAGTAAGTTTCAGTTCAGTACCTCTTTGAGTCCCACACAGATATAGGACAGATCTTTTATGGAAGTAGTGCTGTTCATTTACAAATTATAATTAAATCCATCCAAAATTGACACATACTAGCCTCTTAATTCAGAAACTGTCAAAGTCCCTCAAAAAAGGAGAACATGGGTAAAAAATGGAGACAAATTTTATCCTGATCGATATATCTTACGTACTTGATCAAAGAGAAATAGTTTCTATAAATGTATTAGTTTCTTAGGGTTGCCATAATGAAAGTACTTCAGATTGGGTGGCTTAAAACAACAGAAATGTTCTTTTCCACAGTTCTGGAGGCTGAAAGTCCGAAATCAAGGTGTTGGCATGGCCGTGCTCCCTCTGAAACCTGTAGGGGATTCCTTGCTAGCTTTTCTGGTGGTTTGTGGGCAATCTTCGGCAGTTCTTGGCTTGCAGCTGCATAACCTCAGTCTCTGCCTGTTTCCTATGGCATTCTCCCCGTGTTTGTCTCTGTTTTCACGTGGGTGCCTTTCTGTAAGGACATCAGTCATGCCAAACCAGGGTCCACCCTACTCTAGTATGACATCCTCCTAATTTAAGTATACATTAGTAACAATCCTGTTTCCTAATGAAGTCAACTCTGAGGTACTGAGAGTTAAGATTTCAACATCTCTTTCTTGCAGGGGGAGGGGAGGCTGAGTTAGCCCTTACCAATAAGAGAAAAAATATTGTCGCACAGTCTGTACATCTATTTGATATACACAGTCTACATACCAAATTGAGCGAAAAACTGCAAATAAGAAATGCTTTATATATTTTCAACTTCCTTTAATTCTCATTAATCATTAATAACCTTAAGGTATGTAAAAGTATAACATAAAATTATGGCAGTTTCTTACTGTTCCCAGTGAGATTAGGACAAGAAGAACGAGAATTGAGCTGCAATGAGAAAGCATTAAGGCAGTATTCATCTGCGTCAAGGTGGTGCAGCACTGCAGTATCTTAACAGAAAATCTGCTCTGGTCTCCTCTGGGATATCCTAGCAAAGTGGAGGGGTCCTGTCTGTTGGAGATGACTGAGTGGAGACATTCTAGAAGAAAGGGGAGAGGTTAGCTCAGGTTTTCAAACTGCGTTTCACGGAACATTGATGTTTCATAGGCATGTAAGTGGTTCCTGAAAGTGTAGCCAGGAGCAGACATGATTAATATATGCAATTTCTCCCCTTCTATGAATGAAAAAGGGCTTATTTCTGCAGTTACCACACATGTCTAGGTTTATCAGCCTATGAATTCACTCCAGAGGCTTTTTTCATCTTGAGTCTTTGACTTGTAACTAGGCTATCTTCCCCTAGTGAGGTGGTTCAAATAGCCAGGGTCTTCTGTATGGATGGAGTGATTTCTTTTTAGAGTCTAGGGTATGTGTCACACACACACACACACACACACACACACACACACACACATAGCTGATGCAAGCACATACTTTCAAAACAAAGGAAAAAGACAGATGTCTCCCTATGCCTTTCTAAGCTTTTATATATTATATCTCACATTGTCAGCTCTAAAGCCCTACATTACTGGCTTATTGAATGAATTGCACTTGGCAGGTTGAAGTTATCAAATGCCCCTCACACACGTAATGTACCCACACCCACCTTACTCTTCTGAATTATTCTCTGACTTTGTGTGGAATCTTGCTTTTCTGGATTATGTCACATATTAACATGTAGTCTCTTCTTTTACAGGTGCAGCTATTGCCTTAGTTTGGGAACTCCTGAAAGTAGAACATGAGGCAGGACTGGAGAGCAGTTACTTTAAGTGGGAGGAAAATCCAGGAGGCAGAAGTGAGAGAGCAGGGAGGGTGAGACAGGGAAGAAGGGACACTAACAGAATGGTGCATTGTTGAGATGGCTGCTGTGTGCAACGGGGGCTCATCCTGCCGTGGCCTCTGAGAAGGGTACTGGAAGCCTCTTGGTGTTGCTCATCTGAGTGATGGGAGGTGGGAGCGTTTATCCACAGGCTCCTATCTCCCACTGCTAGAGGACTGCCCCTGCTGTGTTGAGCCTGGGCCAAATGGGCTGAGAGGTCTCTTGAGAAGGCCCTGGAGCAGAAAGCAAAATTGGTTTGAGTGTGAGTTTGCATGAAACTATGCACTGCTGCTATGGCTGAAATCAGAGAGGGGCAAAGGGCATGACATGGTGTGAGGCATCGTAAGCATCTCCTGCAGCCTACCTTGCCCTGCCCAGATTTACCCACGCCCTACGTTAAGTCAACCCAGTTAGTATGTTTTCAAGGTGACAGCAGATTCCACACTTTTAAAAGTATATGTCCTGCTGAGTATGGTGGCATGTGCCTATAGTCCCAGCTACTCCAGAGGCTGAGGTGGGAGGATAGCTTGAGCCCAGGAGTTCGAGGCCAGCCTGGGCAACATAAAGTACATGTCCCATGCTAAAGTACCAGTAGATGCAGCAAGTTCTGAGGCTGTAATTAATTCCTCATGTCCCTTCTTTATTACCTATTTTAGATTTCTCCTACTCTTAGTGGTTCCTATGTGATTTAGGTTGTTTATCAGGTAAAGTAACCCAGTAACTTGGTGAGCAGTTCAAGCCCTTTGGGGTGCTTCCATTGCTAGCTCCTGCTTGTGCAGTCTCTCCACTATTACTGGCCTTGGAAAACCAAGAGAGGCACCAAGGAATACCCCATTACTCATATACCCACTCCTACCTCTGTTATGTAGCAGCAGCTCCTGCTGTCAGCATGGCTGAGTGGCCTGCCAAGGCAGAAACTCCCTTCTCTGCCTGTTGGTCTATAAACATGAGCCCAAAGTGACCTGACAGCTTTCACAGCTTTAGGTTTAGTGGAACCATTGCTGTATTCTCTACTGGAAACATTTCTTTTCTAGGAGGACAAGACTTCTAATCTCACAGGGTCAGTAACTGCAGTGAAGAGAAGTTCAAATTCCCAAAGTGGGTCTCTCAGAGTGGTGGTGAGAGGGGTTAATCCTACTTCCACCCCTTGGTTCATAGACTCATGTATTCCAGCCATTGAGGACATAGCTTCATGCAATGGTCAGTTCAACACGCACCTTGCATCTTAGAGGAAGTACCTCTGCACTATAGGGTGTTGTCCTTCAGGTAGCTTAGCTAAGCCTTTAAAAGGCATCTGTCAGGGAGCCTCTTTCAGGGGTGTGGTTTGTGGTAAGATGGTAGATCCTATGGTCCTACACTTACTCTTATGCCTCCCTCACAGTGAAACAGTTTCCACTGACAGTGGTGATGTCTGCAGGACTTCATGTCAGTATGCCAGGTGCCCTGCACATCTGTGGATAGTGGTGCTCTCAGAGGGAAGGGAAGGCAAACTCATATTCAGAATAGAGGTAAACTCTGACAAAGATGAACTCTGGCCCCTCTAGGTGGAAGTGGTTTGATCTAATAAATTTATTTATTTGGTAATAAATAAGTAATACATTTACTTATTGGTAATAAATAAGTAATACAACTGTCTTGGTGAAAAGGAGTCCGGGCTGATGAGACCTTGAATAACGGCCTTCCCTGCCACTGTGACCACTCCATTCAAGGATCTAGTGTACAAGCATTGGGGTGGCTGAGGACAGAGGATGACTGACATCTGCTAGCCAGTTCCTCGCATCTACCTGCTTAGTGAGTGTCCCGTCTGTGCCGAATCTTCCCAGTGGCATCGATGTGAGACACAAAGATCTGCAAATTTTGTGGCCACTTCCAACAGTTCATCTACCTACTTCTTCCCAGGTCACTTTGTCTCTGATCATCTGAACTTGCCCCCTCTAAACCCCAGACCAACCAGCCAACTTATTTGCCACTACACGGAAGTCCACGTCTATCTTTATCTCATACCGTTTCTCTTGCCATGCAAAGTGGACAAACGAGCATACTGCTCATAGCTCTACCCTCCAGGAGGGTTTCTCCTCATGGCTGTCCTTTAGGGCCACCATTCAGTTGAGTTGTAGTGTTGACAGCTATCTACTGTTAGTCAGCATTAATTATCTGAACCAATCCATCCATGAACCAAGAACGAGCTATGCTGTTCCTCCTTTGTCAGTGAATCATGGAGTTCCCTCACTCCTTCCCCCATATTTGTGAACTGAGAGAGGTATCAGGACAGCAGAAGCAGGTGATATGGAGCCATGGGCCACCCTATACCTTCTGGACTTGCTCAGACCTGGTCCCGAATATACCATTTCCATCCTACCTTACCAACTTGTTGGATCTGACAATATCCAGCTCGTAATAGGAAACTCCTATCATAGAATCACTTGATGTCCCACTTTCAGGTGCTTGATCTCTCTTGACCCATTATCACATCAGAAACTGGTTTTTTAATAGTGAGTAATTAAACAATAAACAGTCTCTTGAATGGAGTAGACATGCCCGTCTCCGGAAACCTACTCGCTCTGCACCACAAATCTATTAGGGCTTGTCCAAGATTTTCTATAGCATCCTTTTCTACCATGGATACCTCTAGCACTGTTGGATCTGTTGAATGATATGGCCTCAACAGCAGAGCATGTTGTATTGAAGCCTAGAATTTCTGCAGGTTTCTTATGCTTTGGGTTCCACTCAAAACTGGTAGACTTCTAATGACCCAAGAAATGAGTCAAAGAAATAATCTCAATTGCAATATTGGCTGCCTCCAAAAATCCAAAGGGGCCCACCAAACCATGTACCTTTTCATAGGGGTAATTGTTTACCTTAGGATGCTGCAAACCGTGAGACTCCTAAAATCTTCACCAATATGGCAGGACTTTGATACTGTAAATGACTTATGTTTTACCTTCATGTATTTTACCGTGGCCTCCAGTGTACTGGCCACTTCCTGTTCACCAAGTCCAATTAGCATAATGTCAACAACATAGTATACCAGCGTGATATGCCAAGGTGACAGAGAGCAAGAGAATACATATAGCCTTGGAGAAAGACAGTGAATGTGTACTCATATCCTTTCTTAGTAAAACAGATCTGATCTTGACCATCCTTCCTGAGGACATTTGAAGACGACTTGTTTGCCAGATGAATAGCCACAACCCAGGTACCAAAGGCTGTGCTGATCTGTTCCAGTAAAGATACCACATCCAATTCAGCAGCTACCTACAACTGGTACTACAACTTAGGTAATGTTTTAGTAGTCTGCTGTTATTCATGAAAATTCATCTGGTTTTTGCAGAGACCATGTAGATAGATTGAATGGGGATATGATGGGGATGACCACCTCTGCATTTGCTAAGTTCTTGAGAGTGGCCTCAATCTCAGCCATTCCACTGGAATAGGGCATGGCTTTGATTTGCTATCTTAGGTGGGAATGGGCACTTTCTGGGTTTCCATTTGTTTTTTCCTTCCTGGTTCTTATTTCACAGGTCAGGAAAACAAAAAGTGAGGGCTCTACTAGCTGCTAAGTCTGTCCTTTTCAATTACGCATACTGGAACTGAGGAAGCAACAACAGGTGAGTCCTAAGACCCTCATCATCACTGTGGAGCCTGCCTTGACAAGAATGCCATTTATCACCTGTCTCCATAATTTCCCATCCTAACTGGCTGTTATCATGGCATTTCATGTTCTACTGATGTCATTGTAAGGTTAGACCCTGTGTACCCTGAAAAATCTGTATATTTCTGTTTTCTTCATGTAAAGTTACACAGGTCCCTTTGGGGGAAGGTTTGTGGCATTGCAGGTTTTCTTTTTTTTTCTTCTCAAAGAGTCCCAGCCTCTCCGTCAATCACTAGGCCAGTGGCCTGAGAACGGACTCAAATGTGGGAGCTAGATGAGGGATTATCATTTTTCCTCTGGGCAGGGTGCATCAGATTTCAGCTTATCTTCTCTTAATATTTTTTTCTGGTTGCACAAGTTAAGAACTATTCTCAGTGGGTACTCATCTATCTTTCCTCTAGAAATACCCTGGCCTATTGCTACAGATCCCTGTGGGTACAGGACCCTGGTGGCCACCTTGGCCTTGCTGCCATATGGTAGCCACATTCACTTTGTGGTGGTCATATTCACTCTGATGGCTGAATGCTGCCACCTGGCCTCTGCAACTCCAAAATATCTTCATCTTCAGCAATATTAGAGAGGTCAGCTCTGTAGCAGCATTTCCTGCTGTGAACTATAGACCCATGGAATACGATCACCAGTGAGATTCCCAACAATGCTGGTGGCCCCTCACCAGTGAGTTTCTTATTTTTGTATAAAGGGCACATCCTCTGGGCCTCACAGGGAGCAAGATCAGGGACCCTGGTCTTGCACAATAAATCCTCCCTGGACCGTCCGAATCCTTCCTCAATACCATGTTATGGCAAATATGGCATCTTGCCCTCATTGACTGCAGGCTGTCATTGTGCCCAGCTTCAAGAAACCTCTGGCTTGCATTATTAGGATGGGTACAATTGTCCTTTTGAGAACAGTGAGTTATAGGAGAGTGTCAGTAGACCCTCCCTAGTCACTCTGATATGTAATACTCATACCTCCTGGCCCAACACTCTCAAGATACACCCCCATATGTGTTTCTCTGACTTCTGCTTGCAAGCATGAGGTCCTTCAACTCTTGGTGAGTAAACCAGTCACCAAATACTTGGTGAATCGTTTTCATCAACTGCTTTTGCAATGAAACTTCATTTCTATCTCTGGGGTTTTGCAGATAATGGATCTTAACTACAGGGCTGGAGGCAAGGAGGGTATGTGAGGATGCATCTTGTGAGGGACAAGAATCATCTTGTAAGTAGTCTCAGGTGAGGACTTCCTGTGGTACCCGGGTAATGGTAGGCTGCTTTCCTCCATCAAGGGAGAGGGGGCTGCTTCTGTTGCCCCAGAGATCAGGGAAATCCTAGGGTTCAGTGTTCTCAGACTCATCTCAGTGGGAGTGGCAATGATACTAAACTCTAACTGAAGCATTTGGTGTCTATGGTATCTAGAGATTATGTAAGTTTCTTCCACAGTGTCCTCTGCCATGCTTGTCAGAAGTGGGTGGTAAGACAACATCTTTTGGTGGGAAGAGTCAATTTCCTTTGGCAGCAGCAGAAGCTCAGTATAACCATTCATTTAAAGCCAAGAGGGATGCGGGGATTTGATGGTTAAGATTAGGGGATAAGGCTGGGCGTGGTGGCTCATGCCTGTAATCCCAGCACTTAGGGAGGCCAAGGCGGGCAGATCACGAGGTCAGGAGTTCAAGACCAGCCTGATCAACAAGGTGAAACATCACCTCTACTAAAAATACGAAAATCAGCTGGGTGTGGTGGTGCACACCTCTAATTTCAGCTACTCAGGAGGCTGAGGCAGGAGAATCACTTGAACCCAGGAGGCTGAGATCACTCCACTGCACTCCAGCCTGGACAAAAAAAAAAAAAAAAAAAGATTAGGGATCATGGTTTAGGTGGGTACTGGTCAGGGGGAGAAAGGTAGTCAGTGTAGCCAGAGCCATGAAGAACAGTGAAGAAAAGGTGAATACGAGGTTGCATGACTATGGAAAAGACTATGCGAGCATGAGCCCCCTCAGCTGTGTACCGAAATGCTCAAATGTGAAAGGGCAAATATGACCATGTTATTGAAAATTAAAGAGTAACAGAAGGTATCTGCCTCTGACTATTATGGTCTAACTCATATCAGAGAAACAGACAAGCCCTCTTACCGAAAATAACTAGAACAGCTGAATACAATACAAAAAAGTCCTTGGAGGAGGCGTAGATAGACACCAAAGCAGTCAGACTTGTGGGACCAACATCTCAGAGAGAAGGGGAAATGTTGATGTGAGCCAGACTTTCTTCAGTACTTTTCCTCTTGAGGCGTTTGGTGATTCCTAAGATGGTGCCAGGTGAGGCTCTCCACAGAGCAGAGAACCTCAATGAAGGCACAGAGAAACCAGGCAAAGCTCCCCAGAATTTCACAGGACTGTAGAGGAGAAAATTGGGTTTGAAGGCTGCCAAGGCAAATGAAATGAAAGGAGTCAAGATTCTGGAACAGAAGAAAACACAGTTTTTGTTCACTAGTATATCCTGTGCTTGACACATAATAGATGCTCAATAAATATTTGCTTAATACACTTTGATGATGCAGAAGCAATCTTAGGATAAATAGGTAATGACAAAAGAGAACCGGACCAGATTACTTTTTTTTTTTCTTCCAGGCAGCAAGCGTTTACAAGTTGTATTTAAGGATACATGTAGATATCAATAAATCTATGCATTCTCAATGGATCTGTTTCCAAATGCTACATTAAGCAATCCCAGGCAATCTAGCATTAGGGTAGGAGCTTTGGCATGAAATAGAAGTAGCTGTGCCTTCTCTCTCCACTGTTAACCACGCATGACCCTGAGCAAACTACTGAATCCCTTTGAGTCTCAGTTTTCTTGTCTATAAAATTGGGGTAATGATGTCTACATGTAGGATTAAATGAGATAAAATGTGTTAACCCTTATTCATTCAGCAATTATTTACTGAGTACTGTGTTCTTGGTGCTTTGGTAGGGTACCAGGGAACCATTCATTCTTTGCTATTTGTTGAATTATAGATAATGTACTAGTAACTGGGGAAAAAGTCAAGAGCCCCTGCTCCCATGGAGTTTGCATTTTAAAAGAAGGAGACAGCCATACTTTAAGTAAGATAATAGAAGTAAATATTACATAAATTAGATGGTGTGATGGTTAATGTCATGGATTAAATTGACTGGGTTACGTGGTGCCCAGATAGTTGGTAAGACATATTCGGGTGTGTCTGTGAGGGTGTTTCTGGAAGAGATTAGCATTTGAATTGGTAAAACTGGTAGAAGATTTGCCTTCACCAACGTGGGCAGGTATCACCCAATTCATTGAGAGACCAAAAAGGTGAAGGAAAAGTGGATTCTTTCTCTCTTTTCTGGTTCTGAGGACTTCAAACTCAGACTGAACTGGCTTTTCTGGGTCTTGAGCTTACAGATGTTGTATCATGGGACTACCTGGCCTCCATAATCACGTGAGCCAATTCCAATAATAAATCTTATTTTCTCCCTCCCTCTCTCTCTCTCTCTCTCTCTCTCTCTATATATATATATATATATATATATATATATATATATGCAGAAGCAAATTTAAGATAAATAGGTAATGCCAAAAAATGCATGGATGTATGTATATAACCAATAGGACATATACAACCAATAGGAGATATATATATGTCATATACAAACAATAGGAGATATATATATATGTATATATATATATATATTCATTGGTTCAGTTTCTCTGGAAAACCCTGACCAATACAGATGGTGATAGGTATTTTTGAAAAAAAAAAATTCCAAAGAGGGGGAAAGTGGCTGGAGAGGCTGTGTGTGGTATGGGGAAGGGGGAAGTTGCAACATTCTTGCCAGGTACAACTCAGCGTTGGTGACCAAATCCTTGCCTGCCTCCAGGAGCATGCGGTAAAGCCCACTCCTCTGGTATGCAGCAGGCACACCTTGGCACTCCATGGGTTATCTCCTGTTGCCGCTGCCACTGCTGTCACAAAAGGAGAAATATCTGAACCTGATGCCTCTGTGAGCCTGTGTCATGCTTTCTGGGTTACCGGTCACAGACTCAGTTTATCCTGCTAATTCCCAAACATATGCATCCATGCAGACTTGCAGGGGGCGCCAGGTATGCAGTCTCATACAGCAGGTATCTCTATTCTACGATGAAGGTGATAACAAAGGCTGGATGTTTATGGTAGAGCATTGTCCTTGTGCCTATTTCTGCATCTGCACAATTCAAGAACTTGGGTAGACCCATGTCTAGAGGGCTCATTTTATGACTGTAATAGAAGTACGGACTTTCTAGAAGAGGAAAGAAATCCATTATCTCCCCAAATAGATGTTATAGGGAGTTCCTACTAAATATTGCATAAAATAAACTTAAAACAATTCTCTGTGCTGAGTTTATGATGCAGTCGATGGCTCCCACAAGAGAATAAATGATAATGGAGAGAGAAATAGTTACCAAACCCAAAAGTGGGAGCCATTTATTTAGTCATTAACTGTGAAATTGGCAATGTTAAAATTATTGTGCTAAAGAAATTCATTTCTTAAACACATAAATATCATGCGCATAATTTAAAGGTTTCATTTTTAAGTGTTCATTTAAGAGAAGAGAAGGATTAGTAGACTTTTAGTTTACGTAGACAGAAAAATTTCCATGAACAAAGAGAACTTGGTGAATAGTCTTCATGGACCTCATATAAAAAGAAAGGTTGGATGTTCCTGAGAGAATTTCTCCAAAGAAGCTGTCATTATTTACTGAAATAATGCAGAAAGCCGCAACCCCTTTATGTAACTCAGAATGCCCTCCTCTCTTCTTTGTAGCTGTCCTGATCCTTCCCTCCTTTCCTTTAGTATTGGGTCAGCTCTCACAACCTCCCAGCAGCTGTACCTGAATATCCCAGCACACGCTCTCATCTTTTCTCCTCCCACCTGTCACATGGATCGTCTGAGCTACGTGATATACTTCCTCATGTTTCACACACATGCGTCTTGCCTCTCCTAACAAAGCAAGAGACAGGTTCTCAATAGCAGGGTGGAGTCATGCCTCCAGTCAGTATCTACAGTCATCGTTGATACTGGGATGGGTACTTTACTTATGTTTAATGATCTGGTATGAACTGAAAACTTAAATATGACCCTAAAACTTTCCCATGCATCTGTTTACCTCGAGTGCATGACTGACAAACTCCCTTCTACCTGGGATTGCTTTTGGGAAATAAAACGAAGACTTCTGAATGTTAACTGCCTTCATAATTTGGAGCTTTAAGGTACTAAGCAGCCATAATTACCATCAGGAAAACAGAGAAATCCTCTCAGGGACATCCAGCAGAGAAAACCATAAAGTGGTCTAGAAAAGAGTCTCATTTTGACAAAACTAGGGTGAGGAAGGTGGGGAGGGTGATTGCATTTAAACGAATTATTCTTCTTAGTTAAAAAGCAATGCATATTCGTGTTGGGAAAAGTAGAAATTAAATATAGGCAAGAGAAGAAAATAAAAACCACTGACAATCCTACTCCAGAAGAAATCACTATTCACATTTCGGTTGACATCCTTCAGGTCCTTCTCAGTTGTATGTATTTTCCTACATATGTAATTTTCTTTCCAAAAACAGAATCATTTTGAAAACATTGTTTTATAACATGCTTTTCCATTTGGAAATGTATTCTGAATATTTTCTCATGTCATTGAATTTTGTCCTGCACATCCTTCAGAATGGCTGATTCTTCTTTCTGTTCCTTCGTCACATCCTGTATCCAATATGGCAGCAAATCCTGCTGGCTCTGCCTCTGGAATACAGCTGGAAGTTGGCCACTGGTTCAATCCTAGTCTAAAACACCTTTAACTTATGCTTGGAATATTGCAAGAGTTTCCTGGCAGGTCTCTTCCTTTCTGACTCTGTTACTTGATGTCTGTCTTCAGCATGGTAGCCATGGATCTTTTGAAACCCTGGTCAGATCTTGTCCCTCCTCAGCTTTCTCTGTCCCTCGGCTGGTACCCCTTGCTCAGAGGAAACTCTGAAGTCCTCAGTAGGGTCCACTAGGCCCATGCCATCTGGCTGCCCCTTACCTACTGCTTTTTCCCCCTTGCTCCACGTCAGCTGTGGTGGCTTCCTTGCTATTTCTTGAATGTGCTTCAGTCTTAGGGCCATGCATTAGCTATTTTCTACAACACTCTAAAACACCCTCCACCCACAGCTTGCTCTCTTCTGCACAGCTCACTCCCTTGCCTTCTTCAGATCTTTACTTAATGTCACCTTTTGAATGAGGTCTTACCTGACTGCCCTACTTAATAGTTTCCTATTCCCCCACAACTCCTCCCCACCCATACTCTCCATCTCCTGCCCTGTTTCATGTTTCTCCACAGCTCGACAGCACCCTCCTACATGACACATATTGCACTTCTATTAAAAGTGTGTTGTGTTGGCCGGGCGCGGTGGCTCAAGCCTGTAATCCCAGCGCTTTGGGAGGCCGAGGCGGGTGGATCACGAGGTTGAGAGATCGAGACCATCCTGGTCAATATGGTGAAACCCCGTCTCTACTAAAAATACAAAAAAAAATTAGCTGGGCATGGTGGCTCGTGCCTGTAACCCCAGCTACTCAGGAGGCTGAGGCAGGAGAATTGCCTGAACCCAGGAGGCGGAGGTTGCGGTGAGCCGAGATCGTGCCATTGCACTCCAGCCTGGGTAACAAGAGTCAAACTCCGTCTCAAAAAATAAAAAAAAAAGTGTGTTGTGTTTGTGGCCCTTATTTCCCACCAGCACGCAGGCTCCACACGGGAAGGATTCTTGCCTGCTGTGTCCACTGCATTTCTCTCATTTCCAGAACAGTGCATGGTACAGAGTAAGCACTTAATAAACACTTTCTGAATGAAGGAATAGGATGCCACATTTGGATAAATCATGGTATATTTAACCAGCCCTGATGTTGGGCATCTGATATATTTAATTTTTCTTTACTATTTTAGGTAATGCTTTAGTGAACTATCCATCCATCCACTAAACCTTTCTTGCATATACAACTTATTTCATTAGAACAAATTCTCAGACTAGGGGATTCATTTTTAAAGGCCAATTTACTTTAAAAAATGCCTGCATCCAGGTACTCTTATGCCAGCAGGATAAGGTACTGACTATTTCCCATACCCATGTAAATTTCCACATGACATGCCAGGAATTTCCATATGTCCAAACAACTGTTTATCAGGAAATGTAACAAGGTACTTTTGACACTGAGGTTGAAAGAAACCCATTAAATCGAAATCTTCCAAAAAGACTGGAACATAAGAGAGCCAATGAAGAGTGTAAGAGAAGAGCAGCGCCAGGGAGGAGGATCGTCTTGGGCCGAGCACACTGAGGATGGAGAGTTACTAGCCCTCCCAAGCTGTTGTTGGCACTGAACCAATGAGAGACAGCACGTACCTGTCTGTGCCTTGTGTTTTTCTTCTTCAACATATACTTTAGAACATCCATCCATTCTGTGCAAAGCTCTGTGCCTAGAGCTGTTGAGATACCAGATGCATTCTGTTCCCTGACCTGAAGAACCCAGCAGTCAAGCCAGGGAGAGAAGATGTGCTTAGGCAACCCAAGAGTGATCCCTGGGGAGAGATGAGTGGTGGCCAATGAGGGATTGAATAAGACAACATGCCACCATGGGCTGCTGTGGTCAGGAGAGGCTTTGGAATAGAAACAGTGAATCTTTATGGAGAGTTTACTGGGTACCAGGCATTGTTCTAAGCACTTTCTGAATCACTTTCATCACAGTAACCCAAATGAGGTAGGCACTAATAGTATCTACAATTTACCAATGAGAAAACTGAGGCACAAGAGTTGAAACACCTTGCACCAGGTTGCAGAGGTGGTAAATGGGGAGTCAGGCAGATGGGTTTGGGAATATCCTACTAATCATGACTCTACGCAGCCCTCACGTTTAAATTACTATCAATGTGTAGCAAAACACTATGATCTTATTGGCATAAAGCAACTGTTTTATTATGCTCCCAAATTCTGTGGGTCAGGAATTTGGATAGAACACATCAGGGACAGCTTGGCTGTGCTCCACCATGTCTGGGGTCTTGACTGGGTGCATGTGCACCTGGGGTTGACTCAGTATGGCTGGAATCACCTGGAAGCATCCATGTGTACGGTAGATGATGCTGGCTGTCAGCTGGGACCTCAGCTGAGGCTGCAGCTGGAACACCCGTACTTGGCCTCTCCAGGTGGCCTGGGCTTCTACATAGTGTGGTGGCCTCAGAGCAGTCAGACTTCTTACATTGTGGTTTAAGGCTCTGAAGGCAAGTGTCCCAGCAAACATAGAGGAAGCAGCATTGCCTTTCTGGAGCTAGTCCTGGAGTCTCACAGTCTCAAGCTCACCCAGATTTAACAGGAGGGCATACAGATCTCTCCCTTCACCCAAACTCTTGATGGGAGGAATGTCAAAGAATTTGCAGCCATTTTTTTTTTTTTTTTGGTAATAGACAAATTTTTCAGAGCAGTTTTAGGTTTACAGCAAAATCGGTTAGAAGGGAGCATAATAAAACAGTTGCTTTATGCCAATAAGATCATAGTGTTTTGCTACACATTGATAGTAATTTAAATGTGAGGGCTGCATAGAGTCACGATTAGTAGGATATTCCAAAACCCATCTGCCTGACTCCCCATTTACCACCTCTGCAACCTGGTGCAAGGTGTTTCAACTCTTGTGCCTCAGTTTTCTCATTGGTAAATTGTAGATACTATTAGTGCCTACCTCATTTGGGTTACTGTGATGAAGGTAATTCGGAAAGTGCTTAGAACAATGCCTGGTACCCAGTAAACTCTACAGAACTTTCCCACGTATTGCCTGCCCTCCGTGGCACTCTTTTGTAGGAAGATCTCTCTTCCTTGTATTTACACATGGTAAGGTCACTTTGCTTGTCGTCAGTTGGAGTATTTATAAAATAAAGCCCAACTCTTCTATTTGTGCTTACTCTGGCCTTTCAGATTAAACAAATCCTTAATATTGGCAAAGGGCCTGACAACCATTTAGTATTAATTAATTCTTGGAAGTCTCTGGGGAGAAGGTAAGTATTCTTGGGAACTGACAAAATGGATTGTTTCATTAAGCAGGTAAACCATTCCCCTAAGCCCTGCGCCAACTTCTGACCTGTGAGCTCTCTTTGTATCGGGCTGGCCAGGGGCCCTCAGGCCATGCCAAGTTTGCAGGCAGAGCTGGACGAGGGCACAATGGGTCACGTGCGTGTGTCTCTTTTCTTTACTGTTCACTGCCAGGCTCTCTCCAGGCTTTTCAAGTTCCAAGCTTTTCCTACTTTGTAAGTGAATTTGACCAGCATTTTCCTCCCAAAGTCACAGTTGCATGGTAAAAATGAGGGTCCACTGGTGTCTGTTGCTGATGTGGCATAAAAGTTGCTTGAGAGGAAGGAACATCTGTCCTTGATAGGCTTCTGCCATTTTCCAGGAAATTGTTTTAAAATTTTACATTGTTACTTTACCCCTGGAAGGCTGTGTTTGCTTTTTCTCTCTGCACTTTCTCACTCCATCCCCAATAGGCCCAATATCCCTCAATCTAGAAAGAGCCTGGAGATGTGGGTGCCCAATCACAAGTCATCCAAATTTTCACTCCTCTGGAATGCGCCAAGAATTGGGCTTCTTGCCTGATATCCTTGTTGTGTGTTGTGTGCTTAGCCTTGTTGTCATGCTTAGGATTGGTTATGGAGTCTATGGCTAAGGTGAGTATAGACCCTTACCCTCCTAACCCACTTGACTTGCAGCAGCTCTTCCTGCAGGTGTGTCTGTCTTGGCCACTGGGCTGGACGCCTGCCTATCAAGCAGGGATCTCCTCTTAGCTACTTCCTTTTCCCGATCAGGGCTTTCCTCATGACTGATAGTCAACATTGTAGACATGACTTAATTCTTACGTTGCCAATGTTCAGTTCTCTTCTAATTTCAGATTATAGTTCTGCACGTCCTTGAATTTAGGCAGGGACAGGTGATGAGTTCTAGATCATGACCTGAGCGTAGAAGTGATGTGTGACCCTTCTGGGCTAAGGCATTTATTTCCCAGAACTTGCCTTATTGGCTCTCCCCTTTCCTGCCATAGGGGACCCTGCAGCCTCACATAGAGATGGCTCTGTCACAAGGCGTTGTGGTAACTTTGTGGAGAAAAGCTCCCTCCCCACCACTAACCCATGATGGGCAAGTCGCATGAGGAAGAAATAACATCTCATTGTATTCAGCCTCTGAGATGTTGGTGATGTTTGTGGCTGTAGTTTATCCTAGTGTATGGGTAGGCGAACTATGGCCCATAGATCAAATATGGTCCTTCATTTGTTTTTGTAAATAAAGTTTTATTGGGACACAGCCACACCCATTCACTCACATATTGTCTACACGTGCTTTCATACAGCAATAACAGCAACAAACAGTTGTGACAAATGTTGCATGCTCTGGAAAGCAGAAAAGTATACTATTTGGCTCTGTAGAGAGAAGGTTTGCTGATGCCCGCCTGTCCTGACTGATACACTCAATAAAAGTGTCTTGAATTATTAAATTGACAATAAAAAGGTGGAAGCCCAAAGCTGATGCTAAAATAATGTGAGATCACTTTGCATGATAATCAATGCAGCTTAATTGGCAGGCATTGATTAAGTGCCAGTTATGTGTCAGACTTGGGAGGAATGATTTTCCCTTGGGGTCCTATGGGTTTGGGGATGGAAGGGGGTGTTGCTGTCCTTCATAAGTTTGGGAAGTAAGGACTTGAGGTGCGAAGGAGGATGTGACAAGAGAATTCAAACCTCAAGGATTCTGCATGAGCCGAGGGATTTCTCACCACTGTCTCCATCGAAGTTCATTCATTCACCAAACATGCTGTGAGCTGTTGCCATTCGCTACGTACAGTGTTAGCTGAATAGATGGCACAGAGAATTATTAGTCAATTACAATTTAGTGTGATGGGTGTTAGGATCGGAATGTGCAAGTCACCAGGGAAGGATCTATCCTTGATGGAGCCAAAGTGGCAGCTGGCGTAATTCCCTGACATCGAAGCCAGGTGAAGTCTGAGAATTGCTGGTCGGCCAACTGTAGTACTTGGGGATTTTCTTCCCTAAGGAGAAAGCACTGGAACAATCTCTTCACACCCTAGATTTGCACAGCAGTTCTCAGATCCTTGCTTCAGGCAGAGCCCCACTGCTAAGTCTTGTAACACAAAAGAGCTTTGCCCATGCACAGCTTTCTCTGGCTCTTTTTATCCTATCCTCCCCTGACAGGCAGCCTGGAAAGAAGCATCCTATTGATCATGACAGCACAATTGGAACTTGTGGATTTTTTTTTTTTTTGACTCTGGGGTTGGGAGGAAGGGGCTGGTGACGCAGGGTGGAAGGTAAATGAGTGGTGGATACCCACGGGCTGACACTATCATCAGCGTGGATGCTGCAGTCTGCGGTTTTATGTGAAGTTCGCCTTCCCCACATTTGTACCTCCAACAAAATTGATTTGGTACCCAGTTTGAGCCATCATCTTATTTCAAGTTTAGTTACCTAGGAAACCGAGGGCACACTGCTGGGACAGTCTGCCTGTGTTCTGCGCCGACCGAAGCTATTAAAGCCCATCAACTTGGCCTCCGAGAAGCACTGAACACAGACAGTTTCAACTTCCAGCTAGGTTTTTATTTATTTATTTTACTGCCTCAGCAGCAAAATGAGTTATTGAACTGTCAGCCTATCGATTGGGGCAGCTTTTCCCCTGCATTTCTCAGACACCCGAAGCCCCTCTGGAACTGGTGGCAGCCCAGGGGCCTTTTGTTGATGGTGAGTTCTCACCAGGGAAGCCAGGCAGCATTAATCCTCCAGCCAGCAGGCCTGGAGCCTGGGCTGTGGTCAGGCATGGCACTCCACACTGGTGGTTCTTGCAGAATCTTTGAATGTGTGAAGAAAGTGATGCTCGGGCCCTCTTGCAGAGAAATAAGTGCGCGCGTGTGCGTGCGCGCGTGCGCGCGCGCGCGCGCGCACACACACACACACACACACACACACACACACACTCAAACACACATAGAACTTTGCATGCAATGTAGTGGGGGAGCCAGACTCCCAAGCCGAAAACCTTTGATGGAAGTTTATTCTGCTTGGAACTAGTTTCTTAGTTTTGGAAAAAAGTCAATAAACCTTATATGTGCCCAGAATTTGACAATCTACAGTCCTTAGGAACTTCCTTACCCAAAGGAAAATTACATTTCACTTCTGCTTCCTGAGACACCTCACAGTCCCTTTGGACAGTCCAGGCCTCCTCTAAGAATGAGGAACTCAGCAGAGACTACACCATAATGTCTTCAGCCTGTTTGATGTTGCACAGTCTGTGAACTAAGAAAGGTTTTTACATTTTTAAATATAAAAAGGATGATTAGCCTTTTGGGGGAGGAGGGCGGTTGCTCGAGGAGTTGAAGGTGTTGTTTCTTGCTTGGAAAGCCTAAAATATTTGCTATCTGACACTGTACAGATGTTTGCCAGCTCCTAGGGATTTCAGTTGACTTTTCCACTATGGTAGCTCTTACCCCACAGACCAAGTATTCACTGTGGGTGCTGGGCACCTGTGAAGTCTTGACTATCCCAAGTGTACATTCAGGGACCAGGGAAATTACTGCCAGAAGGGGTCTGTGGGTCCAGTGGATTCACTATGAGCGGACCTGGGCCAAGACTCTATTTATTACATGGTCCCTGTTTGTTCTGAATCTAGGGTGGGGGCAGCATTGTTTTGTCTCCATGATGTCAGCTTAGGCTCTGTGTCCCCCAGACTTCAAAATGTCTGGGTACTTGCCTTTCCCCAGTGTACAGTTATCCAAGTAAATGTCCCTTTGAGGAAGACTGGGTGAATCATTACCGTGTTTACTTGCCACGGTATTGCAGGCACTGCCCTCCCTGCTCCTGCCGTCCCTCCCTTCCTTCTGGGAACCCAGACTCTCCTTCAGTCAGCACGTTCTGGATCCAAACTCTGGGTCAGAAAGGATGGTTTTGCGGGCCCAGCTCTTGGCCTCCAGTCCACCCTGGCTTGATTTCTTTGATTGCACAGATGTGATGCTATCCCTACTGGCTGCCCATTTATTTTGCCCCTCGGGGCACTGTCTTACAAATGCCTTCCCTCACTCCCTGTGGGTCAGGCCTTAGCTTCTTGCCACTCGCTGTGATGATTGCCTCACACGGATGGTGTCACATCCTTGGTTGCTTCAGAGTCCCTCTACCCATCAGTGAGCCCAGCTCTGGGCAGCATCTCCTGCAGAGCCACCACCGGCCTCCTGAGTGAAGCTGGCGCCCTCCCCCCAGCGCATCCCTTATGAGATTGGTGAACACTGCGTCCCTGGGCTTCTCCATGGGATGCATCTCTCTGCTGGGTTTCCCAGCCTTGTGGCGCACATACCCTTGAGCGTGCACACTCCTCTGAGCCTTTCTCTCCTTCCTTCACCCTAAGCTGCTGATTTCTGGCATATCTGCCTCACCCAGGCCAGCTGTCACTATCTCCATGATATTTGGGAACATCCTTGTAGCATGTCTACGCCATCTCCTGGGGTTCTTACCTAGGTGTTCCATCTTGAATCCAGAAAAAGTACACCCAAATCAATAACATTTACTTGGCATTTTCCACTATTGATTATTTCCAAATCAATAGCATTTCCTTGGTAGCTGTTACCCCATAGGCCAAGGACCATGTTCCAAGCCTCATGCTCTGCCTCCCATCCAGCATCCTCTGGACCCAGCCCCCCCATACCCTTCCTGTCCTGCTGCACCAACTGGCTGGGTACTTCAGCTCCTTCAAAGCACAGTCTCTTTACCCCTTTTCAGGCCCAGCATGGCCCTGGCTGGGTTATGCTGTGACTCACCCCGAGTTCTAGGACTTGTGGCCAGTCGGCAAGGGGGGTTGGATCCTGAGGCAGGGGCCCATGCTTTGTGGGAGAGGCCTCTGTACCATCTTCAAGCAAGGGGTTGGTAGGGAGAGTCCACTTCTGTAAGTTCAAAGGGGTCAGCCTAATCTGGACCTTCAGGGTCTTCAGCAACATCCACCTAGATGCCGTCATCGTGTGTGTCAGGGTCCCATTCTCTCCCACTCAGGGCCCTGGTCCTGGCCCAGCAAGCTTACCTTGTTAAAAGTGTAACCCTCTCTGAAACTTGGCTGCTCTTCAGATTAAGTTGTCTGGTTTACAGCCTTCTCTGCCCTCCCACTTACAGAAGATGTCAGCTTCTTTATAGGCTTCTAAGAAGGCCCTCTGACTTTCAAAACTATCTTTCATGCTGGTTAATCACACTCAGCTTTTTCTTTTCTTTTTCCAGAAGTCAGTCAATTTCAGTAGTAGCTACCCAATTCTGTTGTCCTTATCTAATAGCAACAATGTCCCTCATATTTCTCAGATGCCTGCTGCATTGCACCAGCTAACATGTTCCCTACCACTGATGTGCCATCCTGTCTCACCGCTAGCGGAAGTTCCAACAATTGTCCTTTCATCTTGGGCCGGGAGCTGTCCGGCCTCCACTTCCTATTAGCAAAGGGGTTTTCATCATCAGTCTGCCGGCAGGTGGCCAGCTCCAATATCCTATCTTAGGTCTCCTTTCTCGGACGATGTCTGGCACCAACTGTCACAGGGGTTCCTTGGGAGGCAGACTCTGAGATGGAGAATATCATGCAAGATGTTTAGTAGGGAGCGTTCTGGCGAGTCATACTTGGGGAAGCAGGAGGAAGGAGGCAGAATTGGGCAGAGGAAGATATCAAGCTATTATGCAGCTCCAACAAAGCCCTCAGCTGACCCCCAGGAGCTCCAGAGCTAGAAAGACCATTGGTGCCATCCCTACTGGAGTCCTTTGTGACCCTCCATCATTGGATGTGAGCTACCCTAAAAAGGGTAAATAACTTTGTTGAGCAAAGAGGTCACTGTAGCTTAGATGCTTTGACATCTGGGGACTGTCATCTGGCAGTACTTTCAAAGCTGAAGGAATAAGTCATTCATTCCTGGAGGAACTCTGGGTAACATACTATAGTATCCACTACAACCTGATCAGATTACCTGCTTTCTCTTCCCAGCCTGTCTACTAATAGCTGTGGCTTTGGATAAAGCCCTTAATCTGTCTGATCCTCAAATTTCCTTACATTAAAAAAAGTTTTAAATTAACATATGCCCATTTAAGAGAATTATAGAAAATATGATAATGTAGAAAGAAGAGAGTCTCTTGCAGTCTCAGCACCCAGAGATACATGTTCCCACCCTGAAATGTGTTTCTTGCATTTTTGCCCCACTTAATATAGTGGTAACTATGTACGCTGTTTAATTATGTGTTCTCATTTTCACCTTATATTGTGAAATCAGCATCATCACAAACTCCTAATAAACACTGATGTTAAAGGCAAATTCTTTCTGATTAAAAAAATGGCTAGTCACAACAGAATATTTTATAAAAATTAATCATTATCTCTCTTTAGAAATAAACACAACTAAAATTTTGTGGCATAGCTCTGCAGTTTTACTATGTATGCGTTTATAAATAAAATTGGGGAATGTTTTCTAATATTCTAAATGTTATTGTTTCAATCTAGTTTTTCACCTTATAGCTTGAGCATCCCTCTGACATATTAATCTATACTGTATACCACCACTTTAATACCTGTATAATATTCTATTGCATACAAAGATATAGAATCAACCTAAGTGCTCATCTATGGATGACTGGGATGACTGGATAAAGAAAATGTGTATGTATATATACATATATATATATGTATAATATATATATGTATATATACACATGCATACACAAACACACATATATGTGTAGACACATACACATACCATGGAATGCTACACACACATACACACACACACACACACACATTCATACCATGGAATACTACTCAGCCATAAAAAAGTGAAATTTTGTCTTTTGTAACATGGATGGGACTAGATGCCATTATCTTAAGTGAAATAACTCAGAAACAGAAAGTCAAATACCACATGTTCTCACTTGTAAGTGGGAGCTCAACATGGACCCATAGAATGATAATAGACATTAAAGACTCAGAAGGGTAGGAGGGTGGGAGGGAGGTGAAGGATGAGAAATTACCCAGTGGGTGCAATGTACACTATTAAAATAATGCTTACACTAAAAACACCAACCTCACCACTATGCAGTGTATCCATGTAAAACTGCTTGATACATACCCCTAAATCTATAAAAATAAAAAATTTAATTCTATTGCATATGTGTGTATCTATATATAATGTATATATAAAACATAGCTTAATTCATCTCCTTCTAAAATATCGTTTCTGCTATAAATAATTTTCTGATGAAGATCCTTACATCTAGAACTTTGTGTTCATCTCTGATTCTTTCCTTGGGATAAAACCTTAGAAACAGAATTATGGGGCAAAGTTTTTGAACATTCAAGTCATTTGATATATACTGCCAAATCACCCTCTTGAAAAGTTGTACAAATTTACTCACTAGTAGAAGTACATGTGGGCAACTGTCATGCTTTTGTATTTCTATATTAGTTTGTACACTAGAGATGTTAATTACGGTGCCTGCATAAGCCTAGCGTACCTTACAAAGGAAGCTTCTCAGCCACAGTTTACATTGAAGAGGTATGATATGTAGTGATGTTTCTTTAATAATCCATCCCTTCCCTACGAATTTTTTTTTTTTTTTTTTGAGACGGAGTTTCGCTCTTGTTACCCAGGCTGGAGTGCAATGGCGCGATCTCGGCTCACCGCAACCTCCGCCTCCTGGGTTCAGGCGATTCTCCTGCCTCAGCCTCCTGAGTAGCTGGGATTACAGGCACGCGCCACCATGCCCAGCTAATTTTTTGTATTTTTAGTAGAGACGGGGTTTCACCATGTTGACCAGGATGGTCTCGATCTCTTGACCTCGTGATCCGCCCGCCTCGGCCTCCCAAAGTGCTGGGATTACAGGCTTGAGCCACCGCGCCCGGCCCCCTACGAATGTTTTACAGAAGGGCAGGCAACCCATAGGCTTAGCAGAACTCTATGGTAAGTACTGGCACCTAGAGGCTCAGCCCTCACAGTGGGGGTTAATACTCACTGGACTGCTAACTTAGAAATATTAAATGGAGACATGAAACCTGATATTTACCAATGAGAATTAAAGTTTAAATGAAAGTATTGGTGGCATCATGATGGGGCACAGCAAGTTAAAGTCATAAGGAACCAAAAACGATGAATAGCATAAATCAGTGAAAACTGTCATGAAAAGCAGAAGCTGTGAGGTGGAGAGAGGAGATTGCAGGTGGTATATAAGGAAGTCATTATTGAGGAAGTTGGGATCGGAACAGAGAGGGAAAGAGTCGCTGGTACCTATTAATGACAGAACAGTATGGCGATGAGCCTTGGTTTCATGCCCCTAAAGCCCCTGGGATTGCCTTGGACGAGCTCCTGTTCTCCTGGGGCCTGGCCAAGTTCTTTGTTGTTATACCTACAACTCCAAGGACATTTTAATATAACCCCCCTATTCCCACCGGTTTGAAGCACCTAAAATAACATGAATGGTTCAGGAGCATCCTAATTTTCTTAGCTATGAATCTGCTGGAGACTCTTGGGTTGCTTACTTTTTATCTTCCTTGTTTGCCATCAGAAACGAGGCCAAGAGGAACATCTTTGTACATTAAATCATGTGTGTATAGCATCCTTGGCCTTAATCAAGATTCCCACAGCAAGAATTCCACATCAAAGGGCAAAATCCCTGAGTTTCTATTATTATTAAAACAAGAGCTAATGGGAGACAGGGAGAGGGCAGGCTGTATCAGTCTCTAAGGCCTCCTGAATTTCTAAAAGACTTGTGTTCTTCAGTAGTCTTCCAGATGTGTGCAGACCTTAGACATGCCAGTGCAGTCTTCAACAGAGCCAAGAAAGAGACATATGCTTGTGTCTATTATCGACGAAGCATTGCTCGGGACCATGTTTGCAATATTATTTCCCTATTCCCACCCACGAGCTACATTGGTCTACCATTTGTGGCTTTTTTTTCCCCCAAGATGGAGTTTCGCTCTTGTCGCCCAGGCTGCAGGGCAGTGGCGAAATCTTGGCTCACTGCAACTTCCGCTTCCAGGGTTCAAGCGATTCTCCCTGTCTCAGCCTCCCAAGTAGCTGGGATTACAGGCGCCTGCCGCCATGGCCTGCTAATTTGTAAAATACATTTAGTAGAGATGGGTTTTCACCATGTTGGCCAGAGTAGGTTCGAACTCCTGACCTCAAGTGATCTGCCCGTCTCAGCCTCCCAAAGTTCTAGGATTACAGATGTGAGCCACTGCCCCTGGCCCATTGTTCTATCATTAAACAGCTTCTAAAATTTCATTAATTAAATAACTTCCCTGATTGGAATGGAAGAAAGTGAGCAGAAGACTTTACTGTATGTACATGTGTGTTTATATGTACACCAATGTCTATGTCTATGTGAATGTTTCCATCTCTGTCTAGTCCTTATCTGTAAGTATATGTGTAATTGAAGACATAGATGTTTAACTTTTTTTTTTTTTTTGGACTGGAGTCGCTCTCTGTCACCAGGCTGGAGTGCAGTGGCATGATCTCAGCTCACTGCAACCTCCATCTCCTGGGTTCAACCAATTCTGCCTCAGCCTCCCGAGTAGCTGGGACTACAGGAATGCCAACTTGTCCAGCTAATTTTTGTATTTCTAGTAAAGACGGGGTTTCAACATGTTGGCCAGGATGGTCTCGATCTCTTGACCTCATGATCCACCCACCTCGGCCTCCAAAAGTGCTGGGGTTATAGGCCTGAGCGACAGCGCTGGCCTGATGTTTGACATTTTTAAAAGGGAGAGAGAGAGAGGAAGGTGTGGAGAGGGAGAGAGAGAGAGAAGAGAGGGAGAGAGAAGGAGAAAGAGAGAGAGAGAGAGACAGAGAGAGAGAGAGAGAGACAGGGAGGTCAGCAGAACTCAGGCTTGTTGTTTGCTTGACATCTTGACGATCATGCATTGAGATCTGCTCTAAATTATAATTTTTAATCTCAGTGATGGTTCTCAGCTCTGAGAAGCATCAGAGGAGTTCGATTTGTGCCACAGCAGTGAATAAACTGTCTCTGGAGACTTGTCTGCCTGTTGGTCCCAGTGTTTATATATAAGGTATTCCTGTTGTTCTGAGAGTTGAACAATGCTATACTTTATAAATCATGTTTCTTTTACAGAAATCAAAGAATTATAATTCTCCAACCATACTTGCTTTTTATATATTGTCTTTGAATAATCTTCTCCAATATTGCTATTTGAATTCAAATTGAACACAGGATCGATCTGATTAAGCACAATAAGTATCTTATTAAAGATTAGGATTCACTGCTTTGGAGCCACTCAATAATCTTCATCTTTGTCATAAATATGTTTAGTTTAGGAGGCCAATAACTAACTTTTCCACTTTCCACCAGCTTTAAGACACAATTGGGTACAAGTACAATGAAAGGGCCGCATGTGAAACCTAAGGATAGAGATACTGCAGAAACGGAGCAGGCAGAAGCCCAGCACAGAACGTCTCAGTGTTTGCTCGCTAGCTGATGCTCAGCAATTCAAAACTCGAGTCCAAGGATTCGTTTCGAGTGTTGATGTGTGTGGGCGTGGGTTGAATGAAGCCAGAACACACATGAGTCAGGGACAGAGAACCACCTGATAAACTGATAACTGTCCAGGGTAGATTTAGGTTAAGCTTTTTGTAGTTATAAAAAAAAAAAATCTAAGAGTCAGAAAATTATATAATATTTACTTTACTTTTCCCAAACCACATAGTTTTTACATAAAAAAAGTTTCTCTAATAATACTGCATGTTTAAAGAAACACAAGTCCTAAGTGCAAATCAAATACGCTTGTCACCCTGCTTAACCCTTCTGAAGGTCACTTAATAAATCACTGGCTGTTCAGGACTCTCACTCATGGACAGCATCTACCCTGGGACATTTTCACAGTCCCTTGCCCATTCTGTTTATTTCTCAGAGAAAAGCTACTGATGATCTCCGCACTAACCCTCTGAGAATTATCTGCTTCCCTGCCTCCATACGAAGCCCTGCCTCGGCCTCCCAAGCCGAGGACCTCCCAAGCCCAGTACACCTTTTCTCTTTTAAATGGCTCTCGTGGCTTCTGGAAAACAAAGGCACAAATGTCTCTGTTGCCGCAGCTCGCACCTGCTTCACTTACTTCCTGGAGCGGGACCTTGCGAAGAACATGCGTTAGCTTTTATAAGGCACAGACTTTTTCCTTCGCATACTTTTGAGACTCACCAAGCAAAACAACTTCCCCTTTAAACAAGGTAATTTGGATCCCTTTAGACTTCTCTTCACCCCAGAGGGTGGCTCAAACTGCTCAATAATTGTTCAACAACAGCAAAGTGGGTCCGGTCCGATGGGTCTGTGACTAGCCTCCAAGCGGGGCTTCACGTTCCAAGCTGCTGTCTTGCTCAGGTTTCTTTATGCTGCCACAGTATTTACACTTCATTGTAAGCCCCTAAGAGGAAAGGGTTCTGCTTAGCAGAGAATCCTGAGACGTTCTTTGTCAAAGCTCTGTGTGATACAGAAAGAATTCTGTTCTCCCTGTGTCATTGAGGGAAAGATAGGAACTACTGGTGAATGCCAATCATCATAAAAAAAAAGAAGGGCTTCGTTTGTAATGGTGAATAAAGGCGGACAAGATTCTGGCAAGAGGGAGTTCTCTGGAATATGTTGGTTATCAGATCCCTTGCTTCTTAAAAACACTATCCACGTCAGCCTCCCTGGTAGGAAATGGTGTGGCACGTTCTGTGGATTAGACCATTCCGCAGCCAGCCCCTCCTCCTCATGGGCTGCTCTGCACTGCAGCGCTTGAAGGCTAAAATCTATGCCTCACATTCCCTGCTGCTAGGATTGGGAGGTGAATTAAGTCTTCCCAGTTAGATGCTGTATTATTTATCTATTGCTGAGTAACAAATTGCTCCAGAACTCAGCTGCTCACTATAGTAAACATTTCTTGTCTCCCCTGGTTCTGCAGGTCACCTGTCTGGGAGCAGCTTAGCTGGGTGGTTCTGGCCCAGGGCCTCTCACGAGGCTGTAGTCAGCTGTCAGCTGGAGGAGCTGCCTCCACGCTCACTCACACGGTTGTTGGCAGGAGGCCTCAGTTCCTCACCACGTGGGCTTCTCCCCAGGGCCGCCTGAGTGTCCTCAAGACCAAGGCAACCGGTTTCCCCAGAACAAAAGACCTGGGAGAGAAAGAGAATATGAGTGCCTTACTAAGAGAGAAGTCACAGTGTCTTCTGTAACCTAGTCTTGTAAGCGGCACACCATCACTTCTGCTGTATTGTGTTGCTCACACAGACCATCCCTAGTACCATGTGGGAGGAGGCTACAAAAGGCTGTGGACACCTGGAGGCAGGGACCATCCGGGCCAACGCAGAAGCTGGTTACCACACATACCCATGAGGCTCAAGAGGCAGAAATGAGGTGAGAGCCGTGTCTATGCTCACATGGCGGCTCTTGCTAATAAGTAGGTGCTAGGGAGGGGCCTCTGCAGCATGTTCAGCCTTATCTTCATGGATCTGAAAGTCATTCTTGTGGCTGTGGTGACCAAATCAGCTCCATCTGGTCCTCAGCTCTCTGGTGGTGGCAACACTTGCTTCCTGATCTTTACACCTCAGCTGTAGCCTCTTGCTCTTGAGCTCAGCAGTTCCAAGGCTGTCTCCTGGAGTTCTCCCTCCAGCCCTTCCAAGGCATTATATTTTCTTTTCTTAAAAAAATAGCTGAAGTGGTTTCCTCTTCCCGGAACTGGACCATGGCTGATGGAGACAGGTATCACCCTGCCAGGGAATAACAGCAAACATCATGCAGTATGTAAGTATGTTACATTCATTCATCAAATTTTGCAGATGAGGAAACTGAGATGCTGGAAATTAAATGAACTGCCCAGGTTCACACAGGTGATGAAAACTACAGCTAGATTTCAGAGCCCATACTCTTAACACTGTCACATTGGGGCCACTCAGAAGGTTGCATCTTATGTGACCTTCCCTTATAAAGATGGCGAGGGCTAAAAGAACTTTGGTGCCAATTCAAAAGGCTGATGAAGCCTTGAGGTTCTTCATAAAATCATTTTTTATTTTTATGACACATCTGGAAGGTTATAATTTATTATCAGGAATCTCAAGCTCTAGGCAAAATACTGCACCAGGGTAACAGCCAAGGCCGGTAGGTAGAGGCCAACAAGACCAATCTCTCATTTCTCCTGTTCTCATCTGAGTAGGTGACCCAACATCAGGGAATGCATTTTAAATAGTTTTGGAAAAATTGTATCCAAGACCCAATTTTGTTCAGACCTTACATTGACACAAGTTATTCTTATTCTGCATTAAATATTACTATCTCCTCTACAGAGTCATGATGATCAATTTCCAATGAAATCCACTTGCTAAGACACAGGCATGTGTGTGTTCATCACACAACTGTTCACAGTAGCAAAGACATAAAATCAACCTAGATGCCCATCAACAGAGGACTGGATAAAGAAAATGTGGTACACTCGCACCATGGAATACTATACAGCCATGAAAAAGAATGCGATCACGTCCTTTGAAACAACATGGATGGAGCTGGAGGCCCGGATGCTGAGGAAACCAATGCAGAGACAGAAAACCAAATACCACATGTTCTCACAAGTGGGAGCTGAACATTGAGAACACATGGACATAAATACGGCAACAACAAACACAGGGGCCTACTTGAGGGTGAAGAGTGGGAGGAGGATGAGGATAGAAAAACCACCTATTGGGTATTATGCTGATTGCCTGCGAGACAAAATTACCTGTACACCAAATCCTTGCAACACACAATTTACCCATGAAACAAACCTGCGTATGTACCCTTGAACCTAAAATAAGAGTTGGGAAGAAAAAAAAAATCCCGCTTGCATATGTATCTCCTATTATGGTGATCACGGAGCCTCTATGTAAGTCCTGAAATACAGGGCTCTATGTATGAATTCACACTCAGCAAGTTTTTCTTGAGCATATACTATCCTCTGCTCACTCAGCATACAACTAGGGCAAGGAAAGTCTCTAACACCACCCAAAGCAGGCCACAGGCCTACGTGCAGTGGCATTAGGCACGTGGCAGTATGGACGGCCGAACCACTTGAAGAGCTCAGCCGTCACATCAGGGCTGAGGTCTGAAGGTCACTTCTCATATATGGAATACTGAATGTATTATAGAGGGGAGCACTGGCTGCATTCCGGGAAACACTAATAGAAAAAAGAAGTCCTAATAATGACTCTTTTTATATAAGCAAAATCACAGGGGTAATTAAGGCAAAAAAGAAACTGAAGATGATAACTGTGATAATCAAACGGGCCGCTTGTTGAGCATTTCCTGTGTACCAGGAATTAGTGCATTGCAGACATTCTCGAACTGAATACTCACTTCATGAAGTGGGTTCTATTAGCATCTTCATCCTAAGTATGGAGAAACGGAGGCTGAGCAGCTTAAGGCGGTACAGCTGATTGTTCAGGAAGCCAGAAACGAAATTTGCGTTGGTCAAACCCTAAAGCCTACGTATTTGATCCCCAAATACTGGGCTGGTTAGCCCAGATCACCCAAGAAAATTGTTCACACCAATTAATGTCATCCCTGTGCTTGTCTTGACCTCAACTGATAAATGAACCTGCTGTTATGCCCAGCCCCAGGCTCCGCTTTAAAGACGTTGAGAAAGCCATGATTTCTTTTAGTACCATGCAGTAAACACTAGGTAGAAAAAAAGGCATGAGGGTAATTTTTCTTCAGCCATTTAGCTTTCCCATCATGCTGTAGTTTAGTTAAGCTGGCCTCCTGCAGAATTGCTCAGTTGAGATCATTGGTGGGGACACAAATTGATCTTCCTGGTTTTGGGTTTTTCTGAGTCAATCTCACTCTTGTCCATCCACAAGGTGCTGTTTCCATTTGTATAGTTGAATTAAAAAGAAGAAATCCCTACTCTATTCACTGAGAAGTACAAGGATGCATGTGAATCTTCAAGGCAGATTCCTGGGTCTCATGCCAGTACTATTGAATGAAAATCTTCGGGAGAGTGGCCCGGTGATCTGCATTTAAACAAACATGTCTGTTGAGTCCCACTCTGTCCCGTGAAACCCTGGAACAGAGAAACTTTCCTGGGCACCTGGTCAAAATGCCTAATCATACTTTAATCAGCTGAGGTCACTTGGAAGCACAGTCGTAGGTTCAAATCCTGCTTGTGCCACTTACAATCTTACGTAAGTCACGTACCTTCTTTTAGCTGCTATTTTCTTATCTATAGAATGGAATTAACAATACTATCTCCCACAGGATAAAGTTCTTATAGATTAAATGAGGAATTACATGGAATGCATTTAGCACAATTCCTAACAAATGTTGCTGCTGCTATTTTGTTATTGGCACACTGCCATGATTCCTGATACACCTAGTTCGTATTCGTAGTCCTTAATACTTTGTCATAATACATGCTACAGTAGAACATCTTGAAGTTGTGTTTGTGTGTGTGTGTTCAGTTCATTTTTATTTTTATTTTTTTTGAGATGGAGTTTTGCTCTTGTTGCCCCAGGCTGGAGTGCAATGGAGCGATCTCGGCTCACTGCAACCTCCGCCTCCCGGGTTCAAGTGATTCTCCTGTCTCAGCCTCTGGAGTAGCTGGGATTAAATTCATGCACCACCACGCCCAGCTAATTTTGTATTTTTAGTAGAGATAGGGTTTCTCTGTGTTAGTCAGGCTGGTCTCGAACTCCCGACCTCAGGTGATCTGCCCTCCTCGGTCTCTTAAAGTGCTGGGAACCACCATGCTTATTTTTATGACATAGCAGTAAAACATCTAGGGATTCTAAAGAACCAAAAGTTGGGCCTTCATTCATTAAACCAAAAATTGTTCACCAATAGACGTCACAGTATGCTGTATTGTGAGCAGAGCAAGATGAATATGACACAACAGCGTTGGAGCTTAGGAGAGGAGACACATACCCCTGCAAATCCTGCTTTAATATGACTTGACAGGAAAGAACAATTTAGGCCTGTTTCTGGTTTTTATATTTATTAACATAAAACCATGTCATAAAGGTTTAACACTTGGAAGCTGTGACATGGAGCACTTACTATGTAAAATTCTTGTCACACCTTTGTGTTGATTCCAGTCCTGACTATCACAACACAAGGGGACAGAAGCGATTTTCAGAGAGTTGAAAAGAGTCAAAGGCCATCACTGGCCTGGCACATGGGACGCACGGGGAGGTGGTTGTTTTCCGTGAAATTACGTCTTTATCCAGGTCATTTTCACCGCATAGAATGTCTCTTTCTCTTTTTCTTCTCTTATCTACATATTAAAAATTATTCAGACGCTGCTTCCTCCATGGATCCTCCCTGACTGCCTTTGACTGTCATGGGCCTCCCTCTCCTTGGAACTCCCGTTCTGTTATATATCCACCAAATATTCATGAAATGTGTTATTCATGAAATGCCTCCTTGGAACTCCCAATCTGTCATGTATCCATCAGATATTCATGAGCTGCCTTACTGTGAGAGCACAAGGTGGAATGCCTGGGGATGAGGTCAGAGAGGAATCCCAGGACCGGATGGCGTGTGGGCTTGCAGTCCTAGGAGGGACTCTGGATTCTCCTTGGAGTGATAAGAAAAGCCATAATTTTCAGCCGGAACCTCTGATTTCATGACTTACATTTAAAGAAGATTCCTCTGGTTTCTCTGTGGACCCTAGACTTGAGGGGTCAAGAGTAGATGCACGAGGACCAATTAGGAGGGGAAGGTCTTGCAGTACTCCCAGTGAAAGAAAACAGTAGCTTGGACTATGGTCTTAGCATCCGAGACCTTGAGAAATCATTGGATTTGGGATATATTTCAAAGGAGGAGTAAATACGATTGATTTGATGATATTAGATACAGGATATCAAACAAATAAAGATAATGTGACTCCTTTAAGGGCCTTCTGTTCTTGAGTAGAAACCTGAATGAGATTACTACTGTTGCTGTAACAAATTGTCACAAACATAATGGCTTAAAACAACACATATGTATTATCTTATAGTTCTGAAGCCCAGAAGACCAAAATTAGTCTCACTTGGCAAAAGTCAAGGTATATATATTGTGCTAGTTTCTTTTGAAGGTTCGAGGAGAGAATCAATTTTCTTCTTTTTCCAGTTTCTAGAAGCCACCTCCAGTCCTTGGCACATGGTTTCTTCTCTGTCTTCAAAGTGCGTCTCTCCACCTCTTGCTCCAGCCCTGCTTCCAGCACCACATTGCTTTTTAGGTCCCTCTGCTTCCACTGTCATGTCACTTTCTGTGAATGTGGCCCTGCTGCCTCCCTCTTATAAAGACCCTTGTGATGACATTGGGCTCATCTAAATAATCTAGGATAATCACATCATCTCAAGATATTTAACTTAATCTGCCATGTCTTTTTGTCCTGTATGGCAATGTATTTGCAGGTTAGAGGGATTCGAAAGTGGACATCTTTAAGGAGCCATCGTCCAGCATACCAGAGAACCTGAAGACCTAATGGGAACGTAAATTAATAACTTACTTTCCAGTAGTGACATTTGAAAAACATTGAGCAGGGAAATAGAAAGGAAGGGGAATGGTGGTGGTGTTAGGGTGGGGAGAAACAAGGGAGTGGCTAGTTTTGATAGGAAGGTTGAGAAACTTTCTCAGAATGATATTCAAGCAGAGATCCCATCAAGAAAAAGAAGTGTCAAATATCTTGAGAAAGAATGTTCCATGGAAGAATGAGCCAGTACAAAAGGATCCTGAAGTGGAAACAAACTTCGTGTGTTTGAGACACCCAGCAGGCTGGTGTGAGGTAGCGGACAGGAAGCAGACAGGGGTAGCAGTGAAGCTGGAGAGGCTGGCATGGGTCAGATCAGAGAAGGTAAGGAGATTGAAGACTTAAGGATAATGCTGGAAGAACAGCAGTGCTTGGGTTAGAATAGGTAATCAATACAAAGTAGTTGATTTTTGTGGGTTTTTCGTTCTTTTAAAGAATCATGGAAGCCATCAGAAGAGAGTGATATGACTGATGTGATGTGGTTTGTAAATCCCTCTGAGCTGATGGGATAGGTTAGAGAAAAAGAAACAGGCTGCTGTATCAGTCTGAGTTTAGTAAGGAGACAGAAACTGCATCAATTACATGAATAGAGAGAGTTTAAAGACACCTAACACACAAAAAAGTCTTTTCTTGTACCCACGTTTTCCATTTTTGGCACTCTTCTTTGTGTAGATGCAAGTTTCCACTGAGATAATTTTTCTTCACCCTGGAAACTTCCTTTTCTTGGTATGAAATTTCCTTTAATATTTTTGTAGTGTAGGTCTGCTGATGACAGCCTCTCAGTTTTTTTGTTTGTCTGAAAAAAATCTTTATTTTGTTTGTATTTTTGAAAAATATTTTCACTAGATTTAGAATTGTACTTTGATAGATTTTCTTTCTGTCAGAACTTTGAAGATGCCATTCCTTTGTCTTCTCATCTGTATGAACCCTGACAAAAAGCCTGCTTTAATTAATTATCTACTTACTTATTTTAGAGAAGAAGGTCTTGCTATGTAGCCCAGGCTGAAATTTAGTTGGCTATTCATTCACAGGTGCAATACCACTGCTAATCAGTATGGGATTTTGACCTGCTCGTTTTCAACCTGGGCCAGTTCATTTGTCTTTGGGCAACGTGGTAGTCTCCCATTGCCAGGAGATCACCATAGCGATGCTGAATTTAGTGCAGACACCTGGTGGGCATACCGCACAACAGCCCAGAACTCCTGGATTCAAGCAATCTCCTGCCTCTGCCTCCTAAGTGTCTGGGACTACATGCCTGCCCTAGCATGCCTGTTGCTGCTTCAATTTTTATCTTTGTTCTCTTGTATATAATGTATCTTTCTTCCTTGGCTCCTTTTCAACTTGTCTCTTTTTCACTGATTTTCAGATATTTGATTCTGATGTGTTTGGTGTGGTATTTTAAAAATGACTTCTTGATTGGGGTTGTCATGCTTCTTGGTTCTGTGGATTTAGAGTTTTCCTCAAATTTGAGTAAATTTCAGCCATTCATTTTTCAGATTTTTTTTCTGACTCTCCCTTTCTCTTTGGGGCTCCAATTATACATGCATTAGACAATGTGATATTTTCTGGTCAAGAAGGCTTTGTTCTCTCTCTCTCAGCAGCAATCTCACCCTTATCTGGTTCCTTCCCCATTTTCTTGCACACGGGTGTTTGTCCTAATAAACTCTTTGCACACTTAATCTCATTTTGGTGTCAGTTTCTCAAGGATCTGGAGTAACGTGATTTCTGTGGACTAATTTTTTCTCCTGATATATTGTCTTCTTTAGAGAATGTTGAAGTTTGTTTTGGCAAGCAGTTAAGTTACTTGCAGGTGAGCTGGATACTTTCAAGACTTGTTTTCAAACTTCATTAGGGTATAAATAGAGAAGCATTTACTCTAGGGGTAATTTAGCCCTGCTATTAAAGTTTGACATTTCTGGGATAGATCCTGAATGTCCCAGGTATTCAAATAGTTTTCTACACTTAGACTGATAGAACTTGAACAATTCTCAGTCCAGAGAATGATTCATTTTACCGCTCCCTGTCACTTGTTCTTTGCCCAGTCTCGTGGAGTTTCACCCTATGCATGCCCAGAATAATATAAAGCCAAAGACTAAAAGAGACTTTTATGCATATTTGTGGACTGCTTTCTTCTTTGTGTGGCTCCTTCCTGCTTGTACTCTGCTCTGCAAACTCCAGTTGCTTCAGGATCTCCAAGCATCTATCTCTGTCTCCGTAACTCAGTGAGAGCACTGAATTCTTCTGGGTCCTTTCTCTCTCTGTGGCATGAAGTGAAAATTACTTACAGGCAGAAATCTGGGACAATTACAGAGCACTAGTTGTCTGCTAGTTGTCCAAAAAGCAATTCTTAAACAAATTGCTCTTTCATGTAGTGCAAGTCCAAAAAGAGAGAATTTAATACGTAAAATTCTGAACTAGTTGTTATATTATAGGTAACTGGTAATGTATAAAATTGTAAAATTTAACTGGAAGTGGATTATAGACCTAAATGTAAGAGTTAAAATTGTAAAACTCCTGGAAGAAAACATAGGAGTAAGTCGTCACGATTTGGGGGTTAGGCAATGATTTTTTAGATATTATACCAAAAGCATGAACGATGCAAGAAAACAAATAGATAAATTGGTCTTTATCAAAATTAGAAAATTTCCCATCAGTTGATGAATGAATAAACCAAACTTGGTATATACATTCTATACAGTATTGTTCAGTCTTAGAAAGGAATAAAGTTGTGAGAACACATATCACCGCATTGGTGACCCTTGAGGACATTATGCCACGTGAAGTAGTCCAGTCACAAAAGGACAAGTACTGTATGATTCTACTCATATGTGGTACCTAGAGTAGTTAAATTCATAGAGACAGAAGTAGAATGGTAGTTTCCAGGGACTGGCAAGAGTGGAAATTAAGAAGTTAAGTTACGGACAATGATGAAAGTTCTGGCGATGGGTGATTGCACAGCAGTGTGAATGCACGTAATGTCATTGAACTATATGCTTTAAAATGGTTAAAATAGTAAATTTCATATTGTGTACATTTTGTCACAACTTATAAGTAAATACGTCAATTACAGAATTTTCAGCGTTTGTGTTTCAAACACCACCATCAAGAAAGTGGAAAGATACTCCCTGGAACTGGAGAAAATACTTAAAAATCATATATCTGACAAAAGACTTTTATCAAGAATACAAAAAGAGGGTCAGATACAGTGGCTCATGCCTATAATCCCAGCACTTTGGTAGGCCACTGTGGGCAGATCACCTGAGGTCAGAGTTCGAGACCAGCTTGACCAATATGGTGAAACCCCGTCTCTACTAACAATACAAAATTAGCCAGGCGTGGT
This sequence comes from Saimiri boliviensis, assembly GCF_048565385.1. Classification (NCBI taxonomy): domain Eukaryota; kingdom Metazoa; phylum Chordata; class Mammalia; order Primates; family Cebidae; genus Saimiri; species Saimiri boliviensis. The sequence continues at coordinate 144,418,406 of NC_133452.1, forward strand.
GGCGCATGCCTGTAATTCCAGCTCCTCAGGAGGCTGAGGCAGGACAATCGCTTGAATCCCAGAGGCAGAGGTTGCAATGAGCCAAGGTCACACTGTTGTACTCCAGCCAGGGAAACAAGAGCAAAAATCCATCTTAAAAAACAAAAACAAACAAAAACAAAAAGAACATCCACACCTCAATAAGAAGATAATTCAAATGAAAAAAGAATAAAATATTTGAATACATGTTTCTCCAAAGAACATACATAAATGGTCAACAAGCACATGAAGAAGGGGCACAACATCATGAGTTCTTAGAGAAATGCAAATCAAAACCACAGCGGAATATCACTTTGGCTATCATTAAAAAGATATACAATGCAAGTGTTGGTTAGGATGTCGAAAAATGGAAACCGTCATGCACTGGTGGTAAGATTGTAAAATGGTACAGCCAAATTTCAAAACAGTTTGAAAGTTCCTTAAAATCTTAAACAAAGAGTTATTATGTGACCCACCAATTCTACTCCTAGGATTTCTACTTCAAAGAGAAAAATGCATGTCTACACAAAAACTGATACACAATTATATACTTAATGTATAGCCACATTATATGTAGCAGCCCCAAATGGGAAATAAACTGAAGGTCTATCAACCAATGGAAAGATAAAGAAAATGTGGTATGCTCATACAATAGAATATAATTCGGGCTTAAGATGAAGAAATGATTGATACATGATTGAAGACGTCAAGCAATGTGAAAAAGCCAGACAAAAAAGACTCCCTGTTTATATGGTTCCAGTATGGGGAGTCTTCACAATAACAAATCTGTAGAAAGGGAAAGTAGATTGGTGGTTGTTTAGGGCTGGGGAAGGAGAAATGTGGAGTAACCGCTAATGAATATGAAGCTTCTTTTTGGGGTGATGAGAATATTTTAAACTTAGATTGTGCTGATGCTTGCACAACTCTAACTATACTAAAAATCACTGAATCATGCACTTAGGTAAATTTTAGGATATATAAATTGTGTCTCAACAAAGCTGTGTGGCTTTATTTTTATTTTAGGAAAAGGGGAGTTCCACAAAGACAGAGATTTTGGTCTATCTGATGTATCCTCAGTGCTCAGACCAGTGCCTGGCAGCGTTATGCTGGGTAGAATGACTGCTGTTTAGAACAGGGTCTGTGTCAAAATTTTAAAAAATGTTGTGTTTCCTGAAACACCAACTATGGGTTAATAATATAATATAATATAATATAATATAATATAATATAATATAATTAATATAATATTTGTTTACTAAAATAAAGGAAAAAAATGGATTTAGAGAAGCCCAAGCTCATTCAGTTTGAAATCAGGGAAGCTGGTGCCCAAGTCAGAATACCCCAGTTTTCTTATTTTCAGGATTTTGTTGTTTAATTAGCACCATATAGTGTGATGGGCAGGTCCTTGATTTCTGCCAGCTCACTGATTGACTTCAAATCTGGGCTCAATATTCCTTTAATTGGTGATCTAGGTACATTCACTTAGCTTCCATGCCTTAGTTTCCTCATCAGAAAAATGAATTAAAAGAAAGGTGTTTTCCGGCCGGGAGCAGTGGCTCACGCCTGTAATCCCAGCACTTTGGGAGGCCGAGGTGGGAGGATCACGAGGTCAAGAGATCAAGACCAGCCTGACCAACATGGTGAAACCCTGTCTCCACTAAAAAATACAAATATTATCTGGGCATGGTGGCGGGCACCTGTAGTCCCAGCTAGTCGGGAGGCTGAGGCAGGAGAATTGCTTGAACCCAGGAGGCAGAGATTGCAGTGAGCCGAGATTGCACCACTGCACTCCAGCCTGGAATCTGGCGACAGAGTAAGACTCTGTGTCAAAAAAAAAAAAAAAAAAAAAAAAGAACCAAACAATTTGCACTCTCTCTGCCTACTACACAAGATATTGGAAAAGGAGCTTTTATTCCACACCCTCTGAGGCAGGTATTTTAACTACCATTTTTGCCAGGTAACTTAGTCTCACACATGCTATCTGAAAGTCAGCCAAGGACACATGAGTAGTAACTACTCTTCAGTGTGATAATCAATCAACCAGGAAAGCCCTGCCAACTTACCAGCATTTAAGCTTTCGACCACTAGGAATCCCCTTATCTCTCAGTAGCTGTTTTGTGCTCAAACTGACTTATTGGTTTCAATTGCTTTGAAGTTACATGTTAAACAAATAGCACAATGCTTCCTGGGTAACAATTGGTTTAGTCTATATGGCTGCAACCCAATACTCTTTGGATTTAACAAAGTAAATGAATGTTTTAACCAAGACTTCCTTCAAGATCTGATTTGTTTTTTAAGAAATCCCATTTTGGGACTGACTCCTCTGTCTGATTCTGGAATATCATTATAGCGTGAGGCAGAATGAGCTCTTGCTTATAACTGAGGATGTATGCCTCCACGTGAGCAGAATAGCTTCCTTTTTATTGCATCTCTCCTCTAGCACAGTGCAGGTTTGCACCTTCCGTGGCTGTTTAAATCGGCACCAAGTGATTCTTAAGTCAGGGTGACCTTCAACATTTTTAAAGCTTATATTAACTTTTTTGTTTTGCTCTTTAATAATAAGATAATTACGTTGGAAAAATTGTAATTATAAATCTGTAAAGTATAATGTATCCTGTTTCCCCCATTCTCTTAACACTGTAAATCACATTATGCCCTATTTTTTCTTTGAATTCTATAATTATTTGTTTGAATTGTATATTTTTTTCTTGTATCACATATCACAAACAATGTTTTTCTTGAAAATAAGAAAACTGAAACAGCTTTTCATCAAATAAAAATAGTTTATTTACTTATTGAAATTTGGATTTTAATTTTACTTAAAATTGTGATTTTTGTGAGCTAAAATTAAAAAGGACACAGATATGAAATGATCTAAGTACATAATGATTGAAATGAAGGTAATCAGACTACTTCTCAAGCCCCCTTGTGTCTAAAAGTGTTAGGTAGTTAAACAAAAATGCTTTTTGCTTTGATTTTATTTTATCTAATTGTCTTTTTCACTAGTGTCTTGAACCTGTTTTGGGGGCAATGAGATGGCAGCTATACTTTGAATCTGAAGAGAACATCCATATTCCTAATCCCTATGAATATGATTATTAGAAAATAGATATAACTATGAAATAGAACCTCATTGTTCTCCACAGTGTCTGGCACATAATAAGCATGCTACTAATGTTAGCTGTGATCCATTACCAATGCCACCATCACCATCACCACCACCACCACCTTCACCATTATCATCATCACCACCACCGTCATCATCACCATCATCATAATGTTTCCAAAATCTTTTGTGCCCTAAATGAGTATTGCAGCTTTTGGTTAAAAGAGTAAGCCCCCATGCTAAAGGTGTTTTGTTAATGTGTTCAGTCTATTGACTGAGAGGAAAAAGTATCTATCGGCAGGAAGTAAAACCATGCTCAAGGTGAAATAGCGTGATCTAAGAACTTAGATTTTTCTCTTTTTAAAATGAAGTGCTTAAACTGATAGAAATGGAAAATCTATGCACATGAAGATGTGAATCATACAAATCCTTTGCAAATTTTGCTGACATTATTTTTATGGACAGGAAGTAAAATGCATGGTAACAGATATTATAGTTGGTGAATTTGACTCCTGCAGTATGCTCTGAGGTTTTCCCTGTACAAACTTTTTCTCAATCTTTGAATGAAGAGAGCTTTAATAAAAAGAGTTACAAAATGTACAGATAAAATGAAGTCAAAAAGACTAGTCAATATGTTAGATGAGAGAAATTAGATGTTAAGGATCAGAAGACTTTGACTGGCTGTTGGGTTGAAATTAACAAACTAGCATTTAAGGGAGATAAATATTATATTTTGCATTTGAGTCCAAACTTAGAAATATGCAAGCATAAGCATACACAAACAAACACTTTATGGTTTCAGACTGAGGCACATCAGACTTGATTACAGGTCTTGATGAAAAGTAGTTGGAAATTATTCCAGGAAACAGTTTGGAAGTGTCTTTCAAAATTAAACATGCAACTGTCATATAACCCAGTAACTGCACATCTGAGCATTTATTCTAGAAAAATGAACACTTATGTTCACACGGACACCCAAACACAGATTTTTATGGCAGTTCTATTACTCAAAGCCAAAAACTGAAAACAACCCAGCTGTCATTTAACAGGTGAATGAATGGTTAAACAAACTATGCTATATCCATTAGGTGGAGTACTACTCAGGAATAAAAAGAAATGTAACTATCGATACACATAACTTGAATGACTCTCTAGAGAATTACAGTGAGTGAAAAAAGTCAATCACAAAGGCTACCATGATGTGATTCCATTTATACAACATCCTTGAAATTATAACATTATGGAAATAGAGAACAAATTTGTGGTTACCAGAGATTAAATGGGGGAGGGTTTGGGTAGAAAGAAAATGGATATAGCTGTAAAAGAGCAACATGAATGTCTTAGTCCACTTTCTGCTGTTATAACAGAAAACACAGACCGAGTAATTTACAAAGAAAAAAGATTTATTTGATTCATAGCTCTAGAGGCTGGGAAGTCCAAGAGCATGGTGCCAGCATCTGGCAAGAGTCATCTCATAACAGAAAGTGTAAGATGGAAGTAAGCACATGAGAAAGAGAAGTTATTGGGCCAAACTCATCCTTTTTATCACAAACCCACTCCCATAATAATTAATGCACTCCAGCAAAAACAGCATTAATCCATTCATGAGGGCAGAGCTCTAGTGGCCTATTCACCTCTTAAAGGTCTGACTTCTTAATATTATTACATTAGCAATTAAATTTTGGGCCATAGCAATGAGGGATCCTTGTGGTGAAGAAATGTCTTGTTTCTTGACTATAAAAATGCCTAACTGCAATGTCATACTATAGTTTTGCAAGATGACAAGCCACTGGGGAAAAGTAGATAATGGCTGCACAGGATCTCTCTGTATTATTTCCTACAACTGCATGCAAATCTATAATTATCTCACAATATAAAGTTGGATTAACACACACACATACAAAAATAGATGGAGTTCTTAGTCATACAGACTTGAGCTGCTTTCACTGGACAAGTCAAAGGAAGATATGGTCATTCTCTATTCTTTACTGGTCAGACTACACGTAAATATCATGTTTAGTTCTGAGAATCACATTTTCAGAAAGACATTGAGAAGTGGAGTAACTCTAGAAAAGGCTTGCCAGCAAATGAAAAGGCCTGAAAATCATATAAAATGAAGGATTGAAGAAATTGTGAATATTTAGCCTGCAGAAGAAATAACTTAGGAAGCACACAAGCATTGGTTACAAAAATCTGAAGAATTGTCACCCTGATTGTTTCCCTCTGGCAAGTAGAAGAAATAATGTGTGGAAGTTGTCCCAAAATAGGAAAAAAAAAAAAAAAAGGCTTCATACAAGACTGACAGGATAAGACATAGTTTCCTGTTGTTGGAAAGAAGGACCATCCCTTCTGAATGAATAATCATTTTGGTTTCCATATTGGTCCTTCATAAGTTCGGCTAATGTTAGGTTTCTTGATCCCATTCAACTCAAATACAGTCACCAGATTAAAATTATGGTCCTGTTGAGTTGAGAGTGAGTTCTTGAACCATGGAGAGCTTACAATTTTATTGATTCCCTATGAATCCTGTCTTGGTAATGAGGAAATGATGCTGACAATTTTATATCATTTGTCAAACATTATCCAGAACCTACGAGCTGGTTCTCCCAGGACTAGAAAGTTTGGTTAAATTGGCATACATTTTAAATCCAATAACATTATATTACCAGTATTTTTCTTTCTACTGTGTTTCAGTCTGTTCAGGCTGCTTTAACAAAATACTGTAAACTGGGTAGCTTTTGCATAACAGAAATTTATTTCTCATAGTTCTGGAGGCTAGGAAGTTCAGGATCAAGATAGATTCTGTGTTTGGTGAGGGCTCACTTCCTGGCCCACAGACAGTGCCTTCTAGCTGTGTCCCCCACGTAGTGGAAGAGGTGAGGAGTCTCTCTCAGGCCTCTTATAAGGGCACTAATCTCATTCACAAGGCCCCAGCCTCATGACCTAATTACTTCCCAAGGGCCGCACCTTCTAAAACCATTAGGTTTTAATATATGAATTTTGGGGGAATTCAAACATTCAGAACATAGGATACTGTATTTAGAGTCAAACAATTTAAATTAATGTGAGAATTTTTCTGTGACACTTTATATATAAGCAGATTTTGAAACCACCACCTTTAATCTTCTTAATGTTTTAGGAAAATTACAGATGCAGAATATGACCATTGGTAGTGAAGTTTATAAATAAGATACTGTTAATTAATAATCAGTGGATTTAGAAAATCAAAGAATCTCTGTCTTGTAGGGAACAAGCAGAAGTTTTGAAAAACGTGGAATCAAAACACAGGGAAGGGGGTTGTTGAGGAGGGATTTTTGGGGGGGTGAAGCAGAGAAGGGATTTTCTTTCACTTAAGCCATACCAAACTCTGAGGGGCTTTCCTTGCCTCTTAATAAAGAAAACCACTTTTGAAGTCATGATACTCCATGCTGAAAGATTCAGTCTTCTCCTCTCGGGGCCTTGATGGATAAGCACCACCATATGCCTATCTCTTTTAGACTCTATGTAAACAGCCCTTCTTTGATTAAGACATTCTGTCTTCAGATATAATAACCGAATTGATGAGGTTACTGCTTTTCTTTTCATTGGTTTCATTCTTGGCAGAAGATATCCTTGGTCCTCGGGTCAGATTTCAGCGTGTCCTAGGCCTCCTCAGTCACTTGTTTTACAGCCATATTTTTGGATGTGTTTCTCCTACAGATGGGTGACTCTCATCCATTCCATGCCAGTTTTTACCAGTTTCACTGCAAAACTCATCAGTCTAATTCTCCATGTTGTGACTTCAGCAACCACTGTGTCAAACTGTACAAAATCATTTTTCTCATTTCTATGATAGAACAGGAGGATTTTTAGATAGGGTAAGAGAGAGCCTCTCCTTTCCTCTACAGTCTGCTCCTCTCCTCTCTGATGCGGTCATGGCTCTTTGTAGACTTGGCTTCTTTGGGCTCAGCTGATCCTCTCACCTCAGCCTCCCTTGTAGCTGGGACTACACCCATGCACAACCATGTCCAGCTGCTTTTTGCCTTTTTTATAGAGACAGGGTTTCACCAACTTGACCAGACTGGTCTCAAACTCCTGGGCTCCAGCAATTTGCCTGCTTCAGCCTCCCAGAGTGCTGGAATTACAGGCATGAGCCACTGTGCCTAGTCTAAAAGTGAGCATTCTAAAAAGAGATACTGCCAAATGTCTTAAAATATTGGCATTCAACAAATTTAATTGTATTATCTGCTCCTCTCTCATTTATACACAAGGGATCTAAAGTCCTGCTCAGTAATGTTATTTTTAGACAAGGGATAGCGACATTATGAGCAAGAAGAAATTTAAGCAAGAAGAAAGCAGCACCACCTCCCTCTTTTTGCCCCAGCAATGGAAGCAGCTAATAATGCTGGAGAGTCCGACTTTTGCTCTGCAATGCATTAGTATTAACAGGGCTGCGTCCATATGGGTAGGATGACCCTATGGCCTGGTTTGCCCAGGATGTCTCCAATGCATGCCTGTTGTCTTGGAGTAATTATTATTCATGCTCCCTTTCACTCTCAAAATTATCCCCAGGTTGGATGATAAATGATACAGTTGCTCTAATTACGTAGCTTCTTAACTCTAAGAGTGGGTCAGGTCTCCAGACGAGGGAACAAAGACACCTAATTGAGAGGAGAAATATGCTAGGAAGGAAAGGGAGAGAGGACATATTTATCCTTCACTTCAGAGAGCTTGGGCTTGATCTTCCAAAACCCGTCCAAGAAATCTGAGTTGTTAGAAACCATATTTGGAATAAACTACCACCAACAAAGCAAAGGAATGTATCTTGCATTCCTCAGCAGGGCTTCTGAGCAGCTGTATAACATACATCCGTCTGTCTGTCTGTCCGTCCAGCCTCTTCCCATATGTTTGTATTTGAGTCAAACTAGCCAAAAGTAATCCTTTTCCACATAAGACACAAGTGATTTTCAGTTTGTAGGCTCTTGAGGAACAAGAGTTGGTGGATCCAGGCTCCAGGTAAAACTGCAAAGGAGAAGGCTCAGGCTTCCCTTCTGTTCCCTGTTCTGCACACTGCCTCCTGATGGCAGAGACAGGGAGTCAGCTCAGACTCTTCTGTCAGGAAGCCTTTCCCAGAACCTGAGTTAGGGTACCTAACTCAGGTGCCCTAACTTAGGTGCCCTCCTCTGCCCCCATCGCCCCTGTGTGCTCTCCCTCCAAGCAGTGATGACACTGAGCAGCCATGGCCTCTCCCTCATCTGCTTCCCACTGTAGGCTCTGAACCATGTGAAGGCAAAGACTGTTTCCTTGTCTATAAAATGAGGATGAGTAGGCAGATGCTGTACCTACCCTGAAGCATTAACTGACAATGAGATACATAAAGAATTAAGCATATAGTTCCCTTCCTCCCCCGAAACAATTTTCTCTATTTTGGTCTGTCAATCAGCCATGCAGGTTCAATGGCTGAAGTTGGCCCCTACATTTACATGCCAAGACCAATCACTGTCACAGGGAGTTTGGGGTTCCTGTAGCTTCTGTCTCACATCTTCAGATCAATTTTTGTATTTCCCTCTACTCTGTTTCTATAAAAAATAAAAGCTTGTAAATGTAACCTACATACCAATAATTTTTTATAAAAGTAAATTTTTATACTCTAGGGAAGATTTTTTTCTGAGTTCTTTTGCTATCTTCACTTGACAAAGGAAACACTTTCCTGCTGACTTTTACAGGCAGTCAAACTTGGCTATTATTTTCCCTGACAGTCTGGTCACTTAGGAGTAGTTAGACATTCAGCCGAAGATTCAGATTGGAGAGACCAGCATCTCCCATGTAGCATAAAACACAGCTCATGGTGTCAACAAATTTCACTTAACAGGCATTTGAGGAGTCCCACCACGTGCAGAGGGCTATGCTACCTCCCACCCCATTGTGACTTTTCTATCAATAGTGACAGATTTAGTGACTGTTGTCTCCCATCCATGTGGCAGCCCTGAAACTGCCCCTGTTGGTTTTGAGGGAGCACCCCAGGAAATTAAGTAGAATTAGCAAAGGTAAAGGGTTTTGCAGACATAATTTAGGTTTCAAACCCACTGGTTTTGAGTTCATCAAAAGGGTGAGAATGAGTTAATCAAGTGAACATCTCTGAAAGAGGGCCTAGCTCTCCCTGAGGTGAGAGACTGTCCTTGATGAAATAAGTGGTCATATCAGAGAAGCCCACATGGCAAGGAACGTTGGGTGACCTCTAGGAACTGTGGGTGTCCAGCCAGCAGAAAGTCAGTCATCAGGCATTTGGCTGTGACGAAATGAGTTCTTCCACTAACCCAGATTATCTTGGAAGTAGATTCTTCCCCAGTCAAGCTCCAGATGAAAACTCATCCCTACGGATGCCTTGATCGCTGCCTTGTAGGACACCAAGCAGAGGACCCAGCTAAGACATGACCCATGAACACTGTAAGACAGTAAATGTGAGTTATTTTAACCTACTAAGATTGCAGTAATTTGTTTCTCAGTCACAGATAACTAACACAAGGACTGTGGCTCTTACTCATCCAGCTTCTGTGGCTAGGTGGCTGGGTCCATTTCTGGGAACTGTCCTCAACCACAGGTAGCTACTTCCCCCAGGGCCACTTCTCCTCCTTTTCAGTGGGAGCCGGATCAAATGACTGGTCAATGACTGGCCAGCGGGAGCAGGGGTAGAGGAATGTGAAGGCACAGCCTGCTTGCCTGGGGCAGGGACAAATCTGAAGGACTATGCCGGAGCTCTCTGTGGAATTAACTGTGGCCTTTGTGTGGCTGCCCCGCAAGGCGTTCAACTCCTCCCTCTCTAACTGTTTGCTTTACTCCCCCTCCGGTGTGGATGCTGAGATCACACCATGACATACTTCTTGTGTGGAAACCTCTACCTCAGAGCTGTTCCTGGAGAAACTGACCTAAAATAATCATAACTATTTTCCTTAATACATAGCTTATTATCAAGTGGTGTCCCCTAAAGTCTGCAAGTCTAAATGAGAGGCAATGAGAGAAGAACAGAGGCTGGTGACCTTGTTTTAGCTTGCTTTTGTTTTGTAAATGCACATTCCCCTATTATTTTTCAATAATCTTTCAGAGCATTCATTACAGAAATTAGCAGGAAGGCACTGGGATGGTCTCTAGAGATTGTTGAAGTCCATTCATTTTATTGTATAGAAGGGGAAATGGAGGCTCAGAGCTGTGTGTGTGTGTGTGTGTGTGTGTGTGTGTGTGTGTGTGTCTCCGTGTGTGTGGCTTGTCCAGATAATTCATGCATTCAATCAGCAGATTTTTAACAGGGTTGGAGTGGGCCTTGATTATGCAGAATGTGCTGACAGAGGCATGGGGGGCGGTCTCACCACAGTCTTGCAACTTCCTGATGTGACACCACTAGTCCCCAAGCTGGGCTGCTCAGTGAAGCTGTCTGGACTGGTGACCACTCAGTGCCTCTGCCCTTGGTGCTGCCCCACATCTATGAGGATCTCCACTTAGCTGCTTTTCCTTCTCTTGGGCTGAGAAGCTGCAGAAACTCAGCTTGGACCCATCACATTGTTCTTTAACCTCTGGTGTGTTATTGCATAGATAGAAGGAACCATGTTTATTTTTGTACGGGAGTTCTATGTAAGATGGTTTACTCTGATTTACCACGATGATCTGTGGCACTCATGTTAGTTACCATGTGCCTGGCATCATTCCACTTACTTTACAAATACCCATTCAGTTAATTCATACAATGATTCTATTTGGTAGCTGATATTTAAAGTTATTAACAGACAAATGTTTATAAATGAGTTTGACTTGCATCCAGCTTTTATTTCAGAAAAAGGCTTGGGCTTGTGAATTAATGCTTGGGAAAGACAAGTGATTCTTTTTCAAATTATCTCTGAAATGCTGAGTTTGCTAATAATTATTTCTCTCTTTGGAAAATAATCTCTTTTAAGTGTAAATATTACATAAAATACATGCCTATTCTTGACCATTCCAGGCCCAGTTACCAAGGTCTTAAAATAGCCCAGGCTCATTGCCTCTTTCCCTTCTCCCTCTCCTGCCCATCTTCTGGTGTTCCTCTGTTCATAGATACGTTCCTTGCAAACAGAAAAAGAGATGAGCAGAAACTCAAATCTGTCAGACACTGTTGGCTGTTACCAGCTCTGCTAAAGACCAGGGGGCGAAGAGCTAAAAGCTAATGGGACACCTTGTCAGGGGCTCTTTCTATACCAGCCTTGTCTCTCTTACCACTGGGGTCTGGGATCCCCAGACCACCCCCAAACAAGAGAGCCTTGTTTATATGACAATTTTGTTCCATGTTTTGAGCTTTTCCTTCAATTTACCGCCAAAAAGTTGCTGGCCAAACACCAGTTGAGTGCCGCTTGGGTATGTGAACGAGTTCGCTGTTATCCACCAGATATTTTTAACCTGTCCCTGCTTGCCATCTTCACAAAGTGTATGGTATCACTTTGTGTGGAATACTAAAAAGGCGTAAGTCCGAATCTCTGCCAGGGAGGAATGATTACATAGAACAAAAGAAAACAAAACCCCAAGTGAATACAATAAGGAGTAAAGGCTTTTATCCTAACTAAAAAAAAAAGTGCACCGACATTCCTTTTTCTCTATTTCACTTGGTCTCTGCAGTGTGTTAGTTTCCTATGACTGCTGTAACAAATTACCCTAGACTTAGTAGCTTAAAACAACACAGATTTATCATTTTACAATTCTGGAGGTCAGAGGTCCAAAACGGGCCTCAATGGGCTACAATCAAGGAGTCAGGAGGGCTGCATTCCTTCTGGGAGCTCTAGGGGAGAATCTAGTGTCTTGCATTTTTGGCTCCTAGAGGCTGCCCACATTCCTTGGCTTATGGCCCCTCTTTCACCTTCGAAGTCAGGAACGGCTGGTGGAGTCTTTCTCACATCACATCACTCAGACACTGAGTCCCCTGCCTGCCTCTCCCACGTTTAAGGACCTTGTGATGACACTGAGCCTAATGGAACAATCCAGGATAATTTCCCTGTTTAAGGCCAACTGATGAGCAAACTTAATTCAATCTGCAACCTCAATTTCCGCCTACCATGTCACAGAACATATTCACAGATCTGGTTATTAGGTCTAAGATCTGAGATCAGGACATGGATTAGTTTGAGGATTTGAACATGGACATCTCTGGGGCCATTATACTTCCTGTCATACTTAATGTGTATGCTTTTCATAGAATGCCTTGTATAACAAATGTCATTAGATCAGTGGAGATTGCCATTAAAATAAAAACAAGAAAAAAAATGAGAAGCTTTCTATATCTCAACGCTCATTAATACAAAAACAATTATCCACTTTTCACGTTTGGGGGGAGGCTATTGTATGTCCTGTCATTTGCGATTATAATCCTACCTCTCCTCACCCCCAATAAGTCAGTTGAGTTAGAAATATTGTCATGATTATATGGCCACAATTACTGATTTCTGTGTGCCATCAAAATGAGCATTAAATGTAATTAGTTGCTGAATTATGTCATATAGACAACATGCATTTTGAGAAGAAAGTGAATGGATTTATCTTCCTTTCCATGCTTTAAGATCATTCACATTTTCTTGAGATAAGCTAAGGGACCAAAATGCATCCACTCAATGTAATCAACTCATGCACTAAGTATTTTGTAAGTGTCTGACAAATACCAGGCACTGTGCTAGGTGCTGGAAAATGATGCAGGACAAATCAAACATGGTCTTGTGCTCCTTGAAATTTTAACCTACTAGAGTCCTTGTGGGAAATTCTCTAAGCCTTAAGAGGGAACTTGTGATTCAAGCCTTGAAGCACTAGGAGGATTTAGAGAGGTTTGGAAGAATGAGGAAGGCATTTCCGGGACAGGAGGGGTACTGAATAAAGCCACTGAGGCAGAGACGCATTGGAGACTGATGTCTATGTTTTCACCTCGTCTGATTCCTAATTCCTTGTTGGTTCCCATGATGTCACTTTCAAGCCCATAAACTCAAAATCAAGATAGAAGCAGTGATGGAAAGACATTTTCTGGACTTAAGGGAAGAGAATCAGAAATCTGACTTTGGGGGAAAGAGGACAATTGTGTGACATGAATAGAGGCACAGTCTTTTGGTGCCAAGTTTGGGAAGTGCTGAACGTTGAAAGGCAGCTCATGACATTTTAGCAGAAAAGGACACATGGGGACACATTCCAAAGAGTTGATCCACCATGTTAGATAACTCAAGAACTGAAAACAGGGAGACTTGAGAGAAAACAAGGAGCATTTGTAGTTGTTATCCTAAAATGTTAGCAGCCTTTTGAAACAAACCTCTACAATCTTACTTGGATGGCACAAACATCAGTCCATCGATACCCAGTTTTCTCTTTTGAATGATTAATTACCAAGTTGTTATTAGTTATGAGCTTTTTTATTGATTGTCCATTAATAAGTGTTTTGCCCTTGGTACATTCATTAAAATCAAAATCCCAACGACAATAAAACCAACGCTGATTTTGGTAGAGCTGTTAGATTCAGGATATGATAAAGAAGAGGCTTACTGCAAAAATCATAACTTTAGTGTGCAACTGTATTAGAGGAAGTAATGCTGACAGCAGAAACAGACTAACCTCAAAATCTCAGTGATTTGTTGCAACAAAAACTTCCTACTTGCTTTTGTCACAGTTCAGTCTGGTCAGTGGGCTCTGTTCCATGTAGTCATTCAGGGATCCAAGCTCCTTTCATGATGAGGCACTGCCATCTTCAACGTGTGTCCTCGTGGAGACCCTGACGTCAGCTAGCCAGCAAAGACCCTATGAAGACACTGTTTAAGGCAGTGAGAGACTAAAAAGTCACATCCACTCTTAGCTGGCTTATTCTGTCAGGAACATATTATGTCTGCTGGCTTACCATGGGTAAGAAAACAAGAATACATCACACGGCTCCCTCTAACTCTAAGAGAGCTCATGATCTAAGCAAACTCCTCAAGTTTCCAAGTTGTTTTGCAAAAAGGAAACACAATCATGATCTTTTGGCTACAGCTCCATCTATGGGGTGAGCAGCTTCTCCTCTTCATTAATGCTTCTTGGTGTTTACCTATAGATTTGTTGGAAGGAGAAAGAGGGGGAGAGGAGGGTAGAAACACCCCCTGGAATGTCCCAGGTAGATATCAGACACATTTCAAGTGATTCTCATCTCTGTTTTATTCTACGTCCTCACTTCCGCCTGGAAAGTTTCACCAAAGGAGTCTGTATTTAACACAGTAAAAGAGTCTTCAAATATGTCAGTTTGTAGTTTCAGCCTCCTTAACTACGTGGTGTCAAGGTGCCACAATCTAAAACGGTGTTTTGGGGATTGGCAGCACCCTTGCCCACTATGTTCCTGCAGAACTAAGCTCTCAAGTCACAGATACTCTCTTTGAGTGTCAAGAGGAGGCTCCCAATAATGATTATCCGCATGAAAAGCAACATGGCAAAGCTCCACCCCCTGTCCTTGCCCTCTGCCCTGCAAGCATGATCAAAGCCCAGAAGCAGCCTCATGGATCACAACCACTTTCTCTATTCACACCTTGCCACCCTGTCTGGTGGGCCAGAAAGACAGGAATTGGTACACTCAGGCTGATTTAAGGAACATTTGTTATTCTCCAGGCTATTTAGCACAAAGAAGAATCACTGCCAAATAATGGAGAGGGTTGGTTACAGCTTGTCGGGCCCTCAAACAGCCCCTCCTCCTTCCCCAGACTCTATCCCAGTGGAACCATAATGAGAATTATGAAGACCATGGTTATTCTGAAGGGAATCTGGGCCACGTTAGGCGGCCGTTTCCTACTGAGTGGAGAGGAGCTAACAAGTGAGGCAGAGAAATAAATAGGCTTGTCCTCGCTAAGTCTCCCGAATGCTGTTCCCATTAAAATACACCCATTGGAGGAGACTTCTCACTTGTAATTGCCACCGATAAATCTATCACATCACACATAGTTTTAACCCGCCAATATAATTAAACAAGGAAAAGGGAGCAAATTTATTCATGGGGGTCATTCATCAGGCTCATGTTTAGACTTCTGTTGTCAACTATTACCATCTCTGTTTTACACTGGAAACTTCCTCTTCTATAGCCATTTTGCTTCACAGACATGCTTGCGTTTCCCAAGCACACGTGGATCTCCTACAAGGGACTGCCCCTTGAAAAATGTGTTTCAAGTACGTGGATATAAGTTGCAGCCCTGATTCTGTATAAACAGTGTGCTATCTATGTGACTTTGTTCAAATTATTCAACCTCTCTGAGGCTGCTGCCATCTATAAAGTGAACATAGTGACACTCACTTGCACTGTTTTGCATAGAATAGACAAGCATAAGAAACAGTACAGAGGGGGTGCCCAATAAACATTGGCCTCTCTATTTTTTCTTTACCCTCCTAAACTTTCTATCTCTCTCCTTTCTCTCTCCTCAGGAGCATTCAGTAGTTTTATAACCAGGACCCTAACTAATGAGCTTGCTGAGAGCTGGGTGAAAGTTGCTCAAATGGAGAGGTGATGAGTAGGTGTATATTCCACGTCAAAGCAAATGAAATCGAGCTCATTAGAAGCCGAACACCTTCCAAAGGAGCCAAACGCTAAAGGCACTGTAGAAATATAAAGGAAGCCACACTCTGGAGGCAGTTCTCTGGGGTGCCCAAGTTCTAAGGAGCTGCTGGGGGAGACATCAGAGCCAGCGCTCACCCGTTGGTCTCAGTGGTGAACTCCCCTGGTTTTACTTCTTCCTCCTTCTGATTCTCTCAGCTCCTTTGACAGCTCATCTTCCTCCACCCAACTTCGAATGTTGCAGTTCCTCAGATGCAGCCTTGGGCCCTTTTCATGCCTCGCTCTAATACATCCTCTTCCTAAGCAATCACATCCACACCCGTCGCTTCGGTTACCAGGCATACTCTGGCGACTCTCAAATTGACTTCTTCTGCCCAGATGCATGCTCTGAGCTCTAGACCTGTCTATCCTTCTGCTTACATGACATCATTTGGATGTCTCAGGGGTACGCCAGATGAAATTGGACAAAATAAACCAATGCTATTCACACTCCCAAACCTGGTCTTGCTGTAGTGTTTCCTGACTTGGAGGATGGTGGCTGCAGCCAAGAAGTTGCCTGAGAATCGTCCTTACCTCCGCTGTTCCTCTCTCCATCCTCCATCCAGTCAATCACAAACCCAGCCACAAAGTCCAGTTGTAAAGCTGCCAGGCTCTCTCAGGAGGTGGTGACGGCCTGTGCCGGCTCGTTCACCATCCAGTTTGGCCCCACCCACTGCATTCTCCAGACTCTAAATGGAGAGATCTATTAAATATCTCATTGTTGTACCCATCACTCACCCACTCATGTCCACTTCCTGTGGAAAACCTTTCAAAGGACTCTTACTGCTTTCAGGATGAAATTGCACATCCCTGACATCATTTATAAGGACCTACCGACCAGCTGACTTCATCCCTCGTTGACTCATCTCAATTTCTGAGGACCAGCCACCCGGCATTTTTAATCCCCTGGACACACTACCGTTTCTCCCACCTTGA
Organism: Saimiri boliviensis; assembly: GCF_048565385.1. Taxonomy (NCBI): domain Eukaryota; kingdom Metazoa; phylum Chordata; class Mammalia; order Primates; family Cebidae; genus Saimiri; species Saimiri boliviensis. The sequence goes on from NC_133452.1 coordinate 144,435,037, forward strand.
AACCGTCACGAGGTTCAGAATACTTGGCTTGGCTAGTTTTTGCTCATCCATTAGATCTTATCTAAGATATGACTAGGTCTTATTGGTAATAAAGCGTGTTTTCCTCATTTTATCTCTGAAGTTAGGGTGCATACGTTGGCATGAACTGTTGGCTGCTGGGACATGGCTGTCCGCCTGTGCACACAGCAGCAGCAGCAGCGTCAAAACTTGCAGGATGGGGTTAGCAGCTTGGCAGCAAGTCCTGGAGACCGTGTGGAGCACTCTTTTAACTCCTAGGAAACAAATGATTGCGGTGTGTGAGTGGCGGGGGGTGGGGGTGGGGTAGCGGATCTGATCTGTGTAGTGATATTCCCCAAGCAGGAGTCAAAAATAGGTTAGCTCTACATAATTGCAAATTTGGCTTAAGAGCAAAGAACCAGTAGCTTTTAGTTCTTTTATAGATTCTTTTAAGAAATACCATATCATCTATGCTCTTAATGGCGCAGGGAATGATATTGTGGGGAAAAGCCTAGACATTAACCATTCTGCATTGAAAGTGATTAGGAAGAAATGAATTCTGAATGTAAAGAAATTCTAGGAATTCCTTAAGAACCGATTTTGCTTATATTTTCTCTCTTAATTATGCATGAAATGATATTTAATAAATATATGTCAAATTGAAGGTAAAATGAATGTTCTAAGTCCTAAGACAGCTTCATGTCATATTTAATTGGAAGCGTTTTTTTTCTTAGTGTTACATACAATAATGGTGTGTCTTACATTTGGTGACATCTGAGACTTAATGAAAAGCAGTCATCATTAAGAGCAGGCTTTGCTGATGCCTTAAATCAGGACAGGCCATCTTTTTATAAGTTCTCTCATGTTCCAGTAGCTTCTTATATCACTAATAATAGCTGTAATAAATGGTAAATTAGTCATTTAATATCTGTAAGATTGAAAGTTTAATATGAAAAGAGACCGTATCATTCATGTTCACTTCTTACAAGAGATATTCGTTTGAATGAATGAATGAGTCTGATCGGAACTATTCTCTCTTTTCTGGGGAGTGGCCCGGAAATAGACAGCTGCACCAAAATGCTTTAGGTCATAGCCCAGGTCACAGAGCTGGGAAGAAACTGGGTCGGGGAAGAGCGAGGCTGCACAACGAGAGGCCCTTAGCTTCCCTAGAGGCAATTATAACTCCTGTAGGCAGCGAACAGGCAGCACCCATCCACTGCATAGCTCATGGCAGGATGCCTTGTTGCACCCGCCTGGCCCCACAGCTCTGCTCTGCTTGTACCTCTGGGCACATTCACAATTTATCTGGAAAGGACATTGATCCTGCCCCTGGGGATTAAGGCCTAAGAGTGGCAGGAGTCAGTGTGTGAAAATGAGGGTATAACAACAAAACACACACATGTCCATAACCAACCTCTTCCCTTTGAACAATTAAAGAATGCTTAAGAAGGCCTGTCAGCCAGTGTTTGTGTGGGTGAGGCTGGTGTTTTGTAAAGGGAGGAGAGAGATGGACTGCACCGCCCTGCCTGGTGGCCCTGGGACACACGCTCCTCGGTGTGCTCTTCAGAGCTCCTTGAGTGCTACCGCAGCAGGGGACCACCTGAGAAGGAAGGTTAGCAATGAATTTACAGCCGAGTAGCTGGGAGTCTTTCCTTCATCATTCCCCCAAGCAAACAAGGCAGTGCCTGTCTGCTTTCCACCTCTGTGCCCAAGGGGACGGGCAGTCACTCGCCACTGTGCCCTGGCTGTTCTGTTTTGTTCTGCTTCCATCAGAAATGGCAGTCCATGGAAGGAGTAGGACCATCTGCTCTCAGGAGACATTCCAGGCATTAGCGGAGGAGCCCATCCTTCAATATTCAAACAAACAGGCTCCAATCCACCCCACCTGCAGAGGGAGCTCTAAGTTCTTCCCAGACTCCACAGGGGTGGGGATTGGTGGGGTTGGGTGGGCTCTTGCCTTCCTTACCTCATGGTCTGCTCCCCAACCTTTGGGGGAGCTCCACTTGTGGCTTGCCTCCTAATGTGGGTGGCCAGTGCCATATGGTACTATAAGGACCCAGGTAGCCACAGCTCCTCCCTGGATTTCCCACAAACTTCCTATCAAATAAAGCCTCTCCCATAAGGTAGGCAGCTGGGTGGAATGTATCCCCACACACAGACAACTGAAAATTGAATGTTGGGCATTTCCTTTGTTGAAACACCCAGCCAGTTCTGCAAACTGAATTTCTCTTAGTTTTATTTTTATTTATTTATTTAACTTAGAAAGCTCAGCTGTCTCCAAACTCTATACCCAAGCTGGGCTCTGAGCCTCCCTTTACACAATCAGTGCTCCAGGACTCCCACCCCTCTTTCACCAGTCTCTGCTAGGAGTGTTATTACCCTCTGATACAATTAATGTCCATACCCTTTCCTCACCTTAGAAGGCAAATTCAGCCTACATTCATTTTAATAATATTTAAATATTTAAAAAATAATCATTAGGAATGTTTTAATAGTATTAAATATTTTAAAATACTAAATAATTAAAATTTTTAAATAATATTGTTTCCTCCTGGTTTTATGCATGTGTGAATCATAATTGTTAGAGCTGGGAAGGACCTTACGGTTCTTCTACACAAGCTTCCCATTTTGCAGATGAAAACTACCATGCAGGTGTGTGGAGGTGCCTTGCCTAAGGCCACTAGATAGTAAATGGCTCAACCAGGATTAAGCATGGTTCAGCTGACTTTCAACTTTTCTATGTCATAGAGCATAGGTCTCAACCCAAACGCTTACCTGGAGCAGGCCAGTGATGCCTGACTGAGGGGCACCAGGTGCAAGCATGTTCACCGGCATTTATGTGTCGTGGGGCTGTGTGAAGAGCAGCTTGCAAGGGGTCAGGATTTGCTGAGCTGCAGCAGGCTGCCATACGGGAATGCTGGCCTAGTGTTGTAAACATCTTCCTGTTTTTTTCTTTTCATTTTTTGAGATAAGGTCTTGCTCTGGAATAAGGTCCAGACTGGAATGCAATGGCGTGATCACAGCTCACTGCAATCTCAACCTCTTGGGCTCAAATGATCCTTCCACCTAAGCCTCCCCAGCAACTGAGACTACAGGTGCATGCCACCATGCCTGGCTAATTTTTAAATTTTTTTTTTTTTGTAGAGATGGGGTTTTGCCATGTTGCCCAGTCTGGTCTTGAATTCCTGGGCACAAGCAATCCATTCACCTCAATCTCCCAAAGTGCCAGAATTACAGGCCTGTTTATTTTTTTCCCCAAGAAAAACTAGAAATATAAATTTTCAACTATTGTAAAATCTCCTTATTTGCTCAAAATTAAAACAAACGTTGTACAGGCTGACTATGACACATCTATAAACCAAGTTCAATCCAGGGATGGCCAATGTGCAACTTCTGCTATAAGAAAATCTTACTGGCTGGGTGTAGTGGCTCACACCTATAATCCCAGCTACTTGGGAGGCTGAGGCAGGAGAACCGCTTGAGCCCAGAAGGCGGAGGTTGCAGTGAGCTTGAACCCAGGAGGCAGAGATTGCACCATTGCACTCCGGCCTGGGCAACAGGGTGAGACTCCATCTCAAAAAGAAGAAGAGAAAGAAGAAGGAGGAGGAAGAGGAGGAGGAGATGTGGAGGAAGAAAATCTTACTGCAGAATGCTTCCCCAAAGGGCCCCTCTCCTGACTGGTTCAGTGCTTTTCTCCTTAAGATTTCCTACTACTTCGTGCTCCCTCCCATGTTTCTCACCATGTTTGAACCAACTCATCCTGTTCCTCTCTATAGCCCCCTAGACCAGGCGTCCCCAAACTACGGCCCGCGGACCGCACACAGCCCCCTGAGGCCATTTATCCGGCCCCCCGTTGCACTTCAGGAAGGGGCACCTCTTTCATTGGTGGTCAGTGAGAGGAGCACAGTATGTGGCGGCCCTCCAGCAGTCTGAGGGACAGTGAACTGGCCCCCTGTGTAAAAATCTTGGGGATGCCTGCCCTAGACCCTGACTTTTTAAGCCCACAGGAAGGGGCCTCCCCTGTAAACTGCTGAGCTCCAGCCTAAAGATCCCAGTGGTCCTGCCTGGCTTCATTTTCCCTCCAACTCACCTTCACACTGCTGGTGAGATTGAAAAATGAGTCATTAAATTACATTCCTAAATTCACTGGGGACCAGACTAGAGCCAGCCACAGTCAGCCAAATTTCTTGGAACATTGGTGCTGTCTCAAAGGGCATCATAGGGAAATGATTTTTGCCTTACATAGAATTTACCCAAATAGTAAATAGAAGTAAAGTAAACAAAAGGAAATACATAGCTAAAAACAGCTTTCTTTGAATGCAGAAAGCCACAAATCTATCTAGCATACTTTGCTAAAAATACTAGGACAGCAGTTCCGAGAAATAGTCTGTTCCTTGCAGAATTCGTTATGAACTCCTGAAGCTACAGGTGGATTTCACATGCGTAGCCCACCTCTGAAGTGATGACTGCATGCTAAGCCAGTCCTTGTCTGAACCAGCTAGTCCTTGTGTGAACATTAGAGTTATAAGAGTGCAGTAGGCCAGGAAGGGCTCTGGTGGCCTGACGAAGGGGCAGGCATTACATCGATTTGGTTGATAATGAACTGCAGGCCCAGTACTGCCTACCTTCTGGTTTTTCATGAGAAGTTAGAAATCTGAATTTTTGTGTGAACTCTGGGTTATTAAAGTTTGGAAACTAATTCAAGTAAAAACAAAGCACCTTTCCAACCATAGAAGAGCTCTTGGAGGGCATGATTCAGCCGTGGGCTGCCAGAGAGCAACCTCTATGTGAAGGAGAGGGCCAAGAAATACTCAAAAGAAGCCAGATAACTTAGGTGGCTGCTTCCAACTGCTTCCAAGGAGTTACTCATCCAGGATTTTAGATTTACACACAGTCACATAAGGACGCACTGTTTGAGGCCTCATTCTCCTAAACCTCCTTCTAAACAGGAATGCCACATGTCACCTGATTTCTTTTTTAATATGTACCAACCTTGATTGAACATATCCGTGAAGAAGGAAACTGACAAGTGTGATTAATGTCCCTGGATCTCATCATACTTGGTCCCAAACACCTGCAGAAGGCCAGCAGCACTCAAATCACTCTTCCTTCTCCTCTACCTCACCATGCTTCATTCTCTTCAAGATTGAATTCATTCTCTTGCCCTAGCCATATCTTTCATGCAACAGAACTACCTTCTCCCTACACAGGACGACTGGGTGTATTCAGGTTGAGGTTACTGTTTGGCATTTTGTAATTTGTGTTGTGTTTTGTATTCTGAAGTGGTTGTCATACTGAGGCTCACAAGGACAAGCTTATATTTTCTCCCAAATGGGGAGTGGTAGCTAGTCCTACTGCCAGTCACATGAAGACAAGTTTGGTCCTTATTCAGAAAACTAGAATGGAGAAAGCAAGACTCTGGGAGCAGGAAAAAAAACCTCTGCTTTTCTCTAAACAAAATTTGGTTGACTCAACAGTATTTAGTGAGTGTGTCAATAAGGCACCCAATATGTGTCCAGCAAATACTGTTACACACTCACCATCAGAGTCAAGACTTTGGACTTGGAGACTTACCTTTCAGATTGCCCCTCAGAGAGGGAAGTAGTGATGGCCTTCATAGGAGATGAAAGGAGGGAAAACTGATTAGGTCCCAAATGGAAGATGAGAAAGTAATAATTTGTAGGGCATATATTAATTTCTTGTGACTACAGGCCTTTTCCTAGTCAAAGTCTTTAGTAAAATTCCATCTCTGTCTCAGTCATGCTGTTGGGCATTGATGAGAAGGTCATGTTTTCTCATTGGGGTCAGGAGTTTACTTACAAAGGTGAGCAGCTTCCTTCTCAAAGGCCGTCATGATGGTGGTTGCAGTAATATGGAGAGGTCCAATGGGAAATAAATTTTAGGAGACCATAGCCAAGTGTTTGGAAATCAGCCTTCTCTTTGTGGATAGATTTTTTTCTCTAGTTAATAGCCTTAGAGGATATAAGGTTTATTTTTTATTAAGTTGGAAATTTCCTGTGCAGAGAGGAAATGCTTTTATAGGAAATATCAAAGAACCATTCTCCTTTCCAGCATCTATGTTTTCATGCCCCAAAGTGAATTTCTCAGTTTTGCTCCAAGCCTGCCACTCCTCTCATGTTCCTATCTCAGTTTTGACATCCCCTTCCAGTTAATTACTCAGGATGAAAACCTCAGAGTTGTGGTCAACACCTTCCTCTCTCTCTTTCACCCCCACCCCAACTCTTTAATACTGTATTCAAACATTTGCAGTTTTGTTGATCAGTATTTCAAACTGATGCTCCATGAAACACAAGAGATGTTATTGGAGGCATTACATGAACAGTAGTCTTTGGCCAATAAGTTTGGGAAACACTACAAGTTATATCTCTCTTTTAGAGATTTTCAGAGTACATTATCATATTAAATGCTTTGAGAAGTTCTGCAATTTAGAAACCTGTTTAACTTCATCAACTGCAGAATTTTTAAAAAATATGTTAAAATTACCAGCATTTCTGTTAGTAGTCTGCATAACTGTGGTCCAGTACTAACTATAGTTTGGAAAGTTCTGTTAGAAGTGTACCCCTGCAAAATCTCTCCCAGAGGCACTTGTTGCCCATTTTTTTATGATTTCCTTTTTACCTAGACTCTCGCACCAGTGTCTTAATTATTCTCCATGCTTTCAGTCCCTACCAGTGTAAGTCCATTTTTCTTTGCTAAAAGTTATGTCTTCTCAAAATGCAGTTGTGAGTTTCTCTCCTACTCAAAAATCTTCTGTGGCTTTCATACTTCCAACAAAATAAAGTTCTAGCTGCTTACATGTATCTACTACCCTTTTGAGGGCTCAGGTCAATGTGGACTGAAAACTGACTCCATTTGCCAAGATCTGAAAGAGAGTTAGGAACCAAATTTCTTAGAGCATCTGGAGCCAAAGGTAGTTCAATACAATAAACAAGGAGAGAAGCCAAGGCCAAGAATTTTCCAATATGGATGACAGACAACAAACCACAGATCCATGAAGCTCAGAAAACACCCACACACTTAGGCATATCACATTGAACTTACTGAAAATGAAATACAAAGGGAAAATTTTGAGGGGGAAAATGAGACATTATCTGTGGAGGAACACAGCAGACTTCTTGACAGAAATCATGAAAGCCAAAGGCAGTGGAACAACATTAAAATTCCATGACCAGTAAAAATATCTTCCAAAAATGCAGGAGAAATAAAGAATGTTTCCTACAAACCAAAACTGAGATTCATTGCTAGAAGGCCTACCATGCAAGAAATATTAAAGGAAGCTCTTAAGGCAGAAGGAAGATGAAAACAGAAAGAAGCTTTGATCCACACAAAGATATGTGGAATGCTTTAAGTGGAATAAATAAGGGAAAAGAAATAATCCCTTTTTCCTATTATTTTAAATTACTTTAAAATATAAAGTACAAGTGTCTGAGGAGAAGAAGGGAAAAAGTGTGTAGCTCTCGCTTTTGGATAAGGAAGGGAGATCAAGAATAGATTAGGCAAATAAGTATTGGGTTGGTGCAAAAGTAATTGTAGTTTTGGACCATGAATTTTAAATCATTATAACTAGGCTCAAACCCATCTTTATTAGTAAAAATAGGAACTGTTGCAATCAATGCATTTTTGCCAATGAGAAATAAGTTTGTTTATTCCTGTAGCATAAAAAATCCATCCTTCAGGATTTGGTGAACTCTTGGAAAGCATTTTCTACATTCTGCTGGTTTTTGAAAGTATTTTTCCTGAAAAAAGTTGTTGAGGTGCTTGAGGAAGTGGTAGTTGCTGGAGAAGAGGTCAGGTGAATGTGGTGAATGAGGCAAAACTTCAAGGCCCAATCTTTTGAAGTGTTGGTTGTGTGATGTGTTGTCAGGTGTTGCTGTGGAAAAGAATCAGCCCTTTCTGTTGACCAGTGTTGGCTGCAGGAGTTGCAGTTTTCAGTGTGTCTCATTGATTTGCTGAGCATATGTCTCAGATGTAATGGTTTTGCCCGGATTCAGAAAGCAGTAGTGGATCAGATTGGAGCAGACCACCAAATAGTGACCATGACCTTTTTTTTGGTGCAAGTTTGGCTTTGCAAAGTGCTTTGGAGCTTCTTCTCGGTCCAACCACTGAGCTGGTCATCACTGGTTGTGGTATAAAATCCACTTTTCATCGCATATCGCAATCCAATTGAGAAATGTTTCTCTGTTGTTGTATAGAATAAGAGAAGATGACACTTTAAAACAACAACTTTTCTACTAAAAAATAAAAAAATTAGTTGGACATGGTGGCACACACCTACAGTTCCAGCTACTCAGGAGGCTGAGGCAGGTGAATTGCTTGAACTGGGAGACAGAGGTTGCAGTGAGCCAAGATCGTGCCTCTGCACTCCAGCCTGGGGGACAGAGTGAGACTCCGTCTCCAAAAAAAAAAAAAAAAAAAAAAAAAAGAACTTTTTTGATTTTCACTCAGGTCATGAGGCACCTACTTACAGAGCTTTTTCACCTTTCCAATTTGCTTCAAATGCCAAATAACCACAGAATGATTGATGTTGAGTTCTTTGGTAATTTCTCCCTTAAGAAGATTAGCTTTGATGACTGCTCTTAATTGTTGTCAACTTCTGATTGCTGACCACTGACCAATATGTTCCTCATCTTCAAGGCTCTCATCTTCTTTGCAAAACTTCTTGAACCATCACTGCGCTGTACATTCATTAGCAGTTCTTGGGCCATATGCATTGTTGTTGTTGCAATTTGATGTCGTGAGTTCTCTTTGCTGCTTTATGACCCATTTTGAACTCAAATAAGAAAATCACTCCAATTTGTTGTTTGTCTAACATCATTTCCATAGTCTAAAATAAATATAAAATAAACAGCAAGAAATAAGTCATTAGCAAAAAACATGAAGTGAGAAGTGCATGTTAAAATGATATATAACATAACCACATTTATTTAAGACTACATTCCAAAATCAGATGGCAAACTTCAACAATGCAAAAACTGCAAGTACTTTTACACCAGCCTCAAAACTTGGGACAATTGTCAGGTCAACATTTTGTCTCAAACAGTGCAGGAAGCTGAGGGTCATAAGCATTTGTGTGAGAACAGGTAGTCTGATTTACTGCCAGAGGACCCTCTCTCAACAAGATTGTCCGCTTGAGGACTCCAGCCCTTCTTCCTATCTTCACTTCTTGCCACTTCTCTCCCTTTACCAGCCCATGATTTCAGCCATAAGAATACCCCATTGGAGCCTACATAACTTGCCTTTTTGGTCCTAAGTGTTACTCACCTGTTTCCCTCCACTTCCATCTCTACCTATTATATTCCCTTAATTTTTCAGCATCCATGTAAAATGATGCTTCCTCTAAGAAGCACTTTGTAGTCTACCCAATTAAGGTAGATTTCTTCCATTCCTGTGATCCATGACAATTTTGTTGTACTGGCTGTAACAATCTGACTTCTATTGCACTTAGATATTTATGAGGTTACCTCAAGCCACCTCACAAAGGCAGCCACCATGAATTAGTCATGCTTGAATCCTCTCTTCCTAAACACTCCTTATACACCACTTAGCCCAAGTACTAATTATTGACGGTTTGTGACATAGACAGGCTCAGCGAAAGTTTGTTGAATGCAATTAAGACTAAAGACCTTTGACTTCTTCTGTTCCTATGTGCTTTGTGGTAAGGTAAAAAATGAAACTGATTTGGATGCAGTCACAGGGGCTTTTTTCTCTGGGGTTTGACTTAAGCAGCATCTGTCCTCCAAGAGTTTTTATAGAACCAGTCAGAGTGTCATGGCCAGTCGAGCAAGGGAACAGAAGTGCTAGTCAGGAACCAAGAGAGACTTGTGTAAAGAGTCCTGAACCCCTTCCACAGGGTGAGAGACAGGGAAAGTCTCTGGCCGGACCATTCTTCCCAACTCCTAGGCTCCAGCTCTTGGGATTATAGCCATAGATACAGGATGCTCATATTCTCCCTCCCTGGACTGTGTGCTCAGTCGCTTGGCAAGACTAAGCCTAGCTGGGCTGGCTCATATTCAGCAAATTTCACTCCATAACAGAAAAACAAGGCAATAAGGCAAGATGAAGCAACAGTTAGCAGAAAAGGGGAACAAGAGTTGGAGCAGGAAAGATTTGAGGACAGATAACTGAGCTCAGTCCTTAAGAGTTGGCCTCAGAGTAGGGGAAAGCATAGGTATTCCAGGAGCATGGCTAAAGTTCATAGGCCAATGAACTCAATGTTCAGACTGGTAAGAACACCAGAGTGATAGGAGGAGCTGCTCTGTTGTGGAGGGGTCAGAGAAAAATAGTAATCTCTTGATGTGGAAGTGATAGTGCTGGTGCTATTTGGATAGGAGTTGCTCTAGGGTGCTAAGAACCTCAGTCCTTGAAAAAACTTCACTCTTCAGCTTGAGCACTGACTGACAGCTGAAAGAGCTGTGAGAACCCACACCCTTATTAATATAGCCCAGAAATGTCACTATCCTCCCAGGATACAGGCACAGGCCATCATGGCTACAGAAATCTTCAGTGACTTGATACTGAAGCAGAAAGTAATATATATGTTATTGCTTTGAGGAAATAATCAAATTATTTTCTACCCTGGATTGTTCTAGATAGAACTTTAATGTAAGCAGAATCTAAATGTTTCCATCAATCTTACTATCCTTTTCTCGCAAGAATATGGTTCCAATGATCCCTGTTTTAAAGAGGATTTCTAGTGTAATTATGGGAGTATTTGCCCAACTAATCCTTTTCTTTGCTTCTTTGGCAAGGTGCTCAGTTATCATTGTTTGAGTTTAGTTCAGCTGTGGAATTTTCTTCTCACTGTACTTGGACCCTGGAGAGGCAGAACCTTAATGGGGGCTGCCTTCTCCACATCCTGCAAGGATTGCAAAGATCCAATAAGTCAACTTTTACAGAATGCTTGGGGATCTGAAGGGTCTATTTGGGCTATAAATGTGCCAGGAAAAAAAAAATCCTTCTATGTTCATTACTAGTGTGGTGGCTCAATGTACATCCCATTTTCCACCTTGATACCTTATTAAAAAGTTGGAAAATCTCTATCAGGGTGAGAAAGACAACTTTTACTTGTCCGGTGGGTGGTTTTTTAAAAGCTTTGGAGGTTCATTCCTAACACAGGTCTATTCAAACATGTCAGAGGCATTCACCATTCACCCGCACATGCAGGGAAAGCAGGAGACAGAATACAGAAGAAATCAGAGCCTCCAGGGTGAAAGGAGAAATTTTTATCTTCTGGCTGTAAGGAGGCCCTTCACATACAGCAGCTGTGGGTGATGTCAAGGGAGAGCTATTGCAGACCATCTCTCTGCGCCCACTCAGTGGGGAGGAGTAAGAGACAGCCCAGGATTTTTCAAACATTCAAGTTTTCACTGAAAGTCTTGATTCCAAGCATTCAGCATGATTTATCTAGGGCAATCACGGTTACTGATTGTTTAGATTTTGCAGAGAACTCAGGGTTTGCCATTCCAACCCAAAAACTACAAAGCAATTGAATAACTATTCAATTACACAGGAGGTCGTCGGTCTCCAAACCCAAACACCTACTCTGAGTTTTGACTCTTGGGACTGATGAGATGTTAAGGTTATGTTGATAGCATTGATGTCCAGTCATTTGCATCTCCAGCTAACACGGTGGGGTCATGGAAACAGGTCTATGAAATCATCGCCTTAGTTTTCTACCTCCTTCCCATTGCTGCGGAGCCTTCTGGGAAGCATCATTAAACTCTCCATCTACTGACAAGCTGAGATGGTGGCTCAAGGCAGCCCCTCCTTCCCAATCAACACTTCACCAGTTTCGTTCCAATTTCATTCCAATAAAACCCAAATCTTGACTCCAGACTGCTGATCTCCACTTGTCGCTCTCCTGGAGTTGGTATTTGAACTCAGCTTTTCTTCCTTCACACTTTCGCTTAGCTAGCCTTTCTGCCCTGAGCATCCCCTGCTACCTGTAAAAGCAGAAGATTCCCTTCATTAACTCTGGCCCTATAGAAAATGACCTTTGATCTTAGCAGCTGTTTTAATCTGTTTGTGTGGCTACGAAACAATACTGGAGGCTGGGTAATTTCTAAAGAAAAGGAGTTTATTTGGCTTATGGTTCCTCAGGCTGTACAAGAAACATGGCACCAGTAACTGCTTCCGGTGAGGGCTCAGGCTGTTTCCACTCACGGCAGAAGGCAAAGGGGAGCTGGTGTGTGCAGAGGACACACGGAGAGATTGGAAGCAAGAGAAGAGAGGAAGTACCATGCTCTTTTCAACAACCAGCTGTCTCTCTCTCTCTCGGGTGCTAACAAAGCAAGAATCCACCTCCACCAGGCAGGACATTCATTGAATCATGACCCCTCTCACTAGGTCCCACCCCCAACACTGGGGATCAAACTTCAACATGACATTTGGAGAGGTCAAAAAAACCAAACTCCAGCAGTCGCCCCCCCTCCAGCCCAAGAAAGAAAGAAGGACAGTGACTATGTACCAGAGTAACAGAGGTAGACCCTCTTTCTTTTCCATCCACTGTCTCAGAATCTCCTTTTGTAGCAAGTATAAAATCAAACAATGAGACTGCAAATACTGAGACCACCCAAACAGGCGGCCTCATCCTTTAGTGTAAAGCATCGTTCGCTGCCTTTACGCTGGCATTGTTGCCCACCAAAAGGAAAAGATAACCTGGATTTTGTCAAGCTTTCCATACAAATTTACCTTTACGCTGAGGAGAAATTTTGTTCCCAAAGGGTAATTTATTCAAAAAACTCCAAGTGTCTAGGAAGAGGGACTTATAATGAAGATGCCTTTGTAACCATTACTACACTGTGTCCTGACATTTATAATGAAGCCTAGAGCCAGAAATAGATTCTTCAGGAGCATGGGATGTGTTTAAATACCTAGGTTGAGTCTGTTCTTCTTGAATTGTGCCTCTGTCAAGGAGGAGTCTGGGGGCTTCTGTATCAGTGGGATTCTCAGTGGGCTTCTGGAACTGCCTTTGATTTACTCATGAACTCTCTTGATGATGTAGCAATGGACAAGCTGAGACCATAGACACATGTCCTTTCTTTCACAGCAACTCAGAAAAAAAAAAAAAAATTACCTCCATTTCTAAGCAAGGCAGAATGCTAACCTTTTGCTATCTGTTTTATTCTGCCTTGAAATTATACTGATTTGGTCTTCCACTTTGTGATTAAGAGAGAATTTTGTTAGCAGCTGAGATGTGCTGCTCTTATATTTATCATTGTTATTGAATCCACCTTGAAATCCTTGGGTAGAGAGTTGGAATGTTTTGGAAAATTAATTAAAAGAAGACTTAAAAATTTTTACAGCTTGAAGAAACCAAGAAGGGTCACCATGGGGATCGTAGGCCCTTCCATATTCAGTAGGAAACCCTAGACATTTTCAGAGAGAGAGAATTAAAAAAAAAAAACTTGTGAAGTAGGTGTGAAAAAAATCACTGTATAATTTTGCTTAAAAATCGTGGTTTTCCAAATGTCTTCTAAAGAAAACATACCACTTTAAGAAATCATTTAATGTAAACTGGAGAAGCTAGGGTAGAGAATAATCTTTGGAGGCTTGAGTGTGGTATGCAAAATAATTTGAAATAAACTGAGATTTAGAAGCCACAAAGAAAAGTGGATGGGAAGGTGGCTGGATGGGGGCCAGGGAGATATTTTTCTGGTTGAAAAGCAGCCACCACAGGCTTTTATGCTGACACAGAGCACGGTCTTCTCACCTATGAGGATATATGGAATGAGCTGCCGCAGAGATGGAGGGGAGAGACGCATCAATTTCACTTCTGGTGGCAGAGAGGAAGCTGTGCACAGACAACAATTACCTGGGGTAGAGTGAGGCCATCATTCATGCAAAGACAGTGCAGAGATGGTGACTAAGTGCCTCCAGCCACGCCAGCAATGTCAGCAGAGGCCCAGGGGCTGGACTGGAGAATTCATGCCCAACCTGCAGAGGGCAGCACAGCAAGACCCCAGCCAGTCATCATAACCTACAAATACAGGGTTGGAATGGTCAGATCTGACAGTCCAAGAAAAGCCAGGAAACTGGATTTTGATTTGAAATTTCACGTACTTTAAGAGGTTAGCCACACACCTAAAACTTTTTTAAAATGTTGTTCTGAGGGTATGGAAATTTTCATGAATACAATAGGATGAAGGGAACAGGGTTTTTACCACTGAAGACAGGAGGAAATTGCAAATGCAAGACATTAGCAAAGGCTTTTATGATAAAACTTCTCTAAAGCCTCCATGCTGGGGCCAAACACTCACAGTCTTGTGTGCATCCCTGAAGTTTCTAACCTCGAGTATGGAAGTGAAAACCAGAGTTACGTTACCTAGTGATTAATAACAGTTGAAGCTAAATACAGGATCACTTCTATACAGCAAGAAGTTATATATGTATGCTGTTGTTTGAATCAAAAGTTATACTCTGGTGGAAAATTCATGAATGACTGAATGATGTGTTTTGTGCCTGGTCTCTCTGTGATTTGAATGCTTAACCACCTGGCCCACATTATCATAAATCAGGTAGCACTGCTCACATGGTGGCGGAAGTAGAAACTTTGGACAGAACGTCTGGAAAGAAATAATGAGTCCTTGTAGGGCAAGCCTTGCAACCTTTAACTTACACAATGATGGAAATTTTCAGTGGCGTTGGAATTTCTTTCTACACTCCATTGAGTTCGAATATTGCTTCATCTCACAGCAATTGTGCTTGCTGTAGGAAGTTTATTCTTTCTGTCTAACTTCACAACCTATGATAATGCACCTTGTAGAGTTATGTAGGGAGAGAAAACACTTCTATTATTTCCTTGCAGTAGATCAGATAATTATCCAGAAATCTTCACTTCCACTGCACCTTCACCTTTATACTTCCCTGCCCCTGAACTTTGGTCTTAGCCTTGGGATTTGCTTGAACCAATATAATGTTAATAATGTGATGTGAGCAAAGGCTTGAAAAGCATTTGGTGATTGGGTGTGTTCTCCTGGTTCTGCCATCTCTATGAGACTTACTTTCCATAAGTAACTACTACTTCTTTAGCTCAAAATAAACACTATATGGACTAGAGTCACCCAGGCAAACCCGGCCAGACCCACAGTTGAAGCAATGCACCCCGTGAAGCCCAGTGTACATGATCTGCCCCAATCAACACACAGATCAAGGAGAATAAATGAATATTCTTTTAAGAACCTTCTTAAAAGTTTGGGAAATTTGAAAATTTCCATCATTGTATAAGTTTGGGGTTGCAAGGCTTGCCCTACAAGGACTCATTATTTCTTTCCAGATGTTATGTCCAAAGTTTCTACAGCCACCACCATGTGAACAGTGCTACCTGATCTATGATAATGCGGGGCAGTTGGTTTGGTTCACATTAGAGTTTGGGAGGGCTCTAGTCGCAGCTAATTGATATACTCCTTCTCATAATGAATTAGGCTTTTTGCCCTTTAATTGGTCCCTAATTGGCTTGCTTAGCTGGGGTTTAAGCATTCCAGTCAATATTGTGGGTAGAAGGTATTTTAAAGTCTTCAGAGAATTAGACAACATTTTGAGGGTCTAAGTTAAGCAATTGGTCTATTTTCAGACAGCCTACTATGGGCTCACATGCACCATCAATTCCAGATCAGAAAAGTAGAATCTAGGTGTCATCCTCTCCATATTCCCCTACTTAATCTGCCCCACCATCCATCCAACCATTCACTAATCATTGTGCTGATCTACTTCTCACATGGATCTCAATCCTTCCAATGTGCTTCATTTGTATTGCCAATCATCCTGGGCTAGTTCATCAGCATCTTTTGCTCAGATTAGTGCAACAGCCTCCACTCTGCCTCATCCAATCCATGTTGCAGCTTGCTTCTCCCCTTGCCTGCCCCCTAGCTTTATAACACTTCCACAACTTCCCATTTCCTTCAGAATAATGTCCAGCTACCCTACCAAGGCTTACACAGTCCTTTGTGATCTAGTCCCCGATTCCCCTGCTAACATCTCTCACCACCTCTCCCCTAACCTACTCCAAACATTACATGCTGCTCTATCAGCTGCAGCGCTGTCTCTGGCCTTCGCACTATTTCCTAGGCAGGGCGCCACTCTCACGACACCCTTCTGTCTTCCTGTCATTGCAATTCTCACACTCACAATGGGTTTATGAAGAGGTCTGAAACATGAATGGAGGTTGATTGCTTTCCCAACTAAACTATGCTAAATATCCTTTTCCTGCCTCGTATCGACAAAGTGGGCAGATTCCACTACTATTTAATAAAATTATGTTATCAGAAACCCATTCAGGTTAAAACTCCAATCTTAAACCAAATTCCAATTTCCTTTCCCTAAGACCCAGCAATGCTTCAGCATAATGATTTCGGAGTGTGGGAAAGCCATTGGTCTGACCTTAGAGTGGAGTTGGTGGAGTGGATTGTCTGACTGCCTGCGAAGACCCTCTCTTTTGGGACTCTGGGTTTTCCGGAACACTGGGCTGGGGCTGATAAAGATAAGGAAAGGGATGGGTATGTCTTACTTAAATGGCATTACAACCAATGGCTTCATGTAGCAGACATCCAAATACTGATATTTTTGTGGTACATAGTGTGGATCTATAGGAGGATCCTTTAGGGGAAATATCTACCACACATTTCCCTGACATGGTCCACATCCAGTTATCTCTCTTCTAACTCGCTTGGTCTCTGCCCCATTTCCTTCCCCTCCCCGCCCCCTCTCCCCTCCCCCACCACTGAAGTACCCATTGCTTCTGGGCTCTTCTCACCAGCAAGCCACTCTCTGGATGGGGGCACCCATAACTTTAGCCAAATATTTAAGGAATTCTACTGATGTCATTTTAACAAAGAAAACTGGACAGTATTGTTACAAATTGTTTTTGAAGAATAAATTCTGCTTTTAAAATGTTTGCTGGTAAACTCGAATAGCAATGATCAAATCACTGATGAGGTAATGGATCTAGTTGTATTTTTTAATCAATTCTAGGATAATTTGGTCATTCATATATATCCCTGCCCACATTTTAAAAGTTTTCCTGATGTAAATGAATGAGAATGAGCATTATGGATAGTTTGTTTTGTTATCAAACATTCTTTAAGATACCTGGAGTAGATGAGTTCTAATTCTAGCAGTCTCTTTAATCCCTAAAGCCCTGGGAAAGTAGGACAGGATGTTCAAGCCACCCAACAATGGGGAGCCACCTAAGTAATAAGATCCCTGGCTGGGGAAATAATGCCTGACTCTTCGCCTCTTAGATGCTGGCAGATGAAACAAAATACAGCAACTTTCGAGTGTTTTGTTCTGTACACAATTGGAATTACACCAGTACAAATTGCTAGACCATGAGGCCAGGTGCTTCACCTGTAGGTTGAAGATCAGGATCTACTAAACCTGTAAGGAAAAATGTATTCAAATCCATCTATCTGCCAATCCACTCTCTTTTCATCTGGCCAGGGGGCACCCACCTCCCAGCCACTCACATACTGAGATGGGCCCCTGTCTAACTCATGCATCCCAGACGTGGGACATTTTGTCTTTATCCTTTAATTCTCGCAGAGTGGTAGAATCTGAAGTCAAATTCCAACTCTGTTGCTCACTACGTGAGCAATCTTGTTGAGCCTCAGTTTCCTCATCTGTAAAGGAGAAATAACACCAGTGCCTACCTCAGTGTTACTGTGAAGACTAAATGAATTAACACACGGTTTGCAAATTTTTCTCCCATTCTGTAGGTTGCCTTTTCATTTTGTTGACGGCTTCCTTTGCTGACAAGCCTTTTAGTTTGACGTAGTCCTACTTGTTTATTTTTGCTTTTATTTCCTGTGCTTTTGGTGTCACTTCTGAAAAATCATTGCCATAACCAATGTCAAAAACTTTTTTTTTGTTTTCTTCCAAGGGTTTTACCATTTCAGATCTTGGAGTTAAATCTTTAATTTATTTTGAGTTAATTTTTATATGGTGTAAGACAAGCATCTAATTTTATTTTATTTTATTATGTGTAGATGTCCAGTATTCCCAACAACATTTATTAAAAAGTCTCGCCTTTCCCCATTGTGTATTCTTGGCATACTTGTCAAAGATTAGTTGACCACATACATGTGACTTTATTTCTGGGCCCTCTATTTTTTCCATTGGTCTATATGTCTGTTTTTATGCCAGTACTACATTGTTTTGATTACTATAGCTTTGTAATATAGTTTGAAATCAGGGAGTATTATGCTTTCAGCTCTGTTCTTTCTCAAAATTGCTTTTGTTTTTAGTGTTATCTGTGGTTCTGTACAAATTTTAGGGTTATTTTGTTCTATTGCTGTGAAAAATGCCATTGGAATTTTGATAGAGATTGTGTTGAATCTGTAAATTGCTTTGGGTTGTATGGACATGTAAACATTTTAATTCTTCAAATTCATGAATACAGAATTTCTTTTCATTTATTTGTGTCTTCTACAATATTTTATAGTTTTCAAGGTATAGATCTTTCACCTCCTTGGTTCAATTTATTCCTAAATGTTTTATTCATTTTGCTGCTATTGTAAATATAGTCATTTTCTTAAATTTTTGGATAGCTTTTTCTTAGTGTATAGAACTATAATTGATATTTGTATGTTGATTTTGTATCCTGCAACTTTACTGAATTTGTTTACTAGGTTTAATGATTTTTGTTTTGTTGGTTTGTTTTGTTGTTATTGTTTTTGCTGGATATTGTGACTTGCACCTGTAATCCTAACCACTTGGGAGGTTGAGGTGGGAGGATCACTTGACCACAGAAGTTTGAGGCTGCAGTAAGCTATGATCATACCACTGCACTCCAACCTAGGCTACAGAGCAAAACATTATCTCTAAAAGAATAAAATTAAATTTTTAAAAAAGTTTATTTGATAGAGTCTTTAAAGTTTTCTATATTAAATTTGGAGTCCTTTTACTTCTTTTTCTTGTCTAATTGCTCTGGCCAGGACTTCCAGTACTATGCTGAATAGGAGTGGCAAGAGTGGGCACCCTTGCCTTATTCCTGATTTCAGAGGAAAAGCTTTCAGCTCTTTTCCATTGAATATGATAATATTAACTGTGGGTTTGTCTTATTTGGCCTTTATTTGTTAAGACACATTCCTTCTACACCTGATTTGTTGAGAGGTGTTTTTTTTTTTTTAAATCATGAAAAGATGTTAAATTTTGTTAAATGCTTTTTCTGCATCTATTGAGATGATTGTGTGATTTGTATTGCCAGTACTAGAAATTAATCTCATATATGCACTTAAAAATATGAGAAATGAGCCATGTATAAAGCAATTTATTATTAGAGTATTGCTTGTAATAGCAAGAGATTGGAGACAACCTAAATGTCCATCCAGAGGGAAGAATGTAATAAATTATGGTGCACACATATATTAGAATGAAATTGCAGGCATTAAGGAGAATGAGGCATCTCATTTTATACTGATATGGATTGTTTTTAAGATGTGTCATTAAGACAAATAAATAAGTAATAAATATACGTATTTATACATATACACATTTATTATATTTGCATAATATATCTCTGACAGAAGACCAAGCAATTGCAACAGTTGTCTTTAGGGAGGGGAACTGGGCTATAGGATAAGAAAACATTTTACAATATGCTTCTTATTTTCCAATGTTTGAACATATGAAATGTATTTCTTATTCAAATAAATATGTACATTCATTGTGAATGAAGTCATGCAAAAGCCTGGGGACATCTCAAGTGAACATGTGTGACTGGTCAAGATCAGAAAACTTGCTCATGACTCTAGCTGTTGGTTTATGGCTTGGCTAATATGCCCAGTGGCCCCGAGATTTTTGACCATTGTTTGGTATCACTTGCTTGTAATCTTACCCAAACATTGTTCAGTTATTTGCACAGTAGCCATGGGTTAGTCAAAAAGCATAAGAAACTAATGAAAAAAATACAACAAATTAATGAAGAACAGAAAAAATTATATTCATTCTGCAATGTGCCTCCAGAGAATCTATGTTAGGTCTAAAGTTGTATTCATCTTACCAAAATTCTTTACAACACATTGAGAAATATACCAAAATGAAACAGGAAACACCTAAGCGATAATCTTTTCTTTTAAATTTATAATTTTTTTTTATTTTACTCTTTTACTTTTTTTTATTTTTATTTTTTTTCAAGTGCATAGTATATCTGGCATTTCTCCCCATGTTATCACTCCCACCCCCGACTGTCTAAGTGATGATCTTATCTAATTTCGCTTTTCACTTATTGGGGTCTGGCTGGGCTTCCTCACAATGCACAGCAGCATATTAAATCATGAAATAAATAAGTCCCTGCTGCTGATTACCCAAGAGCTGCACTGAGTTCCTCAGGTGAGAAGTAGCTCCACCACAAATTAACTTTAGCAACTGGATGCATTTGTTCCATTGATTTTTAATTTGGGGTTTATATCTAAAAATCATTGCTTTTCTATTTTCCAGTCTAGTCCACCCTAGTGTGTCCAACATGTTACTTCTGCCTGGTGTCAAGGCATCCTCTGACTTGACTTGTCTCTGCTGCTATCCACCCTGCAATGCATTATTTGTGGCAAAGAACTTATAAACGGTAACCCATAATCCTTTCTCTTTTCTTTTCATTTGGAAACAAAACAATAAAATTATATAAATAAATCCATTTTGTCTACTTTAATGCTGTAGATATAAATTGGAATATATGTTAATATCAATTCAGTCTGAAAACAAACATAGTGCAGATAATTTCATAGTTTGTTAACACATAATTTCATAATTCATTTAAAGAAGGAAGTGCAGAAAATTTCTTATTAAATGAGGAAAGACAATAATTTTTAAATTGTAGTAAAAAGCACTGGCCATTTACAAAAATATTTTTTTACTAATAGCTTAAAATCATTTTCTGTATTATGCTATGGAAAAAATGACAAAATGGTGTTAAAATTTCTAAAGATAATTTTCCTGAGATTATGTTTTTCTCCTCGAGGAATTTGGGAATCAGATACAGAAGTGTTGTACCTGATTACAGGGAAAGGTGCCTCCCAAAGGAAACCAAGAAAGTTGCCCAGATTCTGAATATCTGACGACATCCATGGGAAGTGAATGGCCTCCTTTCTGCCCCTTCTCTCCGTTGTCTGCCTATGCTCACAGCCAAAAAACACAAAGTGTTTTCCAAAGTAGTTCTTCTGAGTTTGGTGCTCTTCTAAGGTTTCATTCATCTCAGACACTTATGAAAGAGCAAGTATTGTTAAGCATGGGTTATGTGTCAAATCACTCAATGCTTGAGCAATAATATGAATAATAATATGAATGACAATATTCTTTGCCATCACCCTTAAAAACCTCCCCCTTGTTGGCTGGACACGGTGGCTCATGCCTGTAATCCCAGCACTTTGGGAGGCCGAGGCAGGTAGATCACCTGAGGTCAGGTGATTGAGACCATCCTGGCTAACACGGTGAAAACCCGTCTCTACTAAAAAATACAAAAAATTAGCCAGGTGTGATGGCTTTCACCTGTAGTCCCAGCTACTCAGGAGGCTGAGGCAGGAGGAGAATCGTCCGGGAGATGGAGGTTGCAGTGAGCCGAGATTGCGCCACTGCACTCCAGGTGACAGAGCGAGACTCCGTCTCAAAAACAAAACAAAACAAAACAAAACAAAACAAAACAAAACAACAAACAGACACACAAAAACCTCCCCCTTGTTAAATAGATAGATAAGCTGATATGTTAGTTCATAAGGGAAAAAGCAGAATTTGCGGCAAAAATGAGTCAGCTGAATGCTATCTTACAGGAATTAGCAGAGTTCATTAGAAGAGAAATGACAGCTCTGTGAGCCTCTCCACCCTAACCTGCTTCAGGACCCTTCGGCACACCAGCTGGGGGTCCTCGGGCATGCCCAGCTCTAAACAGGATTGTGGCCAGCCCATCCTAGAACTTCTTCATGGGAAGATGTCACACAAATGCTAACAATACTGTGTGGATCTGTAGCCTTGAGCTCTTGATGAGGAATCTGTCACATCTTCAACCTCACAACTTCTGTGTGAGTTTTTAGGGGGCTGCTTTGCTCATTTGTTAGAGGGCAGAACCTTCTATCACACCCTCAGGGAAAATGAATTCTGCTGTCATCCTCCCTGGGGCTCACAAACTCCAAAGAGCTGGAATTCTGGCCCTGTGGGGAAATCTCTGTGCATCCAGTCAGAAGAGTTAGTTGCTGCTGTTTCTGGATGAAGGGGAGACAGGAGTAAAAAATGGGTTTTGCAACTTAAAAAAAGAAAAACCCAAAACAAAAAGCTAATTTAAAGCTTTCTTTAACAAATAATTGTTTGTTGAGTTAATTATTTAAATTGTGCATACAGGCACAAAGCAAAGGGGGAAATGTGACTCATCCTTTGGAATTATTATTAGTCCAAGTTCTGAACACTTAAACATGGCCTCATTTACTTCGAGTAATTTCCTCTAAGTGTACGTGAGCCTCAAAACAAAATTCTGCTAAATGCAATGTGGGATCCTGGATAAGATCCCGGAACAGAAAAAAATAACTATTTAGGGGGAAAACTAGGGAAATCCAAATAAAGTCTGGAGTTTCGTTAATAGGAAAGCACCAGCGTACCATGGTAATGTGAGATGTTCCATTGGGGAAACTGGGTGAGAGATACACGGAAATTCTCTGTACTATCTATCTTTGCAACTTTTCTGAAAATATACAATTGTTCCAAAATTAAAAACTTATTTAGAAAATAACAGGGTAATTCTGGAAGTTGCTTCCGCCTTGTAAATGTGTAGCGAGATGCCTCACGCACTCTCCACAGGGATGGGGGAGGCGTCCTGAGGCATCCACAGGCAAAGCAAAGTGACTTGCACTGCGGAGAGGAGAGAGGAGAAGTTCCTCGATGTGAACAGTCAGCCAGAATTGCTCAGTGTTGGCATTTTGGAAGATCTGGCTTTCTAGATCCTCTTTCTCCTCAATGACAGGACTTGAGTCTTCGTGATTCTAAATGGGGCAGCAAACCTAGGTCAGGTGGGGACATCTGTGGGTACACTGCAGGCACGCTATCAATACATGTGTGCTGAAGCCATGAACAGTCAAATATGTGAATTGATTTTTTTTTTTTAGTGACTCCTGATACACACTAGTGATCTTTGTGTGTACTTGTCTCCACCTTCTCTGCCTTCATATTCTCCATCCTTTCCTTCTTCTTGTGTGCTTTTTCTCTTTGAGAGCTTGGCCAAGCACATTTGTTGGTCCCCAGTGACCCTACCGTGGACAGCAAAGGGGCTTTGAGGAGCTTGCTTAAGAGAAATGGCTTTGTGGTGAGGCTGGCCAGGCTACACGGCCCTGCTGTGTCTCTGAGATATGACATGTCCCCCTCAGTTACCAGAGCCAAACTGTGACAGCTGAGAGACCGAAGCAGAAAGCCAAAACCACACAGGGACAAGATGCCTAAGAGCTTTAAACGCAGCTGCAGGAAAAGAAAGTATGGGTCGCCGGAGGCAGGTGACAACCTGTCTGTCTGTGCCTGGCCAGGAAGAATTCAGCTTTTTCCTCCAAACTGCTCGCACATTGCAGGTAGGGAGCTTGGGATCCAGAAAGTGACTCTCTGCGTTTGTCTTACTCCCCAGGAGGGGTGGTCTGCTTGCAAGGAGTTCCTAACACGGGGCTAGCATAGAATGGGGTACCCGGGTACTGAATAAATGGAAGATTGCTAGGCTTTGGGAAGAAGTCTGGGAAGCTTCCGCAGAGTCACAATTCTCAGGCCCTAGTCTCCAGCAAATGCTTTAGAAAGGGTCCTGTAAGCCTAAGGTAGCAAGTTTTGCAGGACAAATCACCTCCCATGACCTCCCTAAGCTTCTATAGAATGATGAACTCCTTCTCTAACAGAGGTGGTGCCAGTCACCACTTCCAAGGAGAGCTGCTTCCCCTGCTGTGATGGGAGTAAGGAATTTGTGTAGTCAATTAGATGAGCTCTGAATCGTGATACAGCGATGGAGTGGAAGTCAGGAGGAAGGATAAGGAAGGACCTAGATCTTCCTAATGCAACTGGGTGGGGTGTCAAGAAAGGATGATCCAGGAACTGACATGTGAGAAGGTTCTAGGGAATTCCCATGTGGAGAAAAACAAAAAACAAGCCGGAGTGAATAGGAGAAGAAATACTTCAACATCCCTCAGGGGGTAGGGGTTTCGAGTTCTGAATTCAAGTTGTGCCTCTGTCATTGGAAACTTTTTTTTTTTTTTTTTTTAGAAAGAAAACAAGAATAATAAGAAAAAGAATAAAGAAGAGGAAGAAAGGGAAAGAGGAAGAGGGAGAGAGGATGGGGGTATTGCTTTATTGCCTGGGCTAGAATGCAATCTAAATATGGATATGCCTATAATTGTCCTATAATGGAGACATGAAAGAAAATGAGGGAAGAGAATAACAAACAAGGAGCCAACCAACATTTTGTTTAAACTTCTAAGTTGATATGATGTGGTACTGATAAGAGTGTATATTTTGTATATTTAAAGTGGAGAGTTCTATAAATGTTAATTACGTTTACTTGTTCCAGATCTGAGTTCAAGTCCTGGATATCGTTGTTAATTTTCTGTCTTATTGATCTGTCTAATATTAATGTTGAAGTCTCCCACTATTATTGTGTGGAAGTCTAAGTCTCTTTATAAGTCTTGTATGTCTCGGTATTCCTGTATTGGGTACGTATATATTTAGGATCTTTAATTCTTCTTGTTGTTGCGTTGTGTCTTTTATCATTATATAATGTCCTTCTTTGCTTCTTTTGATCTTTGTTGCTTTAAAGACTATTTTATCAGAGGCAAAAATTGTAACTTCTGCTTTTTATTTGTTTAATTTTGCTCTCTGTTTGGTTGGTAAATATTTCTCCATCCCTTGTTTTGAGTCTTTGTGTATCCTTGCATGTGAGATGGGTCTGGATGTAGCATACCGATGGGTTTTAGTTTTTTGTCCAAATTGCCTGTCTGTCTTTGAATTGGGAAATTTAGTCAATTTAAATTTAGATTTAATAATGATATATGTGAGTTTAATACTGCCATTTAATATTAGCTGGCTATTTTGCCCATTAGTTGATGTAAATTCTTCATTATATTGATGCTCTGTTTGGTGTTTTTTTAGAAAGGCTGATCCTGTTTGTTCCTTTCTATGTGTAGTGGTTCTTTCAGAAGCTCTTGTAAAGCAGGCCTGGTGGTGATGAATTCTCTGAGTGCTTGCTTGTTCGCAAAAAACTTTATTTTTCCTTCACTTATGAAGCTTAGTTTGGCTGGATGTGAAATTCTTGGTTGAAAGTTCTTTTCTTTAAGGATGTTGAATATTGGTCCCCACTCTCTTCTGGCTTGTAGGATTTCTGCTGAGAGATCTGCTATAAGTCTGATAAGCTTCCCTTTGTGGGTAACCTGACCTTTCTCTCTGGCTGCCCTTAGTATTTTCTCCTTCATTTCAACCCTGGTGAATCTGACGATTATGTGCCTTGGAGTTGCTCTTCTTGAGGAATATCTTTGTGGTGTTCTCTGTATTACCTGGAGTTGAATATTATCCTGCCTTACTAGGTTGGGAAAATTTTCCTGAATAATGTCCTGAAGCATATTTTCCAGCTTGGATTCATTCTCTTCGTCACATTCAGGTACACCTATCAAGCGTAGATTAGGTCTTTTCTCATAGTCCCATATTTCTTGGAGACTTTGCTCGTTCCTTTTTATCCTTTTTTCTCTAATCTTGTCTTCTTGTTTTATTTCATTGAGTTGGTCTTCGACCTCTGATATCCTTTCTTCTGCTTGATCAATTCGGCTGTTAAAACTTGTGCATACTTCACGAAGTTCTTGTATTGTGTTTTTCAGCTCCATCAATTCACTTATTTTCCTCTCTAAATTTTGAATTCTTGTTGACATTTCGTCAAACCTTTTTTCAAAGTTCTTAGTTTCTTTAGATTGTGTTAGAACAAGTTCTTTTAATTCACAGAAGTTTCTTATTATCCACATTTTGAAGCCTGCTTCTGTAATTGGAACACACTCGTTCTCTATCAAGCCTTGTTCCGTTGCTGATGAGGAACTGTGATCCCCCGCCGAGGGAGAGGCGTTCTGATGTTGGGTATTCTCAGCCTTTTTTGGCTGTTTTCTTCCCTTCGTTGTAGATTTATCCATCTGTGGTCTTTATAATTACCGTCTTTGTAATTGGGTTTCAGAGTGGACATCCAACTTATTGATTCTCAGCGCCGAAATCTGAGCAACCCACTGCACCGACCAAATCAACGGCGTTAAGATTGATGGTGCTTTTCTGACTCTGCACCAAGAACTGACGCTCCGAGGTGCCGGCAAAACTGCCTTGCCAGTCACAAGAGTCGCGCTGGCGACCCGTGGGGCTCCTCCGCTGGGAATCTCCTGGTGAGTGAGCAACAAGAATTCATGTGAAGGTGTGGCGTCCTCTTGTTCTTTGCGTTTTCACTGGGAGCTACAATCCCGAGATGCTAGTGATCAGCCATCTTGGATCTCTCTCCCTGTCATTGGAAACTTTAAGGCTTCATGCCCTCACGTGACTCAGAAACGTCTCTGTTTCCCCGGGTATAACATGAAACTCCCTACGGCAGCTTATCTTCTATTTTTAACATATTATGAAGGAATGTGTTGGATTGGACTGGAAACTAGACAATTTGGGTTTATGTCTGCACCTTCCTGCTAACTTGAGTAAGGCACTTCACTCTTCTGGCTTTACTTTTTCCTTTCATTAAAATGAGCAGTTGAGTTTTTAATCTAAGTGAAAGCATTTCAAGGTTGATTTACCTTTGACTTTCATCCAAGGCAGCAAAAAGGTTAATCTTAAAGGAAGGGGTACTTCCATTATTTTTTCCTGTTCTTCATTCTCCCTGATGCTGTCTGAAATTGGGGCAACTGACTCTTTTTACAGGTAGATTCTGGGGATACTATCCTATACAGAGAACTATTTCACAAAGTTCCCTAAATGCATTATTCTAAGTATCTAAAGATCATCACTATTTTGGCTCTGCCAGCCTTGTACATCTCATCCCTTCCTCACACCCTACATCCTAGCCACATTGAAGAGCCTCCTGGGATCTGTGTCCTTCCCGCTCGAGTCCCTGGCTTTCTTGTGCTCTTCTCTCAGGTTGAAGCATCTTTTCTCCTATTCACACCTGGCTGGATTTTTCTCCCCCTGGGGAATTCCTTCTAGAACTTTCTCACATGTCAGTTCCTGGATAATCCTTCCTTGATGTCCCTCCACCCCTAGTTCCATTAGGAAGATCTAGGTCTTCCCCCTCCTTTCTACCCCTTTCCACTCCATGGCTGTATGATAACATGCACCATAGTACGTTGCAGCTCGCTGCCCCCAGGGGGCCCCTCTGACCCACCGTCAGTTCCTTCAGGGCAAATTGTGTGCCCTGATATTTATCACAATACCTAGTCCCTCCAACTGGAATGAAAAGGTGAGTGAATACAACTTACAGTCAGTTTGAGAAAGTGAAGCTAAGGGTCAGGGAAGTCAGGAGCCATTCTTCCTTAGGTTGAGTAGGGCTCCCATGGTAAGATTCCCCAAACCGAGCTGTAAGAAACCTGCCCATAAGCCACATGACCTCAGTTCTTCCAGTGCTGCTTTAAAGGAGTGAGGAAGCCTCGAAGACAGGCATTTTGGAGCAGAGTAGTGCAGCAGATGCATCTCTTCAAAACCCCAACGGGGGCAGGGGCAGGCGCTGGACACATCCCAGAAACGAGAGGCATGTCATGCACGTGCTGTTCCATGTTGTGGCTTCAGAGACTGTACTGCTGTGTGGCTCATGGTGACATGGTCCTGTCTCTCACTCTGTGGCCCCAAATGGCATGTACCCAATGGCAGATGTGTGTGTCAAACCATGAAAGACAGCAGCCTGGGGGAGCTTGGGACAGCTTCATCAGATCTGAAATAAGATGTCAAAATCAGCCCCTGGAAGCTGGAGATGTTTATCGCCTCACCGCCCCGCTCCTCCAGGGGTCAGTTCTCAGCCAGCTCCATGCCACCACACTGGTGGGGCACTCTGCTAGGCCTGGCAGGTGTGAGAAGGCCCTCAGAGCCTTGTGAGGGAGGTCAGGATTTAGAACACCACATCCTCCAGTACTCCGCTGTCTTATCTGGATCTTCTGGGGGCTGACCTAAGGGTGAGATGGTGGAAGAGGAACTGTCTATTTTGTAGTTACTCTGCTCAAAGCCCCCTACACCAAGGAGCCCCCTACACCTGCACCTACACTCTATGGCATCTTCCCTTCATAATAGTATCCGTTACCAGTGTATTTCGGTGGCTGACATTAACTGAGAACATATGTGCCAGGAACTGTGCTAGGTTCTTTTTAGGATTACCTGATTTAATTATCATTGTAATCTTATAGAACAGGTGCTATCATTGCTTCTGTTTTGAAAATGAGAGGATCCAGCCTAAATGAATTCGGTACTTGCCCATGTTTCCTCAACAAATGGGCGTTGAGGCAGGAACACAGACACAAGCTGTCCCATGCTCTTAGCCACACTATACTGCATCATGCAAGACCTGGGGGGACAATGGGAGCAAGGACAAACCATGGGGCCAAATGATGCCAGGACACCTGTGGGAGCCACATCACAGGGGCCTCGTGTTCCTCCCTTGACCCAGACCATGAGAAACTGGCTGAGACATTCCTCACTCCATTCCTTCAGATTAAGTGGAGTATCAGGCTCACATACACAGTTTTCCTGGCTACTAAGAGGCACTGTCTGAACTCAAGGAAGCAGTGTGTAACCATAACAATAACGCTATAACCCAATCTCTACCCCCATAGAAAGAAAAGAGCTTTATGTTAAAGAACTATTTATCTCAAATGACTGTTGAACAGGATAGCTTACCACTGATGTTCCACTTGGGCAGCAAAAAGTCAGTGGAAAAATTTAGTGGCTGAAATATTTTCCTTGACCACCCACAGTCTGGGTGTAGTATGCAAAGGGGACACCGTGGGTCAGCCAGTTCAGGCCCCCCACCGAGGAGCCATCGGGTCTGGGTCAGTAGGTTCGGCATCTGTCAGCACCACTCCATTCACTAAAACCCTCGGGAGGGTTGTCTTGTCACATCTGCTGAAAGCTACAGTCTCCTTACTCTTGCACTGCCTCACTTACAATGTTAGTAAGCAAGCAATTTAAGAAGTGAATTATACTCATTTTGCTTATCCTTGAAGTGTGAAATTTTAGAAGATCGTGCCAAATGAATGATCATGTATATTTCTCAGTTTGTTTCTGGCTTTTTAAAAAAGTTTGTTCATTCTTAAAGACACCTCTATGCTGTGTAAATTTAACTAGAGATGAAAAATGGAAGATGAAAACAATCTAAATTTTACCTGCTTATCTATAGTATGTGGTTCTTGTGGGGAGATCCCCCAAAAGCAACAGCAAATTATCTCATCTGCATTAAAGATTTATTTTCTTCCACTTTTCATTGGGAAGCCTTAACTCTGAACCACGTGGGGAAAAGAAATGGCAGACTTTGCTCCAGCAATGCAGAATACGGTGTGGCAGGGATCGGGGAGGATGCTGGGTTAACACAGACCATGCAGAAAATCCATCACACCTCTTTCCCACATTTAACCTTCCGAACAGCCACCACCACCACTCCACACTCTACCTAACATGATACCTAATATATTAAAATGTACTAATTTTGTCTACCCAGTGGGAGAGACACATAACCTCATAGGTCACGCTATACTGACCAAGACAGGGGCTGACTTTTAAGATATTATGCAGATAATTACATGAATTTTTAGACTTGCTTGGCACCAGTTGATCCATTTTATATTCATTATCTAAGTAAAAGCTCATGCTCATAGTTGAGAGATTATTTTACTAGAATACTATATCTTTCAAAATATTTGCTGAAAAGACTCTTAAGTTCTACCTAAATGAGGAAGGAAAATTGTGCTGGCATTTATTTCCCTCCCATATGGTTTCTTGCCTTTGTTCACATACCATTTTATTCCAAAGAAAGCCATATTCTCTAATCATAAGTCCCACTGGAAAACATCAATAAATATAAACAATTATTCTCATCCCACCCTCTTCAGTATAAGAAGAATCTATAAAATGTATAGTGTATTTGTAACATAAATAAGAGAAATATATACATATAGCCTTCAAGTCAATTCAGCGATTCTTATATAGTGGTTCTTATAAAGCTAAGAAATTTGAATCCAAAGGTCTTTTGGGTTCCAGAATTCAACCATTCATCATTTACTCATTTACTCAACAAGCACAGATTCGTACCTGCCCTGTGCCCTGCAAATTTGCATATGGGTCCTACCCACAGCGGGGCTCCCAGTGTAGCAGAGGAGTTCACAGTTCTGTTACCAAAGGCATGGAATTGCCATACTCACACAACTAGCACGCAAAAATCCTCCTCCCCTAATTGAGTTGAAGAAACTACTCGTGTCACCAAATAATTCTTAGCTTTCCTGAAAGAGTCACCAAAGGCTCTTTCAAACTGGTCATGAGATTGGAATTTCTAACATTAAAAATACATTCCACTACATATGGAGAACAATACTGCCAGCAGGTGGCTCCGGCAAGGCCCTGTGATGGATGGGAGAGTCAGGTGCTGGCAGTCCAGGGCTGAATGTGCTTGGACCTCCTCAAAGTTGCCTGGCTTTTTGGGGTGATCAGTAAAGTCTCCAGTGGTCAGAAATGCCTGAGCTCTGCTGATTTTGTTTTGTCAGTGACCCCTTATTGAATTGACCGTTACTTTATTTTTATTAACAAGAGGTTGATGCTAGTGCTCGTCATGGACTGGGAAACGCAGGTTCTGCATAATATAGATGGGTTCCTGTTTTAAAAGAGGCTACTGCTGTAACCAGCAGAAAAGCTGTAAAATCATGGAACCAGATGACTCTTCAGAGAGTTCCTAGCATACTGCCAGCAGCTGGCCAGAGAAAGCCATAGGTTGGTGCTGCAAAGCATCTTATATTTCAGAGCAGGAAACCGAGGCCGGGAGAGAACACTTACCCCATGTCCCACACCAGGTTGGAGGCTGAATGAAACCTCTGTTGGTCATGGGTTGTGCAGGTGGCCAGCATCCCTGCTGCACTACACAATAAGCAAAGATGTAACCAAGGACATAGTGATGACATAGCCATAGCAATGATGGGAGAATCATTTCTTCTCAAGATCCCAAGAAGAAATGATTCTCTAATCATTACTCCTTTGCTCATTAACTGTCACTGACTGAAAATCTATTTGAAACATACCAGTGATGTCAGCTTACAAAGAATAAAGTTAACAGAAATAGTACAATGCTATCTATAGGAAAAACCTGTCAAATATACAAAAAACAAAACTCAATGTGTGAAGTGGTACGCATTAACATACAAATAAGATTATAATTTGTTATTGAGAGTCTTAACAATATAGATATGGCTAAGAGCATGGTGTTGGTGTCTGGGTTAGACAGGTCTGCTTTCAAGTACAGTTTATTTTTCTTTTTTTAACTTTTATTTTAGGTTTGGGGGTACATGTGAGCGTTTGTTATATGAGAGTTTGTTACATGGGGGGTTGCCGTACAGTATAGTTTCTATTACATATTTTTTTTTGGAGTTAGAACCAGAACTTTATTGTAGCGGATGCACTTTCTGACCTATCATCAATATGCACATCTGCAGAGGGGAGCCACAGTGGCGTGGCGACATATAGCGTGAGGACATCCCCTGGGCGTGAGTGTCCGCTGTCTAAACAGAGCAGCTACAGGGACGGGACATGGAGGATGGCCACACACGACACAGCGCAGCCGGCAATGTCCTCAGAACGAGCGGTCAGGGTCACAGAACAGTATTTAAAATGGTTGCCCACCTGTTTTAGAAATCTTAAAATTTTACATGTCATTAACAGCAAAGTGCCATGTGGGTTTCAGACCATGCCTGTTTTCTCTCCTTTTGCCCTACCACCACAAAGCAAGGCAGCAGGGCTCTTGGGGGAGAGAGACCTGACCCCCCCCACTGCTGGCAGGAGGCATCCCACGGGGCTCTGGGGAGGAGAGAACAGGCTGTTTTGGAAAATTCTAGCACTTTGCCTTCGGGCCACGGGTCTCTGCTGGATGTTCTGAGTACGGATTACTCAAGACTTCTGCCATCTCTGGAGGGAGTGGCCAGCGGTCTGCAGGACGCCTGTCAGTTTCTGTAGTCTATGCCCCTTTCACCAGCAGGGAAACGTACATCTAAGCATAAACCACAAGGCTGCGCATGGTGAGTCTTGCTGTGATGCCCAGGCTGGAGTGCAATGGCATGATCTCAGCTCACTGCAACCTCTGCTTCCTGGGTTCAAGTGATTCTCCTGCCTCAGCCTCCCGAGTAGCTGGGATTACAGGCGCATGCCACCACCCCTGGCTAGTTTTTGTATTTTTAGTAGAGACAGGGTCTCACCATATTGGCTAGGCTGGTCTTGAACTCCTGACCTTAAGTGATCCACACATCTCAGCCTCCCAAAGTGCTGAGATTATAGGCATTATCCACCATGCCTGGCCCCTATAACATATTAACTTGGAAAGTTTGGCAAGCTATTTAGCCTCTGGGAGCATCAGTTTCCTCATCTATATAATGGGGATGTCATAATGAGAGATAATCTATGTAAGGTACAAACACAGAATTGCCATATGGTGTACACTCACTCACTGTTAATCATAGCCCAAAAGTATAATATGGGTTAAGGAAATGGTACCATTGGGAACTGACAGAGCCCTCTTAAAATGTTGCTTCTAACTATTGTGGGTATAATTCCAGGCTGCATTTCCAACAGTGTTGACACAGAAATTCTTAAAGTGTAACCCTTCTCTACTTCCCCCTATACCTTCTGGATTTTTCTAGGTGTACTGGGAACCTGAGCTCATAGTCTTAACCCAGAAACTTCTAAACTACACACACCTATAGCCTGTAACTCTGACCCATTCGCAAAGGTTAAGTTCTTTACAAATACTATTTTTAAAAATTTTCACCAAAAAAAATGGTGAATTTATGGAGTTTTAGTACTTTTGCATGTGAGAAACTTAAGGGACCAGGGGGCCTTTTTAGTTATTAGGAAATAGGAGTTGAAATAATGTAAATTAGAACTATTTTAGGAGGTTGGTCAATCCAGTCAATGGAATCACAAGCTGGACCCTCTCCTTCTTGTGGGGACCAAGATTTCAAGGGCAGGCTGACCAGGAAGCCCCAGGATAGAAAGTTAGATAGAGCCTGTGGGTGCGGCAGGTTCTCAAGCTCAGTTCAAAAGGAGTTGGCTTCAGCCAGGGGAGAAGCACAGAAGCACCATAGGTAGAAGTGGACGTGGGTAGTTTATCGGTCAGAAATCAGCCTCTGTATCCTGCTTCATTTCCTACTGGCTGTGCGACCTTGGGCAAATCACTTAACCTCTCTAAGCGTCAGCTTTCTTATTGGTAAAGTGAGATGTTCTGAGTGGGTGGCTGGCCCACAGCAAAAGCATAATTAATGTGAGTCATTATTATGACTAAGGAACAACTGAGTGGAAACACTGAGGCCTTTATACGAAAGTCCAACAAATCACAAGGCAACAGGGAGAATGGGTTCAGCACAGAGAGGCCAAGAGTCTTGAGCCAGCACAGTGTGAGAAGGAGAAGGCCCCTCTTCCTTGTGCACCAGGCCCTGGCCTTCTGCTGTGGTGCCTGCCTTTTTTCAGGTTCCTAACTTCTCGCTGGGACCTCAGAGGTCTCCTGGCCTCCTGTGACCATCCCCACTCAGATGCATTCTCCAGTGCTGCCGGGCAAGGTTTCCCACAATGCAAACCTGACCAACTTGCCATTCTGATGAAAACTCCTTGATGAGGGTTTTAGCAAGAGCTAGACTGGGCTGATCTCCCACTTCCTGAATTGGTCATGCACTTTCACCTCCCTGACATCCTCTTTCTGAAATGGATCTCCCTTTGGCATGGCTCACAAACCTTCCATAACTTGGCAGTTTCTTCCATCTCTTGACTCACCTGTAGGCATGACACACAGAGTCCTGGAAGCCAGAGAAAGGCCAACTTCACTTTGTGGTTCCCCAGCTGATAAGACACCTGCTTGGGAGCAGAGAAACTGCACTTAACTAAGCACTTACTTCTTTCTGTTCTCACCTTTCATCACTCATTAGAATCACCTGGGGGTGTTTATAAACTACCCCAATGCCCAGGTCACACCCCAGATCAATCATGTCAGAGTCTCTGGAGGGAGATGCCGGCATCAGTATTTTTAAGGTCTTCTGGTCATTCCAATGTACTGTCAAGCTGTGGATCACAGCTGTACATTCATTTTTATCTTTCAAAGGAAAGAGTCTTATCGCTTGTTTGAAGTCCGAAGACAGCCTCAAATCTGAATATCAACCACCTGCTAGTTATTGCTGACTTTGGGAGAAACGTTGATCCATTTCAGAAAGAGGATGTCAGGGAAGTAAAAGTGCATGACCAATTCAGGAAGTGGGAGATGAGCCCAGTCTCCTGCAAAGCCCGTGGTTTTACAGAAACCCTTCCTGAATGTCAGTGAGCATAAGCCCTCGTGGCCTGGGCAGCTCTAGGTGAGCAGCCTGGCCTTAGTCCAGCTCGGCACAGAAGGACCAGCACAGGGAGGGAGGAAGTGACTCAGGGCTGCCCTCTCCCCGACAACAGGACAGGACTGTAACCTTTTGTGAAAGGACAGGTAAAAATAGCTGCAGCACTTTAGGAAGAACTCAGAATTTTTAGATTCTGAACCATCTGATTATATAACAGGATAAGTAATCTGGGAAAGGGCAGGAAATTATTATTTATTGTCTTTTAGTGTCCTGGGCTGGGTGCTGTATGTAGGTCCCACTTAATCTTCACAATGACCCTGTGAGGCTGGCGTGTTCCTCTCCTTTTCTGTAAATGAGGAGGCTGCAGACGCTGAGGGGGAGATGAACTCAAATCACCCAGCTTACAAATGACAGAGATGGGACTAACCCTGGTGCTTCATGTCCCACACCCCACTCACTGCCTTGAATTTGGCTCAACCCCAACAATGACACGAATGGGGTGGCCATGAACTTCTTCAGGAGCCAGGGCTGCCTGGCTGTATTCGAGGATTCCTGCAAAGCTGCCATGAGAGACAAAAGCAGGGCTGGGTGCAGAAATGTCTTAGGTGATGTGAGTGACTTGTATTCTCTTGGTCCTCAAAGTTCACTGAAAGGTATTTAACAGCAGGATGATCTATCCCACCAGGGGTCCAGGAAGTTTCATCTGGCAATACTACTTATGATTGATCTGTGAAGGGTTGAGCAGAACCCAGAAAACAAGTTGGAAGGCTTTGCAGGCACTCAGATTGTAGATTTTATATATCTGTCGTGAAAAGGAACCCAGGTTCCTTAGAAACATAGCCGTTTCCAGGTCTGGGGCAACCAATGCATAAATTGAGAAAGAAAAGAAGCAAAGATCAGATTCTTGGGCTTATGTTGGAATGACACACACATCAACTTGAAATGATACTCGCTGACTGAAGACGGACAATTTGGATAAAAAAGAAAAATGGCTGACATGGATTGAAAAATGTCAAGCACATAAAAAAATCCATGAGTTTATAATAACACACCATTCCACCCTCTCACAAAAACCACAACAATAACTCATTGGTTAACTACCTTTGGGAGTTGCTTGGGCACCAACTCATTATTCTGAAGATTGATAAATTAAGGAAGAGAATAACACATCTATCCTGTTTTTCCTGCATTCATTTTTTTTTTCAGGGCAACCAAGTAGCTGATGAGAAAAAGTTTTTATTTATGGAAAAATCAAATCGATAATGGAGGAGGAATGTTAGAAAATTACCAGTTTGCAACTCATTGAAATAATGGTATCAGGAATGATCATCAATGGCTATTGAAACCATGAAGCAAAGGTTAATGGACACTTTGCTAATAGATAGGTATCCATGAAACCACTGTTCAACCTTAGCCTACTAGAAGTGGAACTGTGGAACTGGCAAACATGATGTATCCCCGATGTCACAAAATACACATGGCTAGCACCATCTAGATGGAATTTGAAGCTAATCAAGCTGCCAGATCTGGGTATAACCCACAAGAAATGCAGAGGGTAGAGAAATGTGTTAAATGGTAGTGAGTCCTCTCCTTTCATGGTGTAGGGGGTGAGGTAGTTAGGCTGAAGGTACATGCCGCAGCCCCATTCTGTGACAATCCTACACAGCCCAGGGACCTTTACAAGACAAGCCAGTAAAGAACCAGCTAAACTTTAGTCATCGTTTGGTATAATTCAGTGTGAGAAAGACAATCAAGTTAGCATGTAAGACAGGCGGACCTATCAGAGGATGAGACATCTAAGTTAGTTCTTGTATTTGAGAGCTCTAAATAATATTTTTTAAATAATAAAGAAGCATATACTGTCATCTATGTGAAATGTTTAGGTTTGACACTTAGCACCTTTCACACACACTCACACAATGACCATCTCATGACGCCATTTGGAAATCACGTCCTTCATGAATGTGCGACACCCCGCAACCTTGGCCCTTGCTCCATTATGGATTGCTGGGCACATCCCAGATTTTCCAGCTGGAGAGATAATAGAGCCAATCTCTGTCTTCCTTTCTGTTCCTTTTCTATCCCACCCCAGAGTACAGCTATAGAGATAATGAGGACACAGAGAAGTAATGATTCTCTTGCAGCAATAATTGCCCCAACATTGGCTCACCTATCTGCACCTATTTTCTCTGCCTTCCTACCCAGGACCTCAGATTTCCTATCGATGCTCTTATCAAAGCCATTGTACCACTTCACACTAAAGGACACTCCTCTGGCAAACCAGAAACATTCTTCCAGAAATCCTTTTGCTACATCATTAATTTTTCTTCTCTTTGAGATCACTGACATTAGCATAAAACACGTTATTATCTCTCTCATTAAAAATATCTTTCCAAATGCCCGTAGAGTACCATGTACTTTTTGGGTGAGGGGTTCACCAGAATTCCAAACCCCAGCATTATGCAACATATCCAGGTAACAAACCTGCACATGTAAACCCTGAATCTCTAATAAAATAAAATAAGATTTTTAAAAAGTTAAAATAATAAAATGGATTCCAACTGGATAAGGATTTAGAGATGAAGAAAAATGATGATTTTTGAGTGCAAGTATTTGTGGAGATTGAAATTTTTTAAAATAATTTTGTGCAATGTTACCATGTGCAGAAAAAAACTTTCAAAGTTAGTAGCACCAAGAAATCTAATTTATATTTTAAAAAATACATTTTCCTTAAAAGAGAATAAAACTTTCAAAGTTAGTAACTGACAATAAAGAAAGCTAATTTATGTCTTTAAAAATACATTTTCCTTTAGAAAGACTAGAGCAGAGCAGAGATAAATGAACTAGAAAATAGAAAAATAATACAAAAATATCAACAAAATCAAAAGTTGATTATTGGAAAAGATTGACATAATTAACAAACCTTTAGCTGGGTGAATTAAGAAAAAAAGAGAGACCACTCAAATTTCTAAAGTTAGAAATGAAAGTAGGCACAGCAGCTGTGCATCCGGGCCTCCTGACCTCTCTCTGGGTTAGGAGGGTAGCCCAAGTTCGTCAGCACTGGAGGACTTCAGGAATCACGTTGAAGCCCCATAGTGAAGCTGGGGCGGTCTTCATTCAGACTCAGCAGCTGCATGCAGTCAAGGCCGACACATTCCTGGAGCGCATGTACTGCCTGGCCACTGAATTGCCACCCATCACAGCCTGGAGCACTAGCATCATCTGTACCATGGGTCCAGCTTCTCCATCATTAGAGATGCTGAAGAAGACCATTAAGTCTGGAATGAATGGAGCTCATCTGAACTCTCATGAAACTCAGAAGTACCATGTGGAGGCCATCAAGAACGTGCACACAGTCACGGACAGCTGTGCTCCCTACTCCATCCTCTACCAGCCCATTGCTGTGACTCTGGACACTAAAGGACCTGAGATCCCAACTGGGCTCCTCAAGGGCAGTGGCATTGCAGAGGTGGAGCTGAAGAAGGAAGCCCCTCTCAAGTTCACACTGGGTAACGCCTACATGGGAAAATGTAACAAGAACATCCTGTGGCTGGATGGAGGTGGGTAGCAAGATCCACACAGATGATGGATGCTGACTTTCTGGTGACAGGTGGAAATGGTGGCTCCCTGGGCAGCAAGAAGGGTGTGGACCTTCCCGGGGATTCTGTGGACCTGCCTGGCATGTCGGAGAAGGACATCCAGGACCTGAAGTTAGGAATCAAGCAAGATGTCAATATGATGTTCACGTCATTCATCTGCAAGACATCTGATGTCCATGAAGTTAGGAAGGTCCTGGGAGAGAAAGGAAGGAACATCAAGATAATCAGCAAAATTGAGAATCATGAACGGGGTTGGAGGTGTGAAGAAATCCTGGAGGCCAGTGATGGGCTTATGGTGGCTTGTGGTGATCTACCACAAGCCACTGAGATGAGATTCCTGCAGAGAAGGTCTACGTTGCTCAGACAATGATGATTGGGTGGTACAACCAAGCTGGGAAGCCTGTCATCTTGCCACTCTGATGCTGGAAGACATGGTCAAGAATCACTACCCCAACTGGGCATGGTGGCTCATGCCTGTAATCCCAGCACTTTGGGAGGCTGAGGCAAGTGGATCACCTGAGGTTGGGAGTTTGAGACCAGCCTGACCAACATGGAGAAACTCCGTCTCTACTAAAGTTACAAAATTAGCCAGGCATGGTGGCACATGCCTGTAATCCCAGCGACTTGGGAGGCTGAGGCAGGAGAATTGCTTGAACCTGGGAGCTGAGATTGCACCATGGCATTCCAGCCTGGGTAACAAGAGCAAGACTCTGCCTTAAAAAAAAAAAAAAGCAGCAGCAGCAGCTCCATCGCACCTAGGCTGAGGGCAGTGGTGTGGCCAGTACAGTTCTGGAGGGAGCTGACTACACCATACTATCTGGAGACACAGCCAAAGGGGACGATCCTCTGCCTGATTACCTGTGAGGCAGAGGCCACCATCTACCACCTGCAATTATTTGAGGAGCTCTGCCACCTGTCACCCATTACCAGTGACCACACAGAAGCCACTGCCATGGGTGCCGTGGAGGCCTCCTTCAAGTGCTGCGGTGGGGCCATAGTCTTCCTCACCAACTCTGCGGGTATGCCCACCAGGTAGCCAGATACTGCCCACGCAACCCCATGATTTCTGTGACATGGAATCAATCCCCAGACAGCTCACCACGTCCACCTGTACCATGGCATCTTCCCTGTGCTGTGTAAGAACCCAGTCCAGGAGGCCTGGGCTGAGGATACGGACCTCTGGGTGAACTTGGCCATGAATGTTGGTAAGACCTGAGGATTCTTCAAGAAGGAAGATGTGGTCATTGTGCTAACCCGGTGACACCTTGGCTCTGGCTTCACCAACACCATGCGTGTTGTTCGTGTGCTGTGATAGGCTGTGATAGACCCCAGAGCCCTTCCTCCAGCCCCTGTCCACTCCCTTCCCCAGCCCTTCCATTAGGCCAGCAATGCTTATAGAGCTCACTCTGGGCTGTAATGTGGCACTGGTAGACTGGGACACCGGGGAAGAAGATTTATGCCTTGCTGAAACATAGCTGATTTCAGAGCCTGCTCTGGTGTGACAGCCCAGAGCTTGGCTGCCCATCATGTGGCCCCAGCCAAGCAAGGGAAGAAGGAGGAATGTAGAACGGGGGCCCCCAGAGCGTATGGCAAGAGGGTGACAGCTTCCTTTCCTGTGTGTACTCTGTTCAGTTCCTGTAGGAAATGGATGCCCAGAGGTCTCCCGACCATGGCCTGGGGCACTAGTTCCAGTTTAAGCAGACTCTGGCCCTGGCCCTTACGTGCTTTCCCAACCCCCTGGGCCTTTTTCACTGATACCTGTCCCCACCCTCCACTCAGCTGTCCTGTAGCAAACACTCGACCCTCCACCTTTCATCTCCCCACGAATGCAGTCACCTCTGGGCCTGTGGCTAGAGAGCCTAGTTGTATGTCAGTAAACAACAGCCAACGAAAAAGAAGAATGAAAGAAAGAAAAGAAAGAAAGAAAGAAAGAGAAAGAGAAGGAAAGAAGGAAAGAAAGAAAAAGAAAGAGAGAGAGAGAAAGGACATTAACTATGGATTTACTGAAATAAAAAGATTTTAAGAGAGTACTAGAAGCAACTGTATACCAATGAATTGGATATGTTAGATGAAATGGACAAATTCCTGGAAACATAAAACCTATCAAGACTAAACCATGAAGACATGGAAAATCTGAACAGACCTATGACTAGTAAGGAGATTGAATCAATAATCAAAAATCTCCAGACAGCCAGGAGTTGTGGTGCACACCTGAAGTCCCAGCTAGTCAGGAGGCTGAGGTGGGAGAATCACTTGAGTCTAAGAGTTTGAAGTCGGCCTGGGCAACATAGTGAGAGAGATTGTATCTCTAAAAAAAAAAAAAAAAAAAAAAAGAAAGGAAAAAAAACGGAAAAGAAAATCTCTGCAAAAAGTCCTAGACCTAATGATGTCACAGGTGAATTCATCCATTGTTCAGACCAGACGGAGGAGGGAGTCTGGACACTCCCCTCCCCAACGCTCCACTCTGCCCTACAGCCACAGGCCACTATTTCTCTCCCAATCCACTCTTGCTTTTCCCTACCCCTCCCTCGCCTGTTTTCTGCCTCCACAAAGATTTTTTAAAAATTCAAAAACCTGACTCTCTCTTTTCTATATTTAAAACTCTTCAAAGTTTTCCCTTTTCTTTTTGGATAATGATAGAAATCTTTTGTGGCGTCCTAATTAAGGAAAAGGAGTCAGGACGGCAAGACTGAGGGAAAGAAAAAAAGAAAAAGCAGATTGGACTGGGCACAGTGGTTCGCACCTGTAATTCCAGCACTTTGGGAGGCTGAGGTGTGTGGATCACCTGCAGTCAGGAGTTCGAGACCAGCCTGACCAACACGGTGAAACCCTGTCTCTACTTAAAAAAAAAAAAAAAAAATTAGCTTGACGTGCTGGCATGCAC
Source organism: Saimiri boliviensis (assembly GCF_048565385.1). Lineage (NCBI taxonomy): Eukaryota > Metazoa > Chordata > Mammalia > Primates > Cebidae > Saimiri > Saimiri boliviensis. Next base: position 144,476,031 of record NC_133452.1, read on the forward strand.
CTGTAATCCCAGGTACTTGGGAGGCTGAAGCAGGAGAATCACTGTAACCTGGGAGGCAAAGGTTGCAGTGAGCTGAGATCGTGCCGTTGCACTCTAGCCTGGGCAACAAGACCAAAACTCCATCTGAAAAAAAAAAAAAAAAAAAAAAAAGAAAGGAAAGGAAAAGAAAAAGCAGATAAGTTGTGTCTGACTTTCTTCATGGTCCAGGACACGTAGCCCTCCTGTGCAAATAACTCACTATCTTCCTGCACCCAGTTATCATCAGACCCTTGCCTGATAGAAAAACGCAAGTTAGTTCACTGCCATGTTGGCGTTATCAGTACTGCACAAAGCCCTCTTCAGCACACAGCATAAGTACTATTCGCTAAAGTCCCCAGCAAGACTTTGTCTCTTTACAGTTAGCACCTCTCTTCCTAACGGCTCATTTTCCCCTTACAACGTATTTTCATACTTTCTCTAATAGATCTGCCTTTCTTTACCCACAACTGTCTTGGTAAATTCTTCTCACCTCCATACCACTGGTCCTAGATAGTGACATCTTTGACATGGTCCTCCCTCTTCAGGACTTTGCATGAGCTGCTGGTTCCTAGTTGCCTCCCCCCCCCCACCATCCCTCACAGTGTAGCTTAGGGCTACTTCCCTTAGGGAGCTTTTCCGACCTTCCAGAGCAGTTCTAGGCTCCCTGCTTCATACTGTCCTTAAGCACTTTTATTTCAGTGGATTTGTATACATTGGTGCTATTATTTAAAGTCTGATTGACCGCTTAGAGTCTAAGCCCCATTAGTATACGAGCCCTACATGCTTTTCTAATCATTGAATTTCTAGCACTAACATAGTGCATGAGATGGAAGAGACTCAATAAATATCTATTGAATAAAAGAGGGGAAAAGAAAATAAGGAAGACAGGTGGGAAGAAAGAAGCTAATAGTCTCAGCCAAGCTCAGTGACTATGGCAAATCCTGTGTGACATGGAAGTATTCTGTTTTACCAAAACTTCTTTATGTACCTAACTACCGTCCTGAATCTGCACAGACCCGTGTCTGCTGTATGTGATCTGCACACACAGCATGGGTATAATTTTCAGTCACAGCTTTGTTTTTTTTTTTTTAAAAAAAATGGAAACGTTAAATTTAGAAGTTAGGCCTATCCACACGATGTCTAACAAACCTGCTAATCAAAATATTTACAAATGCAGCTTCCAACTGCTGAAGTTAGATAATTTAATATTTCCTACTTTAGGCCAGGCAGAACACTCAAGAACATAGGAAAGGATTGAAAGGCTAAGAAAAATGGAATGAAGCTTTTTGGAATTTATATTGTTCATTTCATCCAACAAAAGTGAAACAGTTACACATTAAGTAGTACTCAGGGAATGTCATGACATCCAAGCTGCAGATCCAATGGGACTCTATTTTCAGAAAAGCTTCCATTTTAAAATTGAGTCTTCCCACAAAAGAGGAGTGGAATATAGCCTCTGTGTGGGCAGAAGGCATGCTGCAGACACGTCTGGAGGAGGAACATTCAGACACAAGATTGCTGCAAATGCCCATGAGCAGAGAGAGGCCCTCCTCTGTGATCACCACTCTCACCCTGCACTTCCGCCTATGGGTCTTGACTCTTACAAAGCCTCAACAGCATCAGTTGGCTCACAATTAAATTTTTCCAATTTTAAATGATGTTTTTACTTTAAAGCATTTCTACTTATATGTAGAAATCCGGGTTTCGAATATTTCATTTAATCTGGGCCTACTTGGCAGAGAACAGCTGATCAAAGTCCAACTCCTTTTGCTGCCATTACAAATTACTAACAACTTAGTGGCTTCTTTTGCTGCCATTATAAATTACTAACAACTCGGAGGCTTCAGCAACACCAATGTATCCTCTCACAGTTCTATAAGTCGGAAGACCAACACGGTTTTCTTTGACTAAAACCCAAGTGTCAATAGGCTATGTTTCTTTCTGGAGGGTCTAGGGGGAAAATCCGTTTCCTGCTAATTTGGGTTGTTGATAGAATTCAGTTCCTTGCTAGCTGTCAGCGGGGGGCCATTCCTAGCTTCTGAAGGCCCCTGCGTTTCTTGGCTTATGGCCTCTCCCTCCATCTTCCCAGCCTGCAATGGTGGGTTGAGTTCCTCTCGTGCTGTGAGTCTCTCTTCCTTTTTTCCTCTCTCATCTCTTTACTTACAGCTGGGAAAGGTTCTCCACTTTTAAGGACTTGTATGATCATATTGAGTCCACCTGAATAATCCAGATACACTCCCTATTTAAAACTATTTAACCTTAACCACATCTGCAAAGTCCCTTTACCATAGAAGGTATCATATTCTGGGGGTTAGAAAGTAGACGTATTGGCCTGGCGCGGTGGCTCACGCCTGTAATCCCAGCACTTTGGGAGGCCGAGGCGGGCAGATCATGAGGTCAGGAATTCGAGACCAGCCTGACCAAGATGGTGAAAACTCGTCTCTACTAAAAATACAAAAATTAGCCGGGTGTGGTGGCATGCGCCTGTAATTCCAGCTACTCGGAAGGCTGAGGCAGGAGAATCGCTTGAACCCGGGAGGCAGAGGTTGCAGTGAACCAAGATCACACCACTGCACTCTAACAGTGGGCAACAGAGTGAGACTCTGTCTAAAGAAAACGAAAGAAGAGAAATAGACATATCTGTGGGTCCATTATTCTGCTTACCTCAAAGACATTCATTGATTGAGGTGGGGGATGTGCTAGAGATTTTCTCTAGAACTTTGAGTGAGCTCCTCTGTGAATCAAAAAGATATTCTTGTAAAGTCTCTAGCCTTATGCTTCTGATATTTAAGAGCTTCAGTGATTGCCATTTCTTGGAGAATTCCTTTATATTTTAGTAAACCCTCAAAGAGCATTATTATCCTTCCCCACTGAGTTTTACACACAGTCTCAATGTCATTATTTTATTCCTTGCACTCTCTTATTTTCTGAGAGTCACCAACTATAATGTAAGTTGCTTTGCCTTGTTGAATATGTTTATTTCCTTTTTTTTCTGGGTCTTTTAGAGAGGGTCCAGATCATAATTTTTTTCTAATTTTTCAGAGTGGGGGGAAAAAGTCTCCAGGAAAGGAGAAAGTTTTCTCACTTGACTTCTATTTCATTTCCCTAGGCTTTCAAATTTACA